>NW_027185755.1:579938-681859 GCF_028583685.1 Petaurus breviceps papuanus | reverse complement strand
AAAGGAGAAGAGAAAAGAGACAAAGGAAGAGGAAAAGAAAGAGAGAGGGAGGGAGAGAGAGAGGGGGGGAGAGGGAAGGAGAGGAGGAGGGGGGGGAAAGAGAAAGAGAGAGAGAGAACTGCTTCTTAGACTATAAGCTTCGAGAGAGAGAGAGAGAGAGAGAGAGAGAGAGAGGAGATTTAATGGCAGATGGGGATCAGAACTTGGGTCTAAATTTAGGTCTGATGTCAGGAAATCTTTCTTGATAATTAGAACTGTCAGCTGGTTAATGAGCATTTATGAAATGTTTACTTTGTGCCAAGGATTGGGAATACAAAGAAAGGGAAGCCAGGTCCTGCCCTCAGGAAGCTTATAGTCTAAGAAGCAGTGTAATGGGCTACGGTGGCAGGGAAGCCCCATGGCTGAAGGTCTTTAAGTGGAGGCTAGAATGTCATAGAGGAGAGTCTTCCTCAGGTACAAGTGGGAGGTAAGAAATCTCTCAATGGTTCTAGCTCCCTACTGAAGAAAAGGTCATGCCAGGCACAGACACAAGCGCCCCAGCTGTGCTCTCCACTGACCCGTTCATCCACTTCATGTTTTTCTGAAAACCAGTGGCTTTGGCCCACGCAGCCACTTTTCTCTTAAACATGGAAGAACTGGCGCCAACTTCCTTCATCTTCTCCTGCATCTTCTCCCAGACCCGGGGCACTCCCAGGAACACTGTGGGCCTCACCTCCCGTAAGGTCACAGACAATGTGCCCTGAGACAGACAAGAGAAGAAGAGAAGTAGATATCTCTGATCTGAAGATATGGTGAGGTCTAAGCCTCCGGGTTCGAGGGTCCTAGTGGTTGGAGAAGTACTCACTGTGCATCCTTGAACAAACTCCCCAGTCCACTCTGGTTAACTAAACATTGAGTATTTATTACGCATATATCAGGAACGAAGGGAAAAGGTTTCTGCCCTCAAGGGGCTTACATTCTAAAGGGGAGACATCACGTACCTAAGCACATCTGAATACTGGTCCTCAGTTTCCCTAGCTATAAACTGAGGGGACTGGGCTAGATGTGATCTCTAGGACCCCTTCCACCTCAAAAGCCTATGATTCAGTCCCTGAACCTGCACAGAACTAAAACAGCAACTAGGAGAAAGCTCAAGGAAAATCCTCCTTCCCAGACCCCCTGTCTCTGCAGAAACTTGAAAACTTTACCCCATTCCTTCCCCACAACTACTCCCTGAGGAGTCCAGTGCCCTGAATTTATCCAGGCAGGAAACTCATGGGGAAATTCCTTCTACTGAAGCATCAGTGGCTGGCTGGTGACACGTCTTACAGAGTTAGACTTGCCTACAGGTGCCAAGGAGTTCAGTAACACACCCAAGGTCACGCAGTCAAGTAACACCATCATGTTCCTGAGCTATCCCTGCAGCCTGGAGGGAAGCTGGCCTTCTAAGCCCCCAGAGGAAGCATGGAAGCCACACGAGTGGCGTGGCCTTGTAGGAAGCCCTCCAGGCTGAGGAGAGAGACCCGAATTCTAGTCCCACTTCTGCAAATGGCATGGGAACGCCTTGCAAATCCAAGATGACCTTAAGCAAACTGCATTTTCTCCTCTGGTCTCTATTGCTATTCTAATAATTACTAGCAGGTATACAGAGTTTGAAAGCTTGTGATGTACTTGCTATGTTCGGTCTTTTGAACCTCACAACCACTCTGGAAAATAGGTGGCATTTTATTTTATTTTGGAGAGGGTAAGGTAAGGCAATTGGGGTTAAGTGACTTGCCCAAGGTCACACAACTAGTTTTTGTGTTAAGTGTCTGAGGCCAGATTTCAACTCAGGTCCTCCTGATTCCAGGGCTGATGCTCTATTCACTGTGCCACCTAGCCACCCCAGTAGGTGGCATTTTATAAATATCTACAATAGCTATGTTCTAAAAATACCCACAGACAAGACAGCTGAGGCTGATGGTAAGTGACCTGCCCAGCTCTTAAGTGTCTGAGACTGAATTTGAACTTGGGTCTTCCTGACTCCATGTCACCGCCCCACTTAGCTGCCCTATTTCTTCATGTGTGACAGTGTTGTGAGTCAGACACATTAATTGTAACCCACCAACCACATAACACAAGTCAGGATGACAGCTTTTTTGAGGATATAAGAGCTGTGATTTTATCAGGATACAGAAAGACCAGTGAGGAAACCCCCTCTACCAGGGCATCCTGGGTTTGTCACTACTGTATCCCTCACCCTCCACACCCAATCTATTGCTAAGCCTGTCAATCTCACCTTTGGTTCTCTCAAATATGGCTCCCACCTTACCTATGCCTCATAAGAGAATCTCCATCCTCAAGCTGCAGCTCAGAACTCTGTCTTCTTCATGTGGCCACTCCCCCCCTCCCCAAAAACTACACCATTTGTATTTATTAACTTGAAGTTGTTTACATTTTTTTGCTTTTGGGAGGGCAATTGGGGTTAAGTGACTTGCCCAAGGTCACACAGCTAGTTTTTGTGTAAGGTCTAAGGCCGAATTTGAACTCAGGTCCTCCTGACTCCAGGGCCAGTGCTATATTCACTGCACCACCTAGCCGAACCCTGAAGTTGTTTACATTTTTATACACACTTGTCTCCCCTATGAGAAAGTAAGACCCTTGGCAGCAGGAGCTGCTTCATTCTCTGGTCTTGAATGTCTAGTGCCCTAATGAAGAGAGTGCTTCAGAGGTACACAGGAGGTGCTTAATACTTGTGCACTGATTCTTACAAAATAAATAGCATATATTTGCTAAATTACATTGAAACTGTATTATCAATCACTACACTCAAATTTTCGTTGTTTGCTTATAAACTTTGCTCTGTACCCCTCCCCCAATCCCCATGCTCTGCCCTGCCCACCCATTCTCCTAATTTTTATGTACCCTAGTAGGCAATACCTGTGTCCTATATTCTACCAATGAAAAGACTGCCAACAATGGTTACGTTACTTTCCCAAGTTCACCCAGGTAGTTAAGGGTAGAATAAGGACCGACACCCATGTCAAGGGGCTGTAGTTTTCCAGTCGTGTCTGACTCTTTGTGATCCCGTATGGGGTTTTCTTGGCAGAGATGCTGGAATGGTTGGCCATTTCCTTCTCCAGCTCATTTTACAGATGAGGAAACTGAAACAAACAAGGTTAAGTGACTTGCCCAGGGTCACACAGATAGTAAGTGTGTGAAGCCAGATTTGAACTCAGGCTTCTCCTCCAATTGATCCCGTAAACATCACCAGGAAGCTCCCCAGGGCTCCTTCTCCTACTCCCTCCCAGCATTTGGTCCCAGCCAAAGTCTGGATACTCCATCAGCTTGAAGCTTTAGGGATTAGACACAGACCTAAGGCTGAAACAGAGAAAGGTCAGAACCAAGGGCACAACACCTGGGTCTCTTGGTATTTCACCCACCCTTGGAATACCATTCACAACAGAGAGGGCTTGATAAATGCTTCCTGAATTAATGAAAGGCTACGGATGAATGGAAGATTCCAGCCTGCCAAGGAACCGACCCACCAGTGGCCAGGTGGGCACCACATGACTCCCAAATAACAAAGTCAAGCTACGGATGGCAAAGAAGGAAGAAGAAAGGTGGGGCAGCAGGAAAGGTACTGGGTTTAGGCCCAGAGAAGAGGTCAAGTCCAACTCCTTTTTATAGAAAAGGTAACAGGCCCAGAGAACTGACATGGTGTGCCCAAAGTCACACAAGATCAGGGCCAGGATTCCAACCCTAGGTACCTGAATCTGGTGCTCATCTATTCAATTCAATTTACAAGAATTTATTAGGCTAATAATACTAACAGGGCAGTTAGGTGGTACAGCAGATAAGATGCCAAGGCCTGGAGTCAGGAAGATTCATTCTCCTGAGTTCAGATCTTGCCTCAGACAACTTATTAGCTATGTGACCCTGGGCAAGTCCCTTAACGCTGTTTGCCTCAGTTTCCTCATCTGTAAAATGGGCTGGAGGAAGAAATGGCAACACCACTCCAGTATCTTTGCCAAGAAAACCCCAAATGGGGTTAAAAAGAGTTGGACACAACTGAAACCAAAGGAAAAAATAAGAATAAGAAGAGAGGCAACATGGTGTACTGGAAAGAAAGCCAGTCTTAGAGTCAGGAAGTTCTGGGTTTATTTCTAACAAAACTGACTGTGTGACTATGCAAGTCACTTAACCTTTTAGTGCTTTTCAGGCAACTTTTCAGGTTAACAATTTGCAGAGTGAGTGTTGATCTGGATAGGAAGAGTTTCCTCACTGAAATTTCCCTATACAGATCAAAAGTAAAAAAAAAAAACCCTCCTTTAAAATGACTAACATTCATGTAACGCTTTAAAGTTTACAAACCACTTTATTTACGGAATTCTTGTTTCAAATTAATCTCATAGAGATGATAGGTATTATTACTGTATCTTTAAAAGCCAAGTTAAGAAAAAATAAATTGTTAAGAAAGTTTTAAATTTAAAAATAAAAAAAGCCAAGTGAAATGTAAAACACACACACACAATTTGTTGAAAAATGTCTTGCTATGCCTCTCTATGGAATAATGGAGAAAGCATATATTTTTTTACTTCTGATCCATTATATAAATTATGGAATGAGATTATTAAAAGTGATTGCAGAGACAGGGAGGGATATGTGCCTAAGTGCATATAAGAGTTTGGGTTTTTTTATGTATTGATTGGTTTTGCTGATTTGAGAGAGGTTCAAGACATTGTTCCTGTCCTGGTTGGTGAGAGGCTAAAGAAGACAGAGAAAGGAATGGGAAGATTTTTTCCCAACGAAGCTGTTTTCACCTTTTATCTTTTAATGAGAACTTTTTAGAACAGACTTGACTTAGTATCTTGAGAAAATATAATGAACTGAGTTTTCACAAGGGAAGACAAATGAACTGGTGTTAAGTGACAGTTTATAAAATTTATTTTACTTTTAAATTTTTTTGGAGGGCAGTTGGGGTTAAGCGACTTGCCCAAGGTCACATGGCTAGTTTTTGTGTATGTGTGTGTGTTAAGTGTATGAGGCCAGATTTCAACTCAGGTCCTCCTGACTCCAGGGCCGGTGCTCTATTCTGTTTATAAAATTTATTAACAAAAGGTATGCAGTCGGTGATTTTAATATTTATTTAATCATAGGAAATTAAGTCATTCATTATATGGAGAAAAAATAATCACCACTGGGAACAATAATTTTTTTCCCAGTTCATTAAATAATTAATACTTAGTGAACTGGGATACAAGCTCAAACTAATTAGTGAGATTACAATTTTATCAATGAGAAAGAAAATACTAAAAAATACACCCCAGTCTAGAGCTCAGAGTAAGTTTTTTTTTTTTAAGCAATCAGGGTTAAGTAACTTGCTCAAGGTTACACGGCCAGTTATTTCTGGGTGTGGTGCTGAGTGTCTGAGCCCGGGATTCGATCTCCAGGTCGTCCCAACACTGGAGCCGGTGCTCTTACTCGCTGTGCTACCTGGCCGCCCCTCAGAGTAAGTTTTTTTTTAAAAAAGTAAACTACGTGTTAGGCTCCAGGGTGACTTCCAAGTTAGCTTTGGTTGACCCCATCTTACTCATTTGTTACTCTCATCTGAACCTTACAACAACCCATACAACTATGGGTATTATTGAGGCTGAGCTTAAATCTTTCCCAGGGCCATGTAGCTAATAAATATCAGAAGTAAGATTTGAACCCAAGTCCTTCCTGATTTCAAGTCCAGCATTTGTGATAACGGGCTCAAATGATAATGAGTGCTCAACTTGAATCAGGAAGACCTGAGTTCAAATCCTATATGGATATGTACAAGCTATATGACCCTAGCCAAGGTGAAGGGGTGGGGGTGAGGCGGGGGGAATACCCTAAGGTTTTAGGCCTTACAGACCTAGAATGACTCAAAGAAGAGCGCGCATCAACGTGATGGCGTCAGGCACCCACCCCCATCACTTACAAAGCCTTGAGTTCTCCCTTGACCCCACAATGGAACGCTGGGTTGACAGTGGCCCAGGCAGCAATCTGGACTTCCTTACCTTGAGGGCATCAGGCTGAGCAAAGTACGTGGTGCCCCCAATCTTCATGGGTAACCAGATGTCCATCACCTGGGCAGCAACATGACTGAGAGGCAGGTAGCTCACCACGCTTTCTTGTTGTTTCGGGGGTGAATTCAACTTGAGGCCACTGGTTGCCATTCCCGACATCCATGTGAGCTGAAAGATAGTCACTTCTTGTAAACCAGGGGCAGGCAGGGCTGGGGTCTGCAACAGAGGCAGAAGCTCCCACTTGAGGCCTTGTCTGTGCTATTTCTCCATCAAATAGACTATAAACTCCCTGAGGTCAGGGATTATCTAATCTATCTCCATATCCCCTACAATGCCCAGCACAACGCAGGTGGCTTGACAAATGTCTGAAGAATCAAAACATCCTAGAGTAAGGGTTTGATTAATATTTACTAAATCAATCATCAGCTTTTAGGTCAGATTAGAAATTGAAGCATATTTTAAGGTCACAAAACTGCAATCACACAAGGTAGGAAAGAGCTTGGAGTATTGGCCTTGTTTAACAGAGAAGTAAACTGAGGCTCAGATCTACTAAGGGCCACCCAGTATGTACCCAAATGGTTGGCTGTTGTCCCTCATGCCCAAAGAGGACCAAAGTGACATCACTATGTCGGGGTCAAGGTGCAATGTCCGCCTGTGGCCAATACGAGCTCAGAAGTCTCTACCAACAGATTGGGTAAAAACAGTCCGTGTGAACGTTTGGAGTGGAGACATCTCTAAACACGCACATCTCATGTTTCTTTTTAGCTACTGCAATTCTGATTTGTTCACAGAGCACAGAGTCAGTACCGAAATAAGTACAATCCCAAGGAGAGAAGTCTAGTAGTATGGGGCACTAGGAAAAGCCATTTTCTGTGGAGAAGGTCTGGGCCAAAACTAAATGGGAACAGAGTGGGGGAGAAACCACAAGGCCCGTGGCCCTAAGAATTGATGGCAAATCTGTGGCCTGCAGGGTAAGTAAACCCTTGCCTTCAATCAACAGTGTTGAAAACACTACCCATAACAGAAAGATCTTCAGGGTGAGGACTGAGAATAACAGGAGACAATGGCTGCCAAAGTAACAAACCTAGTTTTATTTAACCCCAGAGGGTTAAATATGGTTCTCCATCGCCCAGCAGTGTCCTTCAGGGCACCAAAGTGAGTTTCTGCATTAATATGTGGAATTACAGAATGGAAGAGCTAGAAGGGATCCCCTCTGCAATATCCTTGATAAGGGGTCTCTGCCTACACCCCTCCAAAGACAGGAGGTCAACACCCTGTGAGGAAAACTATTCCACAGATTCTCAACATACACTGGAAGGTATGGCATGCCCTGACATCACCTTCTACAGAGCTGATATGGGGAAGAGAAAAAACACTCACATTGTCATGACTGAGCATCACCCCCTTAGGCTGTCCGGTGGTCCCTGAGGTATAGATCAGCATACAGCACTGGTTGGGCTTCTGGCTGTCAAGAATGTCTTCCAGCTCCTGATTGGGCACACTCTCCCCCAAGGCCATAAATTCATTCCACTGTACCAGGAGAGGGGACAGCTTAGTTGTGAAGGAGAATCATTATCCTGGTTCTAAAGGACTTAGGAAAGTTAAAGGAATTGACTCTCCAGGGACACTGAGGCACGTGGCCCCTGGGCTTCCTGGAAATCATTTCTGACCTCCAGTTCAAAGCACGCCTCATCTATCTTCACCATCTTCCATACTTGGCCAAGTTCTCTGTAGCTCACAAAGCCCAGGAGCTTTCTCAACCAGGACTCCAAGCTGGCATGGTCCTAAACGGCCTGTCAGTGTGGTCCAAGCCCTTCCCCAAGCCCCAGGGCCATCTCTAGCCTTCCTCAAAGCCCAGTGCTACAGACTAGTCAAGTGTAAATATCTCTGATGCCATTCACCAGCTGTCCATCCACCAGGGCTTCTGTTCACCACTCCCCCCCACCCCCCCACCCTGGCTCCCTCGCCTCTCAAGCAAAGCCCATACTTACAGAATAAAGGTCTGGCCTCTTCTCTTTGATCTCCCCCTTGTACTGGACAATTGCTTTCACATAACTTAATTTTTCCCTAACCTGAAAAAGAATTTGATTGACTTTTAATGTCAAGGTCAGAGAGGGTCACAGCAACTAAAGCCAGAAAGAATGCTAGATCGTCTAATCCAACCCCTAAAATTTTTATAGCAGGGAGACTGAGGCCAAGAAATGTGAAAATACTGGTAATATGGAGTAGGGCTTTTGTCTGAAGAAGGATCCTAGAATCTCAAAATTGCGGAGGCCACTTCATCCAACCTATACCCAATATACAAGTCAAATGGCCTCTTCTGGACAGGGAACTCATCACCTCTCCTCGTTGCAGATTTCAGTTTCTAGAAAGTGCTTCCTTATAACTGAGAGAGAATCTGCCACCTCTCTCCCTACCCCCAACTTCGCTGGTGCAGATTCCCTACCTCCCAGGCCATTAAAGACCAAATCATACCCCTTCATATAAACTGAAAACAATACTAATGTTCCCCTATTGCCACCAAGTCCTCACTTTTCCAAGTTCAATCATTTATGATGAACCTGGTCTGTCCCACCTTCACAATGCCAAGGCCACATAAGCCAGGAACTACTCAGCTGATCCTCAGATATCCCACCCCAAAGGAGGCCCCAGCAGTCAGAATCCAGAGCTAAATAAAACACTGGTGGAAGTGCTGATAATGATGCCTAAGGGGCTGACCCAGCAAGATTTCTCTCTGTTTTAACACTGCTAACCAACAATCCTTCCATTAAGTGCCGGCACACTGGGTGCTGGGGCTCCAAAGAGACGATAAAAGTCCCTATTTTCAGGCAGCTTACAGATACACTCTGTTACCAGTTAAATACTCCATTAACAGCAACAGCCTAAAGGAAAGTGAACTCTGGGGACAATCAGGAAAATACCTAAGGCCTAGTTATGGGTGTTTCCCAGGGCAGGTGTTTAAGTTGTATCTGTTGAATTGCCACAAAGCCCCCTATTTTCTGGAGGAGGGGGACCCTCAAGCGTTTGGAAAAGTTATCTTTACTCAAACTCTCAACAGAATACAGGGAGAGCTCTAATTACCTTTAGTCTGGTAGCCTAATAGAATGAAAAGAGTTCTAAACTTGAGTCAGAAGACCTAGGCTTGAATTCTATTTCTGCAACTAACTAGTTTTAGTCAGCCGGCCTCTGTTTCCTTATCTACTACATGGGAGGATTAGACCAGATGGCCTTTAAGGACGTTTCTACCTCAAAGCCTGTGGGTTTCTGCAATCCTGTGGGTGTACAGGATTGGGAGCAGAGCATCCTAAACGGGTCAAGAAGCAATGAATAGCTCAGTAAACCTGCATGAATGAGCTTGGCCCAAAGGGCACAGACCAAATAAGCAATTCCAAGTCAAGGAGGTGGTCCTCTGGGACAGAAGATACTAGCCTCTTGGGGCACATGAGAAGGTCAGACAGGAAAGAATAGTCGCCTACCTAGAAAGGACTGAGCTATGCCCAAGGTCAAATATATATGTGATGTCTGTATAATGCTACAAGGTTGGCAAAGCACTTTAGATGAGCTACTCACAAAGACACTGTTGGGTGATCATTAATGTCTATGATCATCCCCATTTCACAGTTGTGTCAATGGAGACTCAGAGAGGCTGGTAAGTCAATAAGTGCCTACTATGTGTCTGGAGACACAAAGAAAAGCAAACAAACGAAGTCCCTGCCCTGAAGGAGCTCCCAATCTAGTGGGAGAGACAACATATACATATAGATAGATAGATAGATAGATAGATAGATAGATAGATAGATAGATATATGCTGGGTTCAAATAGGGTGCCATCTTCAAAGAGAAGCAACTGAGGTAGCTGGGAGGGTGGAGAAGAAGGGAGAGTTCTCTTAAGAAGGTGCAGTTTGGGGGCAGCTAGTTGGTGCAGTGAACAGGACGACTGGGGTTAAGTGACTTGCCCAAGGTCACACGGCTAGTTTTTGTGTTGAGTGTCTGAGGTCAGATTTGAACTCAGGTCCTCCTGACTCCAGGGCCAGTGATCTATTCACTGTGCCACCTAGCCACCCCTTGTTTCTTCTTTCTCGTGGTTCCTCCCATTGGTTCTAATTCTTCTTTACAACATGACTACTGTGAAAATAGGCCCAATGTGAATGTATATGTAGAGCCTATGTCAAATTATATGCCATCTTGGGGTGGGGGAGGGGAGAGATGGGGAGAAAATTTGGAACTCAAAAATCTTATGGAGGTGAATGTTGAAAATTAAAAATTAATTTAAAAAAAAAGAAGGTGGGGTTTGAGTTGAGTTGAGCCCAGAGGTAGAAGTGAAGAGGGAAGAATACTGAGGTGTGGGAGACAGCCACCAAGTTGGGAGACAGAGGCTCCTGGAAGGGGATTGAGGCTGAGGTCTCTGAATTATAAAGTGCATGATGGGGAGTGAGGTGTGAAGAAGACTGGGAGGGTGGGAAAGAATGGGCTTTAAAGGAACTTTATACTTGATCCCTGAGCACAAAAGAACAAGCTCCAGGAGTTTTCTGAGTAGAAGAGTATGACCGACCCGTGGCCACAGAGCTGAAAGTGAAAGCCAGGGCTGATTCCTGACACAAGGTTCTGCCCTCTGCTTGCTGAACCTTGCTGTCTCTGCTTCCAGCTTATGTACTGCTGAGTCTGGAAGTAGACAGCCTTCTTTTGCACATACCTTCCCATGGTGTACTGTTTCTGAATTTGTGTATTTTCATTGCAAACACTTCAAGCACAGAGTTGTAAGGGGTCTCTAGTTGTTCAATCATTTCAGTTGTGTCTGACTCTTTGTGACCCCATCTGGGTGACATCTGGCAAAGACACTGGACTGATCTTCCATTTCCTTCTCCAGTTCATTTTACAGATGAGGAAACTGAGGCAAGCAGGGTTAAGTGACTTGCCCAGGGTCACATAGCTAAGTTGTGTTTGAGGCTGGATTTCATCTCAGGTCCTCCTGACTCCAGGCCCAGGACTCTATCCACTACACCACCTAGCTGCCAGATGGGGCCTCAGAGGCCACCTAATCCTAGGCATAGCTGAACCGAATTCCTCCCCCTTTCCCTCCAGTATGGTCTATACTCAGACGATCCCATGAAGCATGCTGATGTCCAAGCTAGGACACAAACAGGCAGAGCTGGAGAGGAAGGCATCAGAACAGGGAATATCGGGGTTAGGAGGGACCTGTGACCAAGGATCAGAGTTCTAGGGCTGACTGACGGAATTTTAGAGACCCTCTAGGCCAACCCCCTAAGGCCCTGGGAGAATAAGTGACTTTTCCCAAGTCTTATACAGACAGTAAACAGCAGGGCCTAGAGCCAAACCCAGGGTCTCTGACTCCAATACAACTTGTAGCATCAGAGCTAGAGAGACTTAGGTACTGTGTGAAGCAACCCAGTGAAGGAAATGAGATTCAGAATGAAGGAGGGACCTGCTGAAGGACTCCTGGCAAGCTAAAGGAGGTCACAATAGCTAGAGCCCACAGTATTAGCACAGTGCTCAGCACATGGCAGGCAATTAATAAATGTTTATTGTTTGAGTGAGCTGAGGTTGACAATGATCACACAGACTACAAAACTGCTATGTTGGAGGCTGAAGCATGATCAAAGTAAGGACAGGATCACTTGCTGTTCAGAAAAAGAATAATGATAATGGACAATGGAAAGAAGGCAGAACTACTCAATCCCTAATTTGCATCCGTCTTCTTTTCAGAGAAAGGATGTTCCCAGGTCTGGGAAGAAGAGAAAGAAACGGTTATCAAACAGTTAAAATATAAGGTCAGTAAGAAGAGCCTTTCCTGAATATAGTGGAGTAGGAAAGATGAAATGTGACTGGCTGAGCCTATCAGGGATCTCTAAAGAAAGTCTTAGCAAACAGCAAAAAGTGGCACAGAAACAAAGGACAAAAAAAAAAATGCTGATTTCCATAAAAGGAGAACAGAATCTTCAAACTATGGCCTCATGAAATGGATTCTAATTCCTAGTAAAATCCTAGAAGGTAATATTAAAGAATGATTTGTGAGAAAGAATAGTTCATGTTTCTATAGTATTTTAGGGGCTGCAAAATACCTTCCTCACAACAAAACCCATAAAGCTTAAGGTGATATAACTATTATTATTTTTACTTTATAGATGAAAAAGTTGAAGATCTGAGAGGCTAAATGACTTGTCCATGACAACAGAAACTGTGGAAGGTGGGATTCAAAGCCAGGTCTTCCAAGTCTAGTATCTCTCCCTTGGAATCAATGAGTACCAATGTGACTTTGTTAAGCAAAATTCATACCAGACTAACCTCATTTCATTTTTCAACAGGATTGTCAAAATGGTAGATCAGAAGACACTAGTTTTATGACCCTGGGCAAGTCATTTAACCCCATTTGCCTCAGTTTCCTCATATGTAAAATGAGCTAGAGAAGGAAATGGCAAACCAGTCCAGCATCTCTGCCAAGAAAACCCCAAATGGGGTCAGAGAAGAGTCAAACATGATTGAATAACAACTGACACAATGCCCATGCTCAGTAAATGCTTGCTAAATTGAAAATACTTTCTTCATAGACAAGACTGAGTGATGTGGCTTAGATGATAACAGACTCAGGGGGATTCAGAACTAGGTGAGGGACCAGACCCTGAGCTTGAGGTCAAGGTGGAAGAAGGCCCCTAACAGAACTCTCTAGGGATCCATCTGCAGTCCTCTGTTTTTCAACAACTTTTATCTATCACATGGGGGATGCAGAGCCAGGATGCTAATCAGATCTGTAGATAACAGAAAGCTGGGAGAGGTTACTACCATGTCGGGTGATAGCTCAAGATCCAGAATGAGACCAGCTAGATACAATGAGACAAACCTAATAAAGTCAAATTTAGGGATAAACGGAGTCTAAACCTTGAGTTCAGAGAATCCACTACAGGAGCAGAGAATGGAGGAGGAGGATCTGACAAGGGGTCATGGCAGAAGGATCTAGGTGTCATCATAGACTACAACCCCAAAATGAGTCAGGAGTGAGATGTGAGAGTCAAAAAAAAAAATCCTAATGTGACTTTAGGTGATCCTGAGACCACCTAAGGTTGTATGACCACTGGCTGCTAATGTTCCAGAGGAGAATTTGTTCAAGTATAGACTGGGGGCCTGCTAGGTGGCACAGTGCATAGAGCACTGGTTGTGGAGTCAGGAGGATCCGAGTTTCAGATACTTACTAGCTGTGCTACCCTGGGCAAGTCACAACCTCAATTACCTCCAAAAACAAAACAAATCAAATATATGTTGGACTAGATGGGCTAGGATTCCTCCCAGCTCTGAGGCTCTACAGTTCTACAGCAGGGTGACACAGTGCCCACAAAAATCTAACCCCATCAAGCCGTACCAAGCAAAGGAAAAGTGTTCAGAGCATGGGAGCAGTGGGTCCCACTGTATTCCACCCCTGTCTAAATACATCAGAACCATACTGTCTAACAATTCAGGGCTGAAGTTATCAGACTGTATGCAAAATGAAGTGCGTAAGAATGGTGAGCATACTTCCAATCATAGTGTATGAGAACTAGGTAGAAAACAGGATATGTGGCCTCTGGAATGGAATACAAACCCCTCTTTTTGGTATTTAAAGCCCTTTGCCATCTGGTCCCAGCCTTCCTTTCCAGCTGTGCTCTATGCACTTCCCCTTCATGTACTTCATGTACACTCTAACCAACCTGGCCTACCTGTTATTCCATTTCCCACCTCTGCACCTTTGCAGAAGCTGTGCCCTTACCTGGGAAGCTCTCTCTTCTTTTACACCTCTTAGATGCCCTAGCTTCCTTCGAAGCTCAGTGTGAGTACTATACTCCTAGGTCATAAGGCTCCTAATCTCTGCCACCTACACCCCATATCCCAGCTGGGGAAAAAAAAAAAAAAAAAAAAAAACTGGGACTGTTTCATTTTTTCATCTGAGTGTCCAGCACTAAGTGCTTCATAAATGCACACTGATTGATGTGGTACAGAGGATTCTCATTCCAATTCTGGTTGGGCAAGTTGTTCTCTGAGGTCCGAGGATCTTATATGAAGTAGCAGCAAGGACATCAGACAATGCTAATTAATCACAAGCCCTCTGTGTTTTGGCCTTCCCCTCTATACAATGGGGACAGTAATACTCATGCCACCTTCCCTTTGAGCTTGCTATGAGGAGAGTATTTAATTGTAAAGCATTAGAAAAATAAAGTACGGTGTTGTCAGAGGTACCGAAGGCTCCTACAAATAGGAAATGACTTTGGCTCACACAGAGCAAGCAGCTCTTGGGTCCCTCGAATTCCAAACCAGAGTTCTTTTCACTATTCCCCACTGCTCCCATTTGAGAGAGGTCAGCACCTTAGAAGGGACCCAAAGGTCCTTGGGCAAGGTTGGTATCAGCAGAAACAAGGTCAAAAGCAAGGTCAGCTTCTGATTACCTGGAAAATCTTCTGTAACTGTGTGTCATTCTCCACCACCAAGACGTTGGCCTGGGAGTGGTTAATGACGTACTCACAAGCGTCAGGAGAATTGGTGGTATAAATGCCAACGACCAATCCCCTGCCAAGGAAAACACAGAAAGAACCTTAGTGTGGGGAAAGCATGGTACCTGCCCACCCTTCCTGTGCACCTTGAAGACAATTTATTTATCTTAAAATTATCCCATATTGAATCTGAGTTACTTTATCCCCAAAGGAAAAAATTCTAGTTGTGTGAGAAGAGGCAATGCCTATGGGCAAGCCATCCATTTTCTCCCAGCCTCAGTTTTCCCATCTGTAAAGTGGACTAGATGGTCTTCTGGCTCTATATCAATAAGTCTATGAAACTCATTTTAAAAAATGCTCAAATTTGCTCACAGAGAATTCAAAGTTAAAACAATTTGAGATACCCCAATTTACCCATAAAATTGGCAAAGATGGAAAGATATAGTGTTGGCAGGGCTATGGGAAAAGAGGCATGGTAATTCAAAGCTAGTGGAGCTGTAAATTGTTCCAACTGCACTGGAAAATGCTGAAATTCTAGATGAAAACAAGATTGTTCCTATCTTCTGACCCAATGACCCCACTACTAATGAACTCCATGGAGGTTATTAACAAGAAAAAAAAATACCAATTGATATAGTCAAACTAACCCTACCTTGTACCTAATGATTAGAGAATGGCTGAATAAACTACAGGGTGTGAACACAAGGTATTGTTATGTTACCACAAGGAATAAATGTGAAAAAATTCAAAGAAATGTGGGAAGACTTCCATCAAATAACTGTCCAAAAAAAAAAAAAACAGCAACAAAAGGATTTTAAAACTAATTATAGTAGAAGCATACAATTTTTTTTTTTTTGCTTTTTGGAGGGGGAAAGGTAGGGCAACTGGGGTTAAGCGACCTGCCCAAGGTCACATAGTTTTTGTGTTGTGTCTTATGCCACATTTGAACTCAGGTCCTCCTGACTCCAGGGCTGGTGCTCTATTCACTGTGCAACCTAGCCACCCCATATAACTTTCTTTTAACAGTAAACTACCTTCCTGTAAGACTGCATGCCAATTAGTCTCGAAATTATTTTGCTTAACAGTTCTCAGGGACTTTGACTTTGTCAGGGTGTATACATATCATAAAAATTTTTTGCAAAGTACTTACTATCTGTAGAATTATTCATAGCAATTTTATATGTAATAGCAAAAAACTAAGCGGTGTGTGTGCGTGTAATTATTTGGGGAGGCATTAGATAAATAAGTACAGTCTAAAGCTACTTATAGAATCTGGCTGGAGACCAATCTGACAGAACACATATAAAAATAACCATGCTTTGTGGAGTCAATAATTTAGTTGTTAGGAAGAGAACCTGAAAGTCTTATTATAGAACCTCCCTTCTCCCCTTTTCCAAAAGAGCTATCTACTCAAAGATTTTTCATAGCCACATTATTTGTGACTATAAAAAACTGGAAATTAAGTCAATGTCCAACAGCAGAGGGATGGTGAATAAGGCACGTTACATTAATGTAATGAAGTACCAAAAAGGCATGTTGAAAGACCTTTGTGAGATAATGCAAAGTAGAAAAAAAGCAGTGTCAGAAGAATGAAATCCACACTACCTATGACCACATGAGAGAGAAAGACTCCGGGGAAAAAAAAATTCCGATGGACTTTTGAGGGAGTAACTAAAAGGCCACAAACTTTTACATGCTGAAATTAATTTAAATATAAATCACTACCAAGCACTTTAATCACTTTTTTAAAGTGAGCAAATTTATTAAAAAGCACCTTTGGCCTAGGTTCCAGGAGGATACTTGGACGCTAGAACCTCTGACCTTTCTGTAGGGGCAAGAGAATGAAAAAAGGGTGGGGAGGGAGGAGGCCTAGAGTCAAGGAGCCCATTCCCCTTCAGTCAGGATCATTCTGAAAGGCCTCTTATGATAATTAACAGGACAGCAGTCCTTAGGGAAGTTTAGTCATGAGTATCTCCTTTCTCAAAGGCTGAGGACTAAGCCATCTTTTCAAAGGGGCTTTCCAGGGAGTTCAGGAAGCAGAGTGAAGACCAGGCGGCAGGAGGCAGACCACCAAATAACCTCAAAATTCTGCCTTTTCCAGTCAGAGACTGAACCACAGGAATGAGAGGGACCTCACACTTGGAAGCTGGTTTGCTGCTGTTAAGAGAAGACTTTGAACACCAGGACTTGCCCATGAAACCTAGTCTTCACCACTCATGGCCAGGAGGTCCCTGAGCTTCATGGACACTCTTACCCAGCGAAAATAGCGCCAACGTCAGCAATGAGCCACTCAGCAGAATTAAATCCCAGGATCCCCACGCCATGGAAGCGCTCAAGGCCGAGCTGGAAAAACACAGACACAGGAATCTTTAAGCGAAGCCTGAAGACTGCAAGGGCAGGAAATCTTTATTTTCTGAAGTCAAACAAAACAAGTGTTCTACAGATCTCTGTTTCTTCTGTCTACCCCTCTATGCTGATACATGGAGCCTGCTCCACTCGGGGGACCTGTCCCATGAAATCACCCCATCACTCACCTAATTAAGAAGTACATACAGAACGCAAGGCTCTGGGCAGGGGGAGACAGAAAATGGGCCTGGGCTCCGTCAAACCTTAATGTGTTTGCCCCACTCCCCACCCCCTTCCTTTACCATTTTCAGATCAGAATTCTCCAGTTGCTTTTTAATTATGATAGTAAGGAAATCCCAAGTAGTATTTCTATGGAGCTCTAAAGTTTATAAACTACTTTCATCCTAGTCCGTGAATGGTTTTTGTTGTTACTGTTGTTCAATCATTTCGGTCTTGTCATGTCTGACCCCATTTGGGGTTTTCTTGGTAAAGATGCTGGAATGGTTTGCCATGTCCTTCTCCAGCTCATTTGACAGACAAGGAAACTGAGGCAAACAAGGTTAAGTGAGTGGCCCAGGCTCACACAGCATGTAAGTGTCTGAGGCCACATTTGAACTCAGGTCTTCCTGACTACCTAGCTGACTGCCAAAAAAGTTTATCCTTTTTTCTGGATGAGGAAACCCAGAGCGATCAAGTGCCTAGTATAAAGGTATATATAGCTATTAAGATTCCTCTTATCACAGAACCTCTTCCTCTCTTCCTGCCAATTCTCTTTTCCCCCTTTCCTTCCCAATTACATGACGACTGCCTACAACCACTCTCATTTTCAGCCCACTTCCCCTTTCCCAATGGTCAGACCCCATCTCCAACTCCTCAACATGCTGGGCAGACATGGCCACTGACACTGCTTGGATAAGCCAAGGGATCACCAACTACAAACCCAGCTGAGGCAGCTGGCACTGCCATAGGACCTGCCCAGGCACCCTGAGCACCCCCAGGCCTTGCCACTCACCCTGTAACATAACCTCCCTCCAGGAGGCACCTTGAGATCAGGAACCATCTCATTTTTCTAACCGTGTGCCCGCTGGCACTTAGCACAGGGCTTGGCACACAGGAAAAGTTGAATTGATTTTTTTTTACTCATTCACTGAACTGGCAGAGCTGGGTTTTGTGACTCAAAGCTCAGGGCTCTTTCCCACATACTCTGCCACTTTTTTAAAACACTTAGTACTTTAGGCAAGAAAGGTGTTGGCAGAAAAAAGGATACTATTCATCGAATAGTCGAATTGGTCCTTGTATAAGCTAGTTAAGAATCCCTCTCCCAGACTCCTGGGTTGAGGGCTTGAAAGAGACCCAGCTTCTCATCCAAATTCCCAGTTTCACAGCTGAGGCTCCGTGAGGTTCGCTGACCTTGCTATGCCTACACAGGTAGGCCATAGAAATGTCCCTTCCAAAAATGTGGCCCTGATGCCAGACACGAAGTTTTTAGGAAGGGGTCTGACTGGGACAGAAGACAACAGGACAGTCCACTTGCTGCAAGGAGTGTGACCCCATCATTTAACAGGTCCAAGGAAAGGCAACAGTTTGCAAAAAAGGTCACCCTGGGAGTTCATGGCAGAATCAGAACTTGGATCCAACTCTCCCAACCCATCCAGGGCACTTTCCCAGTATAGTGTGGCTGCCTCATTTCTGTGCAACTCTAGGCAGATCCAACTTTGGGAGGAAAAGGAAGCAGAAAATGTACACTTTATTCTCAGCCTGGGCCTTGTCACCTCCCCTCTATGGACCTCAGCTTTCCATTTGTAAAAGGAAAAAGCTGGGCTAGAAGACACCAAGGTCCTCACTCTAACCATCTGTGATTCGAGGGAAGAAGAGATTATTTGCCATCCCGTTATAGATAAAGGTCAAAGCTACCCAGACAGCTCAGCTTCAGGTACCCAAGCAACTCCTACAAGCCCTAATGCTTGAAAAGTTCCCAGACTGAAGAACACCTCAAATTCTAACATGGGGCCTGGGATTATCATTCTTTGCTCAAAGGGAGACCTTGCTTTGCATTTAATTTGTTTTGGAAACCTGGGTTTTCAAGGGTGATCCCATCACAGGAATATGGGGACCAAGGGAAACAGGTGTTCAGCAAAGGTGTCCTTGGCAGATCCTGAGGTCTGAAAGATGTAATGGAAAAATTCTCATGTGGTCGGCCCTGAAGGCCCAAGATCATAAACTTTCTGAGGGCAATATCATAGGGCAACAAGGAAGAGCTGAGTTTGAATCCTACCTCTGATATTAGCCATATACACTTGACTTCACCTAAGCCTTAGCTTCCTTGACTACAAAAGGGAAGAATAACACCTGTGTTACCTATTTCACAGGGTTGTTCTGAGACACTCCAGCAATCACCTACTTAACGTGCACGTCTGTAAAGCACTTATATGAACACCTGCTGTTGTTACCTTTCTTGCTATCATTTTAAAGTCTGTAGATCTGTAAAATCAGGAGACTAGACTGTGAGGCTAGAGGAAGCAGAACTTGGGAGTCAGGACAGATCTCAGCTGGATGCTCTTGGCTCTGATAATTATTAACTGTGTAACCCTGGGCAAGCAAACTACTTACTTGGCCTCTGTCAGACTTGATATGCCTCAGCTGTAAAATGGTAATACCAATGTCTCTATTGCCTCCCTCACATTCCAGCGTGATAGACAGTATTATTAGATGGTCTCTAAGACCCCCTAGGGTTCACAGAGGTAGCCAGGTATAGTGGAAAGGACCCTGGACTTGAGAGTCAGGAGAATCCTGGCTCTAATACTCACTAAGCTAGGTGACCTTGGACAAGTGACTTGACCTCTCCAACCCTTAATTTCTCTATCTTTAAAATGGAGCCAAGAACCATACTTGCCCTACATCCCCTTGAAGGGTCACTGCTCTGTAAACAAAGTACAATAAAAACGTTAATTTCCTTAACATCCCTTCTGGCCTTATGTCTTACCCTGATGCCCCATGTACTACACTCAGATGGCATGTCCAGCTTTGTGAACTACAAATTGTATCCTTAAGATTAAGGAGTCCCCAAAGGGGAATTTTAGATGACACAGTCTGACTTGGGGTTTTATTCTTTGTTTTACCGACTTTCTGCATTGAAACCATCATTTACTGACTTCACAGATCAGCCGCCTCCCTCCATGGATGCAAGCTGTATCCTCTTCATTTTTGCCAACTTCTATCTCCCACAGTTTCTGTAGCTAAAAAAAACCCTTACTCTGCAGCCAACACGGTCGAGATTCTCTGTGAACTTTAGTGAGATATTCTTTGGGAGACAGACATGCAGCCACCCAGGGATGGTGTCAAATTTTCAAGACGGGTTTTTTTGTTTGTTTGTTTTGTTTTTTATTTAAATGAAGCAAGTGACATTATGGGTTCAAAGTTGGGAGGGATCTCAGCAACCACCCACCCAACAAGTAGCCATCCCGCCTGGAGATCAGCCCTTAACTCCTCTTACCAAAAAGGAAGAACCATTGGCTTACCTTGAGATAAGACTTGGCAGCTTTCCAGCACGCTAAGTAATACTCTTTGTAAGACATCATGTGCCAGTTATCTCCCGTTTTTGTTCCAAGGGCCATGTAATCTCCATATTTAATGACAGCTTCCCTCACGAACTGATGAATGGTCATTGGAGGCTCACTCCCAAAGCCATACTTCTCCATCCTTAGTTGGACTTCTCCATCCCGATGCACAGTCCAGAGAGCATGACCACCTGAGGAGGTCAATCCTGGGGATTCACCTTGAGCCACTGCCGATGGAATCAAAAGGTCACCCAATAGGAAGGGACCACAAAGGGCAGCTGACCCAACCTATATGTGACAGTGGCCTAAAGAAACCTGGGCAACTATCCAGGGAACTCATCCAACTCAGGTTTTCTAAAAGGAACTTAGAGAGGCCAAGAGGAAGGGAAGACCATGTGGGACAGGAACAAACTAGGGGCATGGTCTCGGGAGAATGGGGTCAAGAGTACAAAGGCCCAGAATGAGCAGAGGAGAGCAACAGATATTACTGATGTCCAAAAGGGCTTTTTAAAAACCTCTTCTGTGGGAGGCCTTTCTTAGTTCCCCCAGCCGCTAGTGATTCAGTGTGTAGATTTTGTCTATCCCCTCCCCACCCTTAGAATGCAAGCTTCCTGAGGGCAAGACCCATGTTTTTGTATTCTCAGCAGTTATCAGAGTGCTTGGAATATAGTAGGTATTTTTTTTTAATAATGCTTTATGGCTGACTAAAAGAGAGGTGGAATATTCTGAATGATAATGACAAAGACAGTCCCACTGGTCTCTGAACTAGTCAAGTCTTTTTTTTTTTTTTTGCTTTTTGGAGGGCAAATGGGGTTAAGTGACTTGCCCAAGGTCACACAGCTAGTTTTTGTGTTAAGTGGCTAAGGCCAGATTTGAACTCAGGTCCTCCTGATTCCAGGGCCAGTGCTCTATTCACTGCACCACCTAGCCACCCCTCTAGTCAAGTCTTATCTGGAGTTGTTGTTCAGGCCTTTTCAGTCGTGTCTGATTCTGTGACCCCATTTGTGGTGTTCTTGGCAAAGAAACTAGAGTGGTTTGTCATTTCCTTCTCCAACTCATCTGGAGCTGGAGAAAGAATGAGATGGAGAAGGAGATGAGGAAACTGAGGGAGATGGGGCTAAGTGATTTGCCCAGGGTCACATAGCTATTAAGTGTCTGAGGGCAGATTTGAACTCAGGAAGACTCAAAATTTAGTGCTCCTTCTGTTAAACTATATACAGGATTATAAATAATAGCTGTTCAAGCATCTCAAATGTGAGCGGGACCCTTGAAATCTCCCTCAATTCCTGGGAGTATCAAACTAACAAATCTGGAGCCTCAAACCCCTTCCCTGTTCTACCACTGCTCTGCCCACCCTCCTTACCTTCCACGTTTTTTGGTGGTTCAGTTTCTGCAGGAGGACTCTTTTCTTCAGTATTCTCAGTTTTATCCTCTTCTGGAACATGGTGATCGTTTGTCACAGAGCTGGAAGGCAAAAACTGAAAATGAGGATTAGGGATCCACAGCATCTGTTCCAAACCTTTGCTTTTTCCCCCAAACCTTCCAGAGACCCTCTCAGCTAAGGAGCCTCAATGCCTACTTCAGCAAAAAAAAAAAAAAAAATGGAGGCCACTGGATGAGAGTTCCTTCTTCTCCCCTTCTTATCTCACAAGGCTCTCACATTGTCCATGCCTTACTTCTGCTTGACAAGGTAGACATGTCTGACTCTGTCCCTCCCATTTTCTCCATTAGAATATCATTCCCCCCTCCCACAACATTCACTGTCTCTCTCTCTCTCTCTCTCTCTCTCTCAACCTCCATCTCTATATATTGGCTGCTTTCCTGCCACCTCCAAACATGTCTTCTCTATCCTTAAAGAAATCTTCACTTGGTCCTACCATCCTCCTTGAGTTATCATTCTATATCTCTCTTCCCCTTCTAGGGTACACCTGATGAGAAAGCCAGCTACAGGAGGGGGCACTACTTCCTCTCCTCTCATTGTCTTCTGAACCATCTGGAATCCAACCTTACTATTCAACTCCAACTGCTCTTTCCAAAGTGACCAAAGCCCTCTCAGTTGTCAACTCCTGAGTGTGCAAAGCCTCGTCCTTCTTGACCTCTCTATGGCACTGGACGCTGCAGGCGACCTTCTCCTCGTGGATACTCCCTTCACACTGCTCTCTCTTGTCTTTCCAACTTTTTTGACAGCTCATTCTCTTTTTCCTTTCTTAGCTCTTCATTCATGTTACAAACTGTGGATGGTCATAAAAACTATCTTGGGCCACCATCTTTTTTTCTCTTATAGCCTCTCACCTGCAGATCTCTTCAACTCCCACGAGTTCAATGATCATCTCTACAATAATGGTTCCCAGATCTCTATATCCAGTCCTCATCTCTCTCCTGAGCACCAGGTCAGCATCACCAACTTCCTTTTGGACATCTCAACCTGGATGTCCCCACAGGCTCTCCAACCCAACATATCCAAAACAGAATTCATAATCATGCCATCTCCTGCCATCCTTGCCCGCCAAAACAAATCCTCTCTTCTGCCACATTTCCCTCTGTCAGGGGCACCATCATTCTCCTAAGCTCACAATTCTGATGCCATACCCAACTCTTCACTCTCATTCACAACAGCTGCCAAGTCCTGTCCTTTCCCCATTCGTTAGCATCCCTCATATCAGACTCCTTGGCTTTGCTTACACAGTCACTACCCTAATGCAAGGCACTACAGGATGCTAACTGGTCTCCCTGTCTCACAACTCTCTCACACAGCTGCTAAAGTGATTTTTTCCTAAAAGATATATTCTAATGTCCTCTTCAGTGGCTCCTGATTACTTCAAAGAAGAGACATAAAGTCTGGCTTTAAAGCTCTTCACAACCAGGCCCCTCCTTATCTTTCCAGTATTCTTACACTTTGCTCCCCTTCCTGCAATTCGTGATCCAGCTACACTGGTCTATCAAACAGGATTCTCCATCACCTACTGCCATCCTTTTGCACTCATTGGTTAATTCCCAAATTCTTGGAATGCTCTGCCTCTCTAGTTCCCTGGCTTCCTTCAAGGCTCAGTTGATGCCACCTTCTGCAGGAGGCCTCTCCCAGGTCCATCAGTTGCTAGTGCCTTTCCCTCTAGCCGACCTTACATTGACTCTCTATGTATCTGGCATGTACCTACTTCTTTACATGTTAGCATAAAATGAGTTCCTTGAGAGCAAAGGCTATTTTTAGTTTTTCTTTGTATCCCCTTCACATAGCACCTGTCCTACAGAAAGTGCCTAATAAATGCTTGCTGACTGATCAATCAAGGGATATAGGGGTGGCTAGGTGGCACAGTGAATAGAACACCGTCCCTGGAGTCAGAAGGACCCTAAGTTCAAATCCAGCCTCAGGCACTTAACACAAAAACTAGCTGTGTGACCTTGGGCAAGTCATTTAAATCCAACTGCCCTCCAAAAAAAAAAAGCAAGGGATAGACCCAAGTTTCCCATCTCTCATCTACTCCTGTTCCCTGCTAAGGAATGCTAGTTTTCTCCAAGTCTCTAAGCTCAAACTGGGTGCAAGTGAAGCCATAAACCACTTAGCATTTTTAGTTCATCATAAAAGACAGAGTGCTAGCTTTGAGGTTGGGTAAATCCAAGTTCGAATCCTACCTTTGGTACTACATAATCATGGGCAAGTCTCTCTCTGATCCTTGGGTCTCCTCATCTGTACAAGTATTATAATGCCTGTGATATCTACCTCAGAGATAAGGTCTTGTGAGGATCAAGTGAAATAATGTTAAAGCACCCCGCTAAACTTTATTCATCATAAAGCACCTATTACTAATCACTGAGCACCTGTGTTATACATATGGCAATATGTTAAGAAACTTAGGTGGTTAAAGCTGGTAAAGACTGAAGAGACCCTTAGACCCCTTCATCCTAGAGGCAAAGTAGAAAGAACAATGGACTCAGGGGTCTATAAGCATGGGTTCAAGTCCCAGGTCTTCTAGGAAGTCACTGAGTGTCCAAGAATAGGTCATGTCATCTCAGTCTTAGTTTTCTCCTCTGCAAAATGGAGATAAGCTATGTTTATACTAGACACCTCAGAGAGATGTGAGGAATGCACTTCATAGCCTTCAAAGAAATTTAAGGATTAAACAAATTTATTTTACACATAGGGTTAAGCTCTCTATGATCTGGTTCCCACCTCCTCTCCTAGTCTTATTTCACATTATTTCTCTTCACTCACTCTTCATCCCAGGCAAAGTGACTGGCAGAAATAAAACCAGTGCAATTAAAATTAGAAAGGAAGTAGTTTACTAGGGAAAAATTCCTTCCATAAAGTTTATCTAATAAAGAGAAAAGATCTGATTTAAATGAATAAGACTTACAACTATTTTCCAATGGATAAATGGTCAATAAACACAAATAGGCAGTTTTAAAAAGAAGAAATCTAAACAAGCACATGAAAAATGCTCCAAATTACTAATAATTCAAAGAGACACAAATGAAAACATTTCTTGGGTTCCACCTTATACCCATCCAATTGGCAAAGATGATAAAAATGGAAAATGACAATTGTTGGAAGGGCTGTGGGAAAACAGGCACATTTAACACACTGTTGATGAACTGGCCCAGGCATTCTGGAAAGGAACTATACCTATAGTCACTAAATTATACAAAGCCTTTGGCCCAGTGATACCACTACTAGACCTATGTCCCCAAAGAGATCAAAAAAAGGGAAAAGGACGTATATGTTCCTATTTATAGCAGCTCCCTTTCTTATAGCCAAGGGGGTGCCCATCAATTGGGGAATAGATGAAGAAATTATGGCAAATGAACATAGTGGAATATCATTTCACCATAAAAAATGACAAAAGAGTTGGCTTCAGAGAAACCTGGGAAGACTTCTATGAACTAACTGATGCAGAGTGAGTTAAGCAGAACCAGGATAACAATTTATACAGCAATTACCTTGTAAAAACAAAAAAAGACTTAAGAGTTCTGAGCAGCTACAATTCCAGAGAACAGCTGGCAGAAGAAACGGGCTATGGAAGCATCCTGACAGAGAGTGGATGGGACTCAAGAAGCAAAATGAGAAATACATTTTCAGACATAGGCAATGTGGTCATTTCTTTTGCTCGAGTTCCCTTCCTTAATAGGAGAGGCCAGATGGGGAGGCAAAGGGAAGCTAGGGTGCTAAAAAGGAAGAAAAAAAGTGACTGAAACATGTTTTTGAGAAGCACAGAAGAGAACAGAAGGAAGTCCAGAAGGAATCACAATCAGGACAGCTTTCAAAGTAACATGTTGTATTTATTACATACTTAAAAAGAAAAGCAAGCTACAAAAACAGCTAACATTTATAGAGTACCTACTATGTGTCGAGCACTGTGCTAGGTGCTTTATAATTATTATGTCATTTGATCCTCACAATAGCGCTGGGAGGTTGATGCTATTATCCCTGTTTTGCAGATGAGGAAACTGAGGATGACAGAGACTTGCTTGAGTGTCTGAGGCTGGATCTGAACTCGAGTCTCCTGGACTCCAGGCCTGCAGCTCTATCCACTACACCACACCTCACTGATATCATAAATTCAGAGTTTCATGTACAACCCCCTCTTTCTGTTACACTATGTAGATAAGACCTGCTCATCGTAGTTGATGTTTGTTTAGTTCAGGTTCTTTTTTTTAAATTGGGGGAAGAAATAAAGCAGGTCAAAATTCAAACAAACCAAACGACCAACCAACTGGCCAGCAGCAGCTCTATACACCAGCTGTTCCCCTTGTATGGAATGTAGTCCCTCCTCACCACCTCAGAGAAGCCCTGGCTTTTTCTTCTTCAGCATTCTCTCCCTCTTGGTATCTTCCTGTGGTATCTTCCTGGAAGAATGTAAACGCCATGCAAGCAAAACCTGTCTTCGTACACTCATTGCCTAATGCCGTGCCTAGAACATGGTAGGTACATGATAAAAGCTTGCTCAACTGACCCTAAGACTAAAGTCATCTTCTATTGCCCTATCAATCATGGCACAGCAGCAGCCCTGGTTCTGAAAGCCTACTCCAGTGAAATATCCATTCTGCTTGATTCTACCATGTTGGAAAGGGGTTGAGTGGGGGTCTGGGGATCAAGAGTTTATCCATCTTCTAAGGATTAGCCTAACTAACTATCAGCACTGGTCTTTACAGGGTTGGCTTGACCCCAAGAGATGGCTAATCAAAATCAGAGGGCAGGAAAATGGATCAACTCCCATCCTCCCCTCCCATAGCCATTTGCCTTTAACACAATTACAATACCCTGTTCATCATTCCTAGCCCCACTCCATCATTCCCCATAGCTGGCCTTCAGTAGCTCTGTCCACTCCAGCTGTGGTTCTGGAGGAGCAGCCAGTGAATTAGCCATCTCTCCACTATCCTTCCCTACTCCTTTCAGGTGCTGATGAGAATCAGGGATAATAAACAAGAATAAGCAAGCATGGATAGGCTGCCATCGGATTTTCCTTCTGCCCCAAACTAACCCCTCTTCCAAATTTCCTTACTTCTATCAGTACCACCAGTCATCCTTCCAGTCTCCCAGGTTCTCAGACTTCTCCTTCTCTTTGATGCCACACTCAAATGAAAGTGCCCCCTCCAAAGTCACCAAACATCTCTTAATTGCCAGATCTGAAAGCCTTTGCTCATATCTCATCCTTCTTGATCTCTTTGCAGCATCTAGCACTACTCGACCACCGAGATCTCCTCCTGGATTCTCTCCTCCCTGTCCCTGTAGCACTGCTCTCCCTTGGTTCTCTTCCTGGTCAGGGGGATTCTTCTCAGTCCCCTTTCTGGTCATCATTTTGATCAGTTCTAACTGTGGGTATGTATGCCCCAAGGCTTTGTCTAGGTCTTCTTTTCTCCATCCTCTCTTACCTAGTGACTTTGGAAGGAAGGGAGGGAGGAAAGAAGGAAGGAAAAAAGGAATTTAGGAAAGAAGGGAAGAAGGAAGGAGGCGAGGGAGGAAGCGAGAAAGGAAGGAAAAAAGGGAGGAAACAAGTATTTACTAGGTGCCAGGCACTATGCAAAGTGTTTTACAAATATTATTTCATTTGATCCTCACAACAACCCTACAAGGTAAGTGCTGTGATCCCTCTTTTATAGCTGAGGAAACCGAGGCAAATAAAAGTTAAATGACTTGTCCACGGTCACACAGCTAGTAAGTTTATGAGGCCAAATCTGAACTCAGGTCTTCATGACTCCATGCTCTGGGCTCTATCCCAGGTCTTTCCCTCCAACACAAATCCCACAATACAAAGGGCTTCCTGGATGTTTTAAAGTGGACGTCCCACAGGCACCTTGAACTCAACATGACCAAAGCAGAACTAATTCTCCTTCCCCATAAAGTTATCATTCTTCCCAATTCTCCTAACTCTGTTGAGCATACCAGCATCTACCTCATCACCTAGATTCTCAATCTTAGCTGTATTCTTGAGTCCTCACTTCTGCTCACCCCATACATCCAGGCACTGGACAAATGTTGCCATATTTCTTCTTCCAATAGAATCTCTCCCATCTGTCCCCACCTCTTGCTCACACACCATCCACTGCCCTGGTATAGGTATTCATCACATCTCTTCCAGACCATTACAACAGCCTCCTACCTGGTCTCTGCCTCCTGTCTCCCTCCCTTCTTCAGCTCTCTTCTATTCAGCTGCTAAAGTGGTTTTCCAAAAGTACAGGTCTGACAATGTCACTCCCCTACTCTGTAAATTGCAATGGCTTCCCAGTGACTCTAGGATCAAATATTATTTCATGTCCATCTTATCCTTTTTTTAAATTTCTATTTTTATGTAAATTGCATAATACATAATTAGTAGTACATGTACACAGTAATGCAGTAGTACAATAATTTACAAATAAATGCACCTATAATGGGGAGCAGGGAATGGTGTGCAAAAAGTATTTTACTGATCGTAGTGCTCAATCAAAAAAGTTTAGAAACCACCATATAAGAGGATAAATTTTTTTTTCTGGCAACTCATGAAACGGTTAAGTGACCTGCACATCACTAAGTATCAGACACCACAGATCCTTAAAGGCAGCTAGGGGGCACAATGGATAGAGATGGGCCTAAAGTCAGGAAGACCTTATTCCATATGTGGCCTCGGACACTAGCTATGTGACCTTGAACAAATCATTTAACCTCTGTCTGCCTCGATTTCCCCATCTGTAAAAAAATGGAAATAATAACAGCACCTACCTCACAGGGTTATTGTGTGAGGACCAAGCAAGAAGTACCAAAGCTCCTGAATTCCAAGAGTTTTGATGAGCTCTGTAACTATGTAGTTAGGTGGATAGAGTGCTAGGCCTGGAGTCAGGAAGATATGAGTTCAAATCTTGCCACAGACAATTACTAGCTGTATAACCCTGGGCAAGTCACTTCATCTGTCAAATGGGGACAGGTTGTTGTGAGGATCAAATGAGATTTCTGTAAAGTGCTTGCCACAGTGCCTGGCACATAGTAGGCGCTAAATAAATGCTTACTGTCTTGTCCTTCTCCCCCAAAGTAGTACTTATTGTATAACTGAACACATCAATAATGTGGAAGGAAGATTTTAAGCCTCAGGGAAGTTCCTTCTCTGTTCTGGGCCTTGTTTTCTTCACCTGTACAATGAAGGGGTGGTGGGACTGATTTCTAGGGTTTCTTCCAGCTCCAAATGCTCCCATGATCCTACGTGCAAAGGAAACAGGCCAAGGGACACAGGAGTCCCCAAAGGGGAAGAAACAGTCATGTGTAACTATACAGAGGACCCTGGGCTGGAATCTTGGTTGTGATAAATATTTAGTGCCTGTGTAACCTTGAAAAATATCACGTCATTTCTCTGGGCTTCCTTTTCCTCTTCTGTCAAAGGGCAGGGCAGGAAGACAGGAGGATATCTAGGTTACCTTCCAGCTCTGAATCTAAGGACAACACCTGGTGGCTCCCGCTCCTTCCTGGGGCTCAGGCCTCTCTGTACCTGTCACTCCCTGGGACATGCCATTGGGTCTATCACTGGCTAAGGGGCTGGGTGGCCAAAACTCCCAGTTTCTCCACATGTCCCTCCCTTCTACTAACTTTTCTTGCCCCACAGGGATGCTAGAAGGGGTGGCACCCTCCTCCCTTTCTGGCTCTGGTGGTTGATGGTTGACAGATGTCAAGCTGGCAGTGGCAGGCAGGTCGGTGGCGTCCATTGGCATTCAAACAGGAAAACTCAGCTTCTCGGAACTTTCCTGGCTGACTGGCACTTATGACATCACTGTGACCTCTCACCAGTCATCTTCCCCCACCTCAAGGTGGGTTCCATCTAGTCCAGAAGACGAGGTTGGCTCAAAATTGGCTTGCAGATGCCCCTTGATGGGCACCAGACACACCTGGGGCCTTTGATCTATGGAACCCGACAGAGAAGCAGGTGGCTGAGTGGGACTGATTCACTGTCAGATAATCAGCTGACTGATGACTCACCTCAGAGCTGGACCTGGAATCCCAAGGACTGGCAGAGTGGCCCTCTCTCAGAGGTCACCTGGACAAGCTTCAGAAAAGGCATCAATTTGCAATGGTAGAAGGGATGAAACCCCATCAACAGTGCAGTCTCTGTCTCTACCCTAGGCTCTCAGAGATGGCACCAGTCAAGCCCCAAGTTCTGGCAGGTCTTGTGGATCTAGTCAGAAAGGCTTCAGGTAGGAAGAAACCAGTTCTACACTAGGTGTATGTCAGCTGGCAGACCTGAGCACCGAGAGGCTTCTCACCAAAAGCCTGGACCCGTTTTTGTTTTGGGTTGGGTTTTGGGGGGGGGGGGGAGGGAAAGGGAAAGCCACTCATTACATTTATCTACCAAGGTGTATAAGAGCTGAGATCTGTTTCAGCTAAAGAAATGCAGGGTAATGGAAAAAGGCCAAGGGCTTGGAGTCAAACCTCTGCTCCTTATTCAGAATCCAGATTATATACACTCTTAGACAACTCAGTGCCCTTTTCTCAGCCTGAGTTTCATAATTTGTAAAATGAAAAGCTTGGCTTCGCTGGTCTCTAAGGTTCTTTCCTGCTCTGGGAATATGGACAATCCCTTTACTTCTCAGAAATGGCTGTTTTGAGAAATACGCTTTATTAAGCATAGAGAGAGTGCTACAGGGACACGAGTGATGGGCACCATCAAGAACTTGCCCAGGCTCCTTCCAATTCTGAAATACCAGGCTCTGCATCCCAAGATCTCTTCCTATCTGCCATTCTATGTTCCACACTTCAAGGTCTTTTCCACACTTGGATTTTTTGAGTCCCTGCACTCCGTACATGAAGTCATAGATCTTCTGAAGCATATTCCCAAAACAGCATAGTGAAGCTATTATTATTCTTATTTACAAGCCCTGTAACCTTGGGTAAATTTCTCCTCTCTTGGAGCCTCAGTTTCCTCATCTGTAAAAATAACCATTTGAGGTAGATTGTGCTTCATTTTACAGATGAGGAAACTGAGGCTCAGAAAGTAAGGCGGAAAGAACTGGTTCCAATCCCATTTCTGATAGCCTTCCTAACCTTGGACAAATCACTTTAACCCTTCCTGTGCCTCCGGGTTTTTTGTGAGTAAAAGGAAGGGATTGGCCTAATTAATTAGCCTGTGAAGGCCCTCTCAGCTCTAAAATCTATCACCCTACAAGATGGAATGGTGATCTAGGAGGCATGAGCCCGGGAGATGATTTCAAAGAAACCTGCAAGAAATAATACAGAAGGGGACAGAACAAAAACAACAATCCATACACTAACCACGACACTATAAAGACAAGCATCACAAGTCCTAAGAACTCTGATGAATGCAATGACCAGCCATGATTGGGAGGGCCAATGATAAGGGCCGCTACCCACCTCCTGACAGAGAGGGGATAGACACAGGGTACAGAAGGAAACCTAATTTTTGGACATAGCCAATGCAAGAAAATGTTTAGCTGAACTATGTGTGTTCATTACCAAAAGTTTTGTTTTTCTCTTTTCTTTTCCCCAAAAATGGTGGAGAGTGGGGATGAGAGAAGGAGAAAATCAATTCTTGTGCACTGAAAAATATTTAATTTTTTTTTTCTTTAAAGAAGGTGACATTGGAAAATGGTACAAACCTGGAAGCAGCATTCAGGTGGACATCATTCTGAGAGAAGTCGGCAGGCAGGGCTCTGTAGGACTTCAAGCGCACAGGGCCAGGCCCTGGCTCTGTAACTGCAGCACACACAATATGCTCATTAGGCATGCTTCCTACAAAAAGAAGTTTTCTGAGATAAGCATGGAGGTCTGACTCTAAGTTAAGGGTCCAGGCATGCAGAAGGTCCAACAGGGAATGTAGCTCACTGGGCTGTAAATGTTTGTCCGGGACTCTGGGGCACCCACCCATGGGGGAAAGTGATGAAATTCCGAGCAAAGAAGAAAATAATGATGTGTACAGAACACTTTACCTCTCTTGAAGCTGATAACATCCCACTGAGATAGGTACCACAGACGTTAATTACAGACAGGGAAACCAAGATTTGGAGAAAGTCCTAAAATCTAAGCTCTAAGAGCTAGGTTGCTAAAGGTCATTAAGTACAATCAATTCATTTTATAGAAAGGGACAAGCCAATGGAGGCTAAGTAACTTGCCCAAGGTTACACAGATTACAAACCCCAGAGGTAAGATTTGAACTCAGCTCCTTTGACTCCAAAGCCAGCTTTTCACATGTGAGAAGCCAGGAAGCATCAGAAATAGGATTAGAAATTAGGTCTTCCTCCCTCTACTACACAATGCCATCTCTCTGTTTCAAACACAACATAAAAATTGACCCTATTTTCATGCCAAAACAAAATCTGCAAAGACATTTTTAAATTTCATCAATAATACTTTACATGGGGACAGATAGGGTGGCACAGTAGTTAGAGCACCAGTCCTGGAGTCAGGGACACCTGAGTTCTAAGCCAGCTCTAACCCAGCCTCAGGCACTTATTAGCTGTGTGACCCTGGACAAGTCACTTCACCCTGTTTACCTCATTTTCCTCATCTGTCAAATGAACTGGAGAAGGACATGGCAAAACGCTCCATTATATCTACCAAGAAAATCCCAAATGGGGTCACAGAGAGTCAGACGCAACTGAAAAAAGACTGAACAATAATACTTTATCTAGGAAAATCTCTCTGGCACAATGTGTGGAACAGCAGAGTTCTATGGGACACAGCTGAAGAAACGCTGGTTTAGATTCTCTCCTCTGAGCCGGAAAGAGGTCTGTGCGCTGAACAGAACGTCTTCCTTGGCACTGATGTTCAAAAAACTGGGACGTGGTTCTTTCCAAAGCTTTCCACCCCCAGGACTACATAGCATCAAGTCAGCCCTCAACATAGACTGACTGGCCCTGCCTGCCTCTCCCCACTAGGCAGAAAAACATCCTCTGGACTGTAAGTTCCCTGCGGGTAAGGGAGCATGCCTTTCCAAGATTCAGGTCAATAAATATTCACTAAGTACCTTACAGTTGTTCAGTCATTCCAATTGTGGTTGACTCTACATGTCCCCATCTGGGGTTTTCTTGGCAAAGATCCCGGAGTGGTATGCTATTTCCTTCTCCAGCTCATTTGACAGACGAGGAAACTGCGGCAAACAGGGTTAAGTGACTGGCCCAGGGTCACACAGACAGTAAGTGTCTGAGGCCACATTTGAACTCAGGAAGCAGAATCATTCTGATTCCAGACTTAGTGCTCCATCCACTGTGACCCCTAGCAGTCTAATGTATCAGACATTGAAGATATGAAAACAAAAATCAGTCTCTGTCTTCAACCGGCTTACATTCTACTCATATTACATAGTAGTGCTTCTGAGGCTTACATATCACTTTCCTCATTAGCAAAGGAAGATCTATTCCAAAGCTCCTGCTTAGCTGGAGTCATGATTACCCTGACGTGGTTACTCCTCCTGCCAGTATAGACAATATCCCACGCCATTCCTATCTCCATCTTTTCTTAACTATCTCACAGAAAATCAGCCAACATGCTGGACTAGCTTCCTCTGGGTCTTTTAATGCAGCAGAGACGCCCATCCCACCCTGAGGCTGACTGTCTTGATTCCTGGCATTCTCTACAGCTGTTGTCCCCCATGCTGGAATGCTCTCCCTCCCTAAGTCCCAGCTTAAGCGCCACCTTCTCCAGGGGGCCTTCCCCAGCCCCTTACTTCCAGGGTCTTCCTTCTGCTAATCACCTCCTGTTTGTCCTGCATATAGCTTGCTTCGTATAGATTTGTTTGCAGGCATTCTCCATTTTTTTCATTTTGCATTCCCGGTTATTTCCTCATCGGTACAATGAGCTGGATGAGGAAATGGCAAACCACTCCAGCATCTCCGCCAAGAAAACCCTAAATGGGGCCATGGTGCGTCAGACATGATTGAACAACAAAAATTCCCCATCCAATTATAAGCTCCTTGAGGGCAGGGGCTGTCTTTGCCTTTTTGTAACCCCAGTGCTTAGCACAGTGCCTGGAACATAGCAGGCACTTACTAAATGTGTACTGATTGATTGTTAGATTATCTCAATACCTTCTCCTACCAAAAGGCCTATATAATGTCTTTTACGCCACTTCTCTCATTCAAGTCATTGCTGGTATACTGCTCCATCCTGCCTGCTGCCACGTCCCACAACCCCAAGCATCTTTCTGTTGCCATTTAGGTCAACTGCAAATTTGGTTCTTCCCAAATAATAATCAGCTAAACCTTAGAAATTCTGGGGGTGAGGGGGTACAGGGGAGGGGAATCAACCTCTAATATCCATAGAAGCAAATGAATACAGGTTTGGATTTTTTAAAACAAGCCCATACAGAGGTCATTCCTCCACCACAGCCCTCTTCTGATACCTCTTCATTCTAAGGAGGACACACTGGCCATACCAGTAGAACACAAGTGATTGCCAGCCATGCCACACCCCTATTGGGCTGCTATAAGCACATGTCCTCCCTGCCGCATGCTTCTGATGGAGTCGCCATTGCTGCTCTGGGTCTCTGTTCTGGTGGGGCCAAAGTAGAATAGAAATTCCCTCCCTTGTCCCTTGATGAACTTTGGAACTAGGCAAGAAGGAAAAGGCATGCAAGTCCTCAACAGCAAACTCGGCCTAAGAGCAAGCTGCTTATTTTGACTCAGGCCCGCACAACCTGTGGACGGCCACTTGCGACATGCCAAACGATTTCAGGCAGCTTGCTTATGAAAAACACAGAGGAAATCATCCTTTATAAGTAGATGAAATCCTTTGGCCTGCCACAAGCAGCTCCTGGGCCACAGGCCTGCTTTAACTGATCACTGGGGCTCCAGGCTCTTCCTCGGTCAATCAGTCATTAGCAGACAATTCCAGTGACTAGCAGACCAGTCCAAGGATCTCACTTGTCCTCTCCATGAGACACATATCATTCAGTAAGGGGCCAAATTCCCAAGTTTGCTCCATGGCAGGTACCTACCTTTTGACAGAGGTCTATATATTCTATGATCTTATCAAGTGAACTGGAAGGAACCAGAATGATCAGATATTCTCCTGAACAACTCCCCCCACCCCAAACACACACGTAACAATACTTTACAATTCTTGGGTACTTTAAAGATTTAAAAAGTAGTAGGTAAAGCACAAAAAGCACAAGGTTGGAGGCTGGGTGCTGCCAGCAGCCCCTGACTATCACTGCAGCTATGCCAGTATGAGTCACTGCTCACGATCGCCGTCCAGAGAAAGCTTCTGGTGCTACAACTGAAACTAAGAAAGCAAAAAGGGAAAGAAGATTCTGGGAAGATGGTACAAGAGGTCAGAAAACTAAGCTCTCCAAATTCTCTCCTCAAAAAAGACAGAACATCACCTCAGAGCAGCAGAAATAAACACACGGCAAAACAGTTGTCCTCCTAAGACAATCTGACAAGCTGACCTCCAGAGGAGCGAGAAGATTCTGAAGAATCAACATACGCCAGGGGGGCAGCAGGGTTTGGGAGGCAGCCGAGGCATTAGAAACCTTCACTCTGCAGACTATATGAAGCAGGAAGATTGAAGGACCTTGCACTGTGGAGGGACACCAAGTACAGTTGTGCTGACCAGACATGTCCCAAGCTGTGGCTATGGGGAGGAGCTAGCATGTACCTGGAGAGTGCAGTAGCAAGGGGCAGGGACCCTGCTGTCTTGTGGACACTTGTAGGCCCTAGTTTCAGTTCTGGAGCAGAGAGGACAGCTGTAGTTTGCAGTACCCAAGGGACCATAGGGAACAAGATTATTTGTGGGACAGTAGAATGGAGAAGAGAGTCCAAGCTGATCCCTAGGACAGACCTTATAAAAAGACAGAAAGGACCTGAGGCTTGGAACATCATTCCCCATACCATGGGACTACAACTTAATTATACTAATAGCTGCTAAAAAAAAATAAAACAAATAAATAAAAATGAGTAAGCAAAGGACCCACCCATAGATAGTTATTGTAGAGATAGAGAAGATCTGGTTCATATTCAGAGGACGATAATGGAGCTAATAAAGTCACTCCTTTTTCAATGAGACACATCAAATGGTCCCAAGCACTAAAAGACCCAACCAACTAGAAATAGAGAACCAAAAACTTAAGGAAGAAAAGAATTCCTTGAAAACTAGAACTGGGCAAGGGGAAGTTAATGATGGATGTTCTAAGACACGAAGAAATCACAAAACAAAACCAAAAGAATGAAAAAGTGGAAGAGAAAGTGAAACATCTCATCAGAAAAACTGACCTGGAGAAATAATAGACTACCTGAAAATTACACTTAAAAAAGGAATCTTGATGCAATATTACAAGAGATTATCAAAGAAAATTGCCCTTAAGTTCTAGAACAAGAAGGCAAAGCAGATAATAGAAAAAAATCCACCTATCACCACCTGAAAGAGATCCCAGGAGGAAAACTTACAGGAAAATCACAGCCCGATTTCAAAGCTTCCAGATTAAGCAGAAAATATTGGAAGCAACGAGAAAAAAAATTTAAATATCATGGAGTTATAATAAAGATTACACAAGACCTAGCAGCTACTATAATGAAGGACCATAGGTCTTGTAATACTATATTCCATAGAGCAAAAGAGCTGGAGTTACTATTGAGAGTAACTTACCCAGCAAAGTTGTTTCCTGAATGGAGAAAAAAAAATGGATATTTAAGAAACTCAAAGACTTTTAGGTTTTTGTGACAAAATACCCAGAACTTAAGGGAAAATTTAACATATAACATCCAGGATGTTATACATACATACATATATTTATATATATATGGTAAATGTTAAAGACCAATTATAAGGGGCTCAATAAGGTCAAATTGTTTACTTTGTATATGTGAAAATATTAGCAGCAGTCTTATGACTATCATCATTTGGGTAGTTTGAAAGGCGTGGGCTGAGCTGAGTATAATGGGGTGATTCTCAAAAATAAAACTGTATAGGGAAAGATAAAAAGGAGTAATTATCTCATACATGTGAGGCATCAAAGGAAAAACTGATACAGAAAAAGCTAGTGGGGGGAGGGTGGACAATGTTAGAACATTGCTCTCATCAGAATATGTTAAAAAGGGTGTGTGTGTGTGTGTGTGTGTGTGTGTGTGTGTGTGTGTGTAAAAGTCTTCTAAATTCAGAAAGAAATAAGAGGGCAGGGGGATAGGGTTGGGGAAGAGGATAAGGGAGGGACTCTTAGAGGGGTGGGTAGGTTAAGGAATAGGAACACAAGGTAGCAAATAGAAGTGAGTAGAGGAGTGAGGAAGAACAGAGTAAATAGAGTAAGAAGGATAGTGAGAAAGAATAAAAAGGAGGAAAATACACAAGTAATTTTAGCTCAGAATGTGAATGGGACTAATTTACCTATAAAATGGAAAGGGAGAACAGATTAAAAATTTGAATTCAACAATATGTTGCTTCCAGAAAACATAAAATTGAGTTACACACAACATAAAATAAAGGGCAAGGGTAGAATTTATTATGTAAAAAAAAAAAAAGAAGCAGGGGATAGTAATCCTGACAAAGTCCAAGTTAAAAGAGATTTAATCAAAACTGAAAAATAGAGAAACTACAGTATTTGTCAGCATACTGTTTTAGACCATTTAAAATAACTACACAGTATAAAATAACTTGAGTGTATACCTGCCAAAACAGACATAGGAACTATATGAACATAAATAAAAACACTTTTCATACAAATAAATTCAGATCTAAATAACTGAATTAATATTTATTGCTCATGGGTAGGTAAAGCCAATATAATTTTTAACTGGCAATTTTACCTAACTAATCTATTTATTCAATGTCATCCCAATTAAATTAATTTTTTTAAAAAGTATTTTACTGAGTTAGAAAAAAATAATAAAATTCATTTGGAAAAACAAAAGTTCAAGAACTTCAAAGAAACTGGGCGGGGGTGGATGTAAAGAAAGTAGATTCAGCAGTATCAGACCATAAATTATATTATGAGGTGAGAGCATTGCTGAAGTGTAAAAAGGACATTTTTGACTACTTACTTTAAATTAAAATTTTCTTATATAGAACCTATGTAGCCAAGAACAGAAGGAATACAGAAAACTGGGGGAAAGCTTTCTTAGATAATCTCTCAGATAGGATGTAATAGGATTGGAATATTGCTGTGGTGTAGGAAATGATGAGCTGGTTGATTTAGAAAAACATGGAAAGACTTAAGACTTCTGAAGGAAAGATGCTATCCACCCCAAGAGATACATCAGATGACAGGAAGAAACAAGCATTGTATGATCTTATATATATGAGTATGTATGTATATGTTTAGATATCCATGTGTATGTTTATATATGTATGTATGTATGTGTGTGTGTGTTTATATATATATATACACACTTATATACATACACACATATCTCCACACTTGATTGTAGTTTTCTTTAGGGTGAGGCAAGGGGGCAAATTAAAAGTACACAGAAGAAAACAAAAGAAAACCAACAAAGGAGCAAAGAAAAGCTTGGCAGCTTTGAAAACAATGTATAGTACTTATTATACAGGTTTTCTTGAAGTGGAAATTTATTGTTTTATATTGAATCCTCTCATGGTCTGCTGGGTACATGGCAATGTTTCTTTTTCTTTTCTTATTTAGTATTTAAGTTTAAAATTTTTAAATTTACCAAAAATTTTTAAAGCCATTAAAAAAAAGAAAAAAGGGGCTATTGCAATGAATTCTCCTTAACATGAAAAGAGAGGACCAGCTATGAAGAGAGAGGGGAGACCAGGCCATGAAGAGAGAGAAGGGGGCTCAGGAGACCATTCCATGGAAAGAGACAGAGAGAGAGATTGAGATAGAGAACTAGATCATAAAGAGAGGGACATAGGCCATGGAGATAGAGGGGAACCACGCCATAAAGAGAAAGATGGGACCTGAACAGAGAGAGAGAGAGAGAGAGAACCAGATCATAGAGGGACCCAGGACATGAAGAGAGGTGGGGGGACCAGACCATACAGAGAAGGACCCAGACCATGGACAGAGGGAACCAGGCCATGAAGAAAGAATTTTCTTTGGGGGTTTGTCAATAAGCCATTCTCCTCAACCAATAAAAGTCACAAGAGCAAAGTCTACTATCAATTTAAAAACAAAACATGGATTCTTTGAACTGGGGTATTTTCTTATTTTGTTTTTGTACCTATTTCACAAAGGCTCACTGTATAAAACTAACATGAATCTGAATCACTCCAAGCGCAAACCAATTGGTTTTTACTTTGCAAACAATGTTTCAACCCTAAAACAACAGGATTCGTGATTATTTCTATTCTATATGACAACCAAGTGTGTTATAAAATACTTCAATGTTCTACATACATTGAAAAGATCAGTGTTTTCCAACTCATGAAGGTGAGTAAACTTGTTTCTTACCAAACAGCAATATTTTGGGCCTCACCTGAACTCTCCATGTAACAATGGCTGACTGCCAATACAAAGACTTTACTGGAAGAGCTTGGTTTCGTTAAGATGTAATTAGTACTTGGATCTGAAAGAAAACTGTGTTTTTTCCAAGAAAAGGTGAATTAACAAATGTAGAAAAAGAAAAACTGGTCAAGAGTAAATTTGGTTCACAGAAAAGAATTGATTTTCCCACCATGAAATTAAAAGCAATGTTGTCTTCCCCCATTAGAATGCTCCCTGAGGTCAGGGCTTGTCTTTTCCCTCCTTTTGTATCCCCAGCACTTAGCACACAGTACCTGGCTCTTAGCAGGCACTTAAACATTGACCGATTACTATCTGTATTTTGGCTTTTGTATGCCAGAAAACTGTATATGCAATTTTAATGTATCTTCCTATTAGTTTAGCTGGTCTGCAGACAGAATTTTCAGAGGGGAGCCAAGAGTTCTGTGATGCTCAAGATCTATTTTTGCCATTTCAGAAAGTTATGTGTGTTTTTCAAAGCTATGAGCATCCGTTCCAATAAGGCTGGCCTCTGTGGTGGTGGTGTTACTGTTGGACAGTCATTTTTCAGTCATGTCTGACTGACTGTTCCTGTCCCCATTTGCAGTTTTCTTGGCAAAGATACTGAAGTGGTTTGGTCATTTCCTTCTCCAGCTCATTTTACAGATGTGTCAACTGAGGCAAAGAGGGGTAAGTGACTTGTTTAGTCACATAGCTAGCAAGTGTCTAAAACTAGATTTGAACTCAGGTCTCCCTGATGCCAGGCCCAGTGTTCTATCTACCTTACCCCCAGCTGCCCCTTGGCCTCTGTGTACAGAGAGCAAGTATTTATTTATTATTTAAGGTAACTGTTTTATAAGGTTCTGAAGACATTTTCCTACACATATCATTGTACAAATAAAGTTATCACTTTAAAAAAAAAAACACAAAAGGGCTTTAAAAGTATTTTTACTGCTGTCCCTCAGAACTGGCATGACCTTCCTCCTAACTTTTGGAAACTCCAGCTTCCACCAAGGTTCAGCAAAGGGGCCACCACATAAAAGACACCTTTCTTTTCAGAATCCCCCCAATTGCTAGTACCCTCCCACACTGAAAATGTCATATATATGAAATGAGGATCTGGTGCCATATGCAGACCCCATCAATCAGTCAACAAATATTAATTAAATGCCAGGCACTGAGCTAAGCATTAGAGATACACAGAAAGGTAAAAGACAGTCCCTGCCTTCAAAGAGCTCCCAGTCTAATGGAGGAGACAACATGAAAACACCCCTGTACTAATAACATATGGACAGGACAGACCACTAGGCCACTAGAATTAAGGGAGATCAGGGAAAGACACGGTCCAGAAGGTGACATTTTAGCAGGGACTTGAAGACAAGTCAGGGAATATAGGAGATGGAAAACAGGGAGAAAATTCCAGGCATGGAAGACAGCCAGGGAAAATGGCCAGGGCTGAGAGCCAGATTGAAGTGTCTTTGTTAGGAGAACAGCCAGGAAGTCGGTGCTGCTGGACTGAACAGGGAACAAGATACAAGAAGACTGCAAAGATAGAAAGGGGGCAGGCCATCCTGGAGATAATACAGAAGCATTAGGTTTTATTTAACAGGGAGGTGACAAGGCCAGACCAGAGCTGTAGAGAGATCAATTTAACCATATTGGAATGGGAGATTTGAGGCAGGCAGACTATTACAATAGTCCAGGAGTGAGGTGATAAGGGCCTGTAACCAGGGTGCTAGCAGAGCCAGAGGAGAGAAGGAACTGTATGGGATGTTAGGAAATACACGGGTACTGGCAACAGACTGGATAGAAAAGTTGAGAGAGTGTAAAGAGGCTGAAGCCTGGGTGGCAAGCCTAGGAAACTGGGAGGAAAACAGCAGCACCCTCTATAGTAACAGGTGATGGGGGACAGGATCCCAATAGGTTCAGCAGGAATTATGATCTTATCTAAGACCAGAAAACCTGCAATATCATCTGGAAAGAATTCAAGGTCTCAGGCTTAATTGGAGTGAGAGTTGTAGAAGTTTATTGTTACAGCGGGCAAGAGTCCTTTAGGGGACCTGCAAGTGAGAGGGGTATATGCTTTTTGAGAGGAGCATGTGAATACATAGTTTAGATAAGATTTGGGCCAAGTTGAAGGAGACAAAAGACAAGGACAAAGGAGGGTGTGGGCCAGGCCCAGAAGAAATGAAGAGATTAAGTAAGAACAAAAGGGGTCACAGGGTGTTGCCTAGGTGGAGTGTGGGATAGGGAAAAGGGGCAGAGCTTAAGGATGGGAAAGGACAAATTGAAGTTACAACTTCACAGACTGGTTTTACAAGTTGGTTTGACCTAGACCCCAGGTACCCCATCATTCCCCCCTTAAACAGATGGGGCCCAAATTCATTTGGGGCAGGGGCGACGGTCTCATCTTGAACTGCTTCCAGCTGGAAAGGGATGTAGAGCTGTCCCTGCCTCTCAGGGTCCCATGGTTCAAGGGGTGGGGTTGGTGGCCAATGTCCAGAATTTGGCCTACGCCAGATCCAATGGGTGAAGGGTAGCAACTTCGGGTAATGACTGATATCCAGCCTGAGCAATCAACTGCAAATGGAAAGCACTGAGCCTAGAAGAGACAAACTTAGCAAGGAGGTTAAGCAGACAAGGACCAGGAAAGGGGCAAGTATAGGGAAAAGCCAGGACCACCATGAGGAAGAGGAGGAACCTAGTGCACTAAGGGATTCATGAAGTTCTTCCATCCAATTGGCCTTTTCCACTATATTTTTTGGTGTGGAGTTCTACCTGTCGGGAATTATTGATATACATGCAGCAGGAGGTGTTAGCTAGGGCACAAACACCCCCACTAGAGGCCAGCAGATAATCTAAGGCTAAATTAGAACATTGTCTGAAAAACCCGTTTAACTTGTTTTAAAGGAGAAGTGCTGGGCTTAGTGATGTTATAAATAGAGAGGGTTCGAGAAATCCCAGGGAGCACATACCTCGCCCCCAGAATTCACACCCTCTGGCCCACCCATCCCACAAAGAAAGAAATATCCTTGGGGAGCACAAATGGGGGCCCATTCATAGTAGGCCTTGAACATGGAGGTTCCATGGGTTATTTAGATTGCATGACAATGTTTCCGGCAGAAGAGTCACCTGCCAGTGAGGGGTGCTGAGCCTAAAAAGACACAAGTCTATCAAAAAGATTAAACAAACAGGGGCCAAAAAGTAGTAAGAGAAAATTGACCAGAAGTGGGGTGAGTATGGGCTAGTATAACCCATTACTCAGACTATTTCACTGTCTTTTATATTTTCCCATAGAGTAGGCCTTTCAAAATCCCACTAGAGATTTAAAATTTCTTCTTAAAGTATTTTCCTTTCTTTTAAAACAGTTAAAGATTCATAAAACTTTTAGAATGATCATAAGCAGTTTGCATAACTTTCTGCACATGTTCTAATCCTAGATGAAAATAATATTAGATTTTCCAGTAGGCTAACACGAAAGAGTTCACATCTTTTACTGACTCGTGCTCTGATCATAGAAACCTGCTATAGAAGGAAAAAACAGGGACCTGAGACATTCCAAATATGACAGGATAAAACATCCTTGATTCTGTTTAAATTCAGGTTAGTTATAGATATCCAACCATGCAGTATCCATTCCACCTCAATGCTAGACTCTGGAATAGGTGGGGAACATTCCTTTTCAAGGGAACCCCATAGGAAAACTGAGCCAGGAGGGATCCCATCCCAGATGGATGCTAAGATTGTCCCTCCAGCCTTTACCAAATGCAGGCTTCCACCTGTCCACAGTACAGGCTCTGAGTAGCTTGTGGCATTTTCTCTCAGATACTGATTTAATGCAGATAACTATACCCAAATTCGAACTCAAAATAAAATTTAGTTATGGTCCCAAATGCCTTTTACCTTAAAACAACAAGCCTCAACAATCACAGCTTAGAGCCAGTTATGATTATTTCTATTCTCTTGTAGCTGCCATAAGCAATAAAGATTTATCAGGTCCCACAACCGTAAGGAATTCCATTTACCATCTTTCCTTCTGAAATCTAGAAGCCAATTGATAAGAATCCTTTTTAATCCTTGCAACTTTTTAGCAAGTTAGGTTCATTTAAAAACTACATGACTAAAACTGTTCCTTTCCCAATGACCTTGCTTAACAGAGATAGTTTCCAGGGGATTTGGCAGTTTTACTTCCCTTTTAAACTGACAGACTTGGAAGCTTAAGATTTTCCCAAATTACAATACTCCAAAACTAGATAGTACTGATGTTTACCAGTAATGATATCATCTTAAATTTGAACTTTGAAATAAAAACAAATGAATTACCAATCTGATGACCTTAAAAATCCACATGAAGTTATACTAAACTAAAATCTTTTTTTTTTGATGCCATACAACCAATCAACTTATAATCACTGCATATTTCCAGAATAGCCAAAAAGTTAAATGGACAATCATCTATCACAGTAAATATTGGCAGTATTATTACTACTTGTTTGTATCCCACATATAAGAGCTTTAAACCATCAGATATTATAACATAAAAAATCCAATTCACATGAAATAAACATTATAACATAGGGTTAGCAAAACTGATAAAGTAACATAGCTAGTTTTACATAACTTTTTCTCCATCTTTTAGTTTCAACAAAATTCAGATTGAAAACTGCTTTTTGTCACTCAATTTTTACAGAATAAGAGGACTTTACAATTTAGATTTTACAATTTAGAGATACCATAATAGAACAATGAGATTATGACATTAATTGCATTTCCAATTCATCACATAACAAAATTATTGATAGAAAATTAGGCTTACCAAGTGCAGAGGCTTTTCTACTCTCCCCACAGTTGCAGAGCTTGGTTGTGGACCCCAGGGTTTCAATATAGCTGCTATGCCTCCCCCCAATATGTTTTTAGCTGTTCCAACTTCTACTCCAATAAATTTTATGTGTCCACTCCTTAGAAACTTCTTTGAAAGTGATAGCTTTGACTTCCCTAGCAATGGGAGAGGGAGTGACACCTACTCCCTTATTCCAGTTCTAGAGAACCCAAAAACCTCACCTTTCGTATCAAATCTTAGAAAATATTCCAATTTGCCTAAATGCCAAATAGTAAAATGAATTCTGACTTTTCTTTAGCTTCAGATTAGGAGTGACACGTTTCAAAAATGACCAGAATGCATTCAGTTGCCTTTTAGTTGCATTCTGTTACACAAAACTTTCCTCTTTTAGGTGAGGCAGGAAATACGTAAATGTTAGTCTACCTGCCTCTTTGCTCTGAGGGAGAAGATTCCCTCCCTTTCTTATCACCTTCTCCTCACTCCACTAGGCCAGAGTGGAATGAAGAGGAGAAGATTTTCAAACTTTTAAAGATCTTAAAACTTCTGTTCACAAACAAGACAATATTTTGTTCTCTTTCTCTCCCTTTCCAGCCTGCATTTTAGCAGCAGGGGAAAGGAGAAGGAGGGAAAGAGATACAGCATTTCAAAGGAATATCCTGCAGTTGCATTTTAAAGCTTAGAGATGTCATACCACTCACACACACTCATTCACACAGAGAGAGACAGAGAGAGAGAGAGACAGAGAGAGAGAAGCTGACAGGAAGATTCAAAAGCTCACAGAGGATTTCTGGAACCCTCGGCACAAATCACATTTTCTTGGCCCTCAGATAGATGCCAATTGGGGCCAGGTAAGATTGCTTTGAGATAGCCTAGGCACAGACCCCCAAGTGTAGGGGGAAACCGGCCCATCCTTTCTACTTGAGGTCTTGAAGACAGAGTGTTTTTCAGTTGTACAAAAGATATCTTAGGGGTGAGTCTCTCAGGGTACAGAGGGAGACTGACTCATCCTTTCCCAACTCCCCAGTCAGAATCACTTTTAGTCGTCTGCTTTTCTGTGACATCTCACGTGAAAAGCCTTGCCTAAAAAAATGTATGTGTATATTTTTTTAGACACTGAGACACTTGTCCCTAGACAGGGCGTCCCCCATCCATGCAGGATGTGTCCCGGGTCTATTAAAAAATAGACCAGAATCGTCCAATCAAGCCTTCCTAGGTGCTTGAATGAACCTGAATATAGGATGAGAGGGAGGAGGTAAAGGAGCTTACTGGAACTCCAAGAAAGCTTGAGACCACAGATTCTCCTGGCTGGCTCACCAAAATGATGGGGGACAGGATCCCAATAGGTTCAGCAGGAATTATGATCTTATCTACGACCAGAAAACCTGCAATATCATCTGGAAAGAATTCAAGGTCTCAGGCTTAATTGGAGTGAGAGTTGTAGAAGTTTATTGTTATGCTTCTATGATAAGTGGGCAAGAGTCCTTTAGGGGACCTGCAAGTGAGAGGGGTACATGCTTTTACCTTTAAAGAGTAGGGCTGCCATTGTCAGGGCTGAGCAGATGGGAGGGGCCTCAGTGCATAGACAAAGGTCAGAGCTGACCAAGAGGAGCATGTGAATAGATAGTTTAGATAATATTTGGGCCAGGTCGAAGGAGACAAAAGGCAAGGACAAAGGAGGGTGTGGGCCAGGCCCAGAAGAAATGAAGAGATTAAGAACAAAGGGGTCACAGGGTGTTGCCTAGGAGGAGTGTGGGATAGGGAGAAGGGGCAGAGCTCAAGGGTGGGAAAGGACAAATTGCAGTTACAACTTCACAGACTGGTTTTAAAAGTTGGTTTGACCTAGACCCCAGGTACCCCATCAGAGCCAGTAAGGGTTTTGGGGAAGAGGCAGGAAATTTGGGAATATTCATAGGCAGTAGACAGAGAATGAGATACATGAGAATGTGGTAACAAGAGAGGGCACAACCTTTCCTTTATGCACAAAGATGACTTTGCCTTGGCAAGGCTCATGTGAGATGGATGAAAGAGGAGAAAGTGGCCAAAGGCATCTCAGGGATAGGAGCCAAGGAGAAGGGGTAGAAAAGGAGCTCTTGGCACATGTCTATGAGTCTGCCAGGGTGGTGTCCTCCACACAGATGATGCCATCTTAACAAAGTGAACATAGGGCCAGATTCTCATTACATATGCTTTGCATTTCCTTTCCTATGTTCATGATGGTTTCCTTCCAACAGAATGTAAGCTCCCCTTAGGGCAGAGATTGTTCGCATTTCTGTCTTTGTGTGTACAGCACAGCATCTGGTACACAACAAGCTCTTACTAATGCCTGTTCAATAATAATGAATAAGAAATTCTGATAAAGTGAGAGAGCATGGGGCTCTGGAGCCAGTGGGCCTGGGTCCCAATCTGACTGCTTCCAAGACCTAAAGCAGGCACTTCTCCCCTCTGGACTTCATCTGTAACAGGAATGGGTTGGATAAGATTTTCTTGTCAAGATCCCTTCTGACTACGAATCTCTCAACCTGTGAACCACAACATTATGAAGTAAATTGAACTTTATGCTTCCTGTGAAATACAAGTCTCCTACTGAGAGAACAGGAAGTAGCCACAGCTCAAGAGATGACCAAGGGTGGAAAGGATTGTGGATTTAACCACAAGATCTTTGCCAAGCATGACATACTGGCAGAGACCCAAACAAGCAACAGGCTGGGTTCTCACTGTTTCCTGGGTTTTGAAAGCTATCCATCAAATATTTGTTGCAAACTTCTTCCTTTAATGCCTTCTCTGAACTACCCAAAGAAAGCCTTTGGCAAATAGCAATGTGGTCATCCACAGGCCTAGAAAGAGGAGTTAGACTTGTTCTGTTTGGCCCCAAGAGGCACCAAGAGAAGCCCAGGAAAGAGGGATGATTTTGGTCTCAGATAAGGAAAATCCACTCAACAATTACAGGCTGCTTGTGGAGGCAGTGAGTTCTGGTTAGGCATAAGTCATTGGGAAGTTTTATCAGTGAGGCAAGAGAAGGATTATCAGTCAGACCAAATTCCCTTGGATGTCTTCTTTCCCAGCTCTCTGATTATGGAGGGTCAGATAAGGCCAACGGCTCAGCCAATCTACACGGCAAGCAGGCTGCTAATGTTCCCAAGGAAATTCGGTAACCCTGGGTCTCCGAGGAGCAAAGTTTCAGAGAGCAATAACCAGCCATGGAAGAATCTGCATTCACACATGTCATGAGTCACAAGTTTCCTCTTCCAGAGATCTAAAGGGGTCCCAAAGCAGAATAGACAGCAGGCTTCCCAGGCTGAGCCAACCCACCTTCTCCCCAGACTGACCTGGGGGTGTGAGTATGTAAGTCTCAGGGCTGGTCCTGTCTAATGTATCCAACTTCCCCCGTGGTCTCTCCAAAAGTCTGAATTCACTCCTCTGGCTATTTCAGCCCCTGCCTTCTGGACAGTCACAGTCTTATTTATTTTATGAAGTAAATAATTGCCAAAGGGAAACAAGGATCACATGGTCTGTGTAAGTAGGCAATAATAGCCTGATACCAACTTACAAGGGAAAAGCTATGGGAAAGAAACTGAGGGTCTGACAAGAAGCAGCTGAATACAATAACTGTGTTTAAAGACGGACCACCTGGATTCAAATCCCACCTCTGATGCTTACTGTTTGTGTGACCATGGGCGATTCACTTAGCCTCCATGGGCCTTGGATTACAGGTAAATGTTGTGCCTAAATATTAAATGTATTAAATTGCAGGTAAATGCTGCACCTAAATATTAAAATAGCCAGTACATTTTGGGGTGGTTCCTCTGTATCAGGACTAGAGAAAGACTTGAACAGAAACCATATTGGATGAAGTGGCAAGGAAGGGCATGGGTAAAAGAAATGGGAGTTGTCAAGCATGACAGTGGCTGACATTAACACAACTCAAGAGGATTCTAAAAACCTCCCCTCTTGATACACCAGGCTGTTCTAAGAGGAAAGGCCATTGTATAGAGTGAGGGGGTCCCCCAGGATATGGATTTGGATTCCAACTCTGCCCTCTAAATCTCCTGTGTGAAGGGAAGGGGCCAGATTCAATCATCTCTAAGGTCCTTACAGCTAGAAATCATGGGATCCCATTCCCACATTCCTCATCACCCTGTACTCCATCACAGGGCAGGGATTATCACTCCCATTTTACAGATGGATCAACTGAGGCTCACAGCAGTAAGCTCAGTCAAGGGATCCAGAACTAGTGAGTTTTGGAGACAAGATTCAAACTCAAGCATCAACTGACTCTCAGATAACTAAGGCAGGCCAGCTCTAAAGGAAGGCTTTAAGTTGGAGGTTCATGAACTTGTTTTATAAACTATCTTGAAAATCAAGAGATTGATTTCCTTTGTAATCCAGCTTGGGTTTTTTGTTTGTTTTTTTTTTTAATTCATTTAAAAACATTTACTCTGAGAAGGGGTCTATAGACTTAACCAGACTGACAGCCAAAGGGGTCCAGGACGCACAAAATGGCTAAGAATTTTTGTTCTAAAGAGTGAGCTCTGTCATTACTGCAACAGTCATTCTCTACCTCTTTTCCTGACTGGGGAAAAGGTACAACTCCCAGGGGCTTTAGGGACACAGACCCCTCCCCAACGCAGACAGAAGGAATGTTGTGTAACTACCTAATGGGCATTTGCCCAGCACTCTAAACATATGCATAGCTTCCTTCTGAGCAAAGTACAGGGAAAACTACACCCTCTCCCTGGCCCCCACTTTGCAGTTTTACATGATAACTAACATTTATAGAATGCTTTAAGGTCTTTAAAGTGCTTTACACACCTGTCTAAGGAGATTTCCACAACATCCCCATTGAGTTAAGTTCCCTTATCCTCATTTTACAGATCAGGTATCTGAGGCAGATGGCCATTAAGTGATTTGCCCAGGGTCACAGAGCTATTAAGTGTCTGTGGCATGATCTAAACTCAGGTTTTCCTGACTCCAAGTTTGGCACAGTATCCATAACATAAGCTTCAGGAAATGCCTAAGGGATGCAGGGATTTCTACTCTTTGATCAAGGAAGACTGAAAACTCCTGGACAAATTTCTGAGGCTCTCACTACAGGAAAAAATGATAAATTGGCCCCTATGGGGGAAGGGGAGGCCCCAATATGCAGTCATTCTGAGTGACACTGTTACTGACTTACTGTATTACCTTGGGCAAATTGACTTTTCTCTTTGGGCTGTAGTTTCTCAATCTGTAAAATAGGGAAAGGTGTAATTAGGCTAGATATATGGTCTTTAGCCATCTATCATACCTCTCCTATCAGTTTGTTTTATACCCCAAAAGGGATATTCCAGGTTTCTTTCCATATCTTCTGGGAAGGCAAAGAGCCTATGAGGAGGTGAGGGAAGCCCCTAGATAAAGAAACCTGCAGGCACACAAGCAGTTCCCCCTTTCCCCAACCAGGCTACCCTCTAACTCACTTGCACCCCTCCCCCTTCCCTCTCTTCCCCCTGTTTTTAATATGAACCCTGATAAGGACATTCAAAAAGAAAGGCCTGAGGAAGAGCAATGAACTTTCTGAAATAGTTCTGTAAACTGGAAAAGGCTTCAGACAGGAAGGCAATGACCCAGATGATGTAAACTTAACTCTTTGGCTCCTGAGGTCAGAACCTGGAGTAATGACTGGAAACTGGCATGAGGACTGATTTAGGGTTCATTCAAGAAAAAAGCTACCCAACAATTCGAGCTGACCCCAGGGCCTGAGGGCAAGTCCAGCCAAGTGAGGTACAAGGCTCCTCAGTGGAGATCTCCAAGCAAAGGTTGGATGACTGGCCACTTCCTGGAATGTTACAAAGACTTTCTTCTAGAAATGTGTTGGACTAGATCAGGGGTGGGGAACCTTCGTCCTCCAGGCCACATGTGGCCCTTTAGGTCCTCAAGTGTGGCTCCTTGCCCAAAGGTTCCCCACCCCTGGACTAGATGGCCTTCCAACTCTGAAATGCTATGATTCTGGGACCCCCACTCCCCTGCTGCTAGTGCACTCAGCCACTAGCTTCTTTGCTAGAAGGTACCCAGCTTCCCCCATTCCAAGTGGTAGAGGGAGAAAGACAGAAAAGGTCTCAGAAAGACCCAGCCTGAAAGACTCAGAATGAACAAGGACAAGTTAATTTACCTCTCTGAACCCCCATTTCCTCATCTATAAAATAAGCATAATAATGCTATAGTACCAACTTTTTAAGGCTCAGATGAGAAAAGTTATATAAAGCACTTGGATTTAATACGCTATATAAAATGCTATTATTATAATTGTTATGTTTAACCATTTAAATTGATTGAGCTGGAAACACACCCTTTGAGAAGCCTTTCAGATTTATCTTTCTAAAGATGAATCACCTCGAAGCATCATAAGGGGACTCCAGGGTCCGAATACCTGGAACTGTTCTTACTCATCCCAACCCAGCTGATCCCCAAAACCCCTTCCACCTGCCTCTTTGGGGTGGGAAGAAGGATCAAGAAACTCCCCTGACTGCTTCTTCCCTCCTGGATAAAATATGAGCCCATTTCTTTGGCACGTAGAATCCTTCATCACCAGGCTCCAAGCTACATTATTCTTCTGCACAGTTCAGCTTAACTAACCTACTAAAAGTTCCAGAGGGCAGTGGACAGAGTGCCAGGCCTAGAGTCAGGAAGACCTGGGTTCAAATCTGGCTCTCAGACAATAGCTGTGTGACCCTGGGCAAGTCACTTAACCCCATTCGACTCAGTTTCCTCATTTGGCAAATGAACTGGAGAAGGAAATGGCAAACCACTCCAGTATCTTTGCCAACTCTGATACAACTGAAATGACTGAACAAAAAGAAATTAGTATAATACAGAGATTCATACAACTGAAGAACAAAAAAAAAGGCCATGTAACTATAAATAACCAAATGACCAAATTCTAATGTTGCAAAATTACTAAAGTCAATCCCAAGAAGCCAGATGAGAAGAAGCCGTAAGATAGCTCCTTGAAAGGACTGTCTCTAGGGGCGGCCAGGTGGCTCAGCGAGTAAGAGCACTGGCTCCAGTGTCGGGATGACCTGCATCAAATCCAGGCTCACATACTCAGCACCACACCCAGAAATAACTAGCCATGTAACCTTGAGCAAGTTACTTAACCCCGATTGCTTTAAAAAAAAAAAAAAAGAAAGGACTGTCTCTAGCCTATTTTTGTATCCCCAGTGCATACTTAACAGGAGTTGACAGATACTTCTTCCTACTCCTTTGCTGAGGTAGGGGTCCCACCCATGTGGAATGCTGCATATATCATAAGATTTTTAAAAAATGTTTCCCAACTTGTTTTGCTGATTTTTTTTCATTTTTTTAAAAAATTCTTTGTTATAAAGTTTGGTACTCTGGGATGGGAAAATTAGGTAATTTTTTTAAAAACCAAAAGATATCAATAAAATTTATTTTTTAGAATGATTCTTTCCCACTGGGGAGTCATTAGATACTAAGCGCTCAGCCTAGGACCTCAAAAAGGTTTGTAGAAATTATCTAGACATACTGATCTAGGCAAATGATGTAAAAACCCATTCAAATTACTAGAGCTGATGAAACTCTGAAACTGGGTCCCTCCTCACCCTACTCTCTCCTGTCTCCAGAGGAATTCCCGGAACTGGCCTCACTTTAGGCCCTGGCAATCTCACAGGTACTTTTCAGCTCTAACATCCCATGTTCTAAGGTTCCTTTTGCTAGGATATTCTCTGTTCTGCTAGCCCTTTCACCTCTCACAATCTTTGGTTCTAGAATTCATTCTCCTTGCCCTACCTCAAAAATCCTCCAAATGTGAAGATTTTTAAAAACCAGGGCAAGGAAGAAGAGTGCTTAGCTCCTTACCAACCTGGTATAAGGGGTACTTGAGCCTGGGGGAGAAACCTGCCTGAGCCCCCAAGCAGGCTCTCACAGACCCCAGCAGCTCTATACAGCCCCAGGTTTCAGGGCCCCAAGGGATCCCCAATCCAGATCAAATATTTGCTTAACTTGGAAAGCCCAGGGACAAGCCAGTCACTCCCCACTCTTTCCTCCCCTCCCCCCAAGGCTACTGGAAGCCAGTGCTGTTTTACTGAGCGATCCTGAAACAGGATCTCTGCTATTATAATTAACTTCCCCCAACACCTGAATCTAGGGGGAGGGCTCAGGCCACTTCTCTTTGTGCCTCTTGGGACTGAATGCCAGGGGCTGGGGCTGTTGTTGTTCCTTAGCTCTCATTCCCAGGGTGAGAGTTTTTTTTTTTAATCTTGTCCTATCAACGTAGCCTTTCATGAGCTCCCCTCCCCAAGGAGTAACAAGCTAGCACCGAGAAAGGGCACCTCCCACCAGCCGGGAGAGCCTCTAAGAAAAAGGAGTCATTCCGATGGCTTTTTAAGGTTTACAATGGTTTTTCCAACATGATCGACAGGTTTTATTTATGCCCATTTTGTAGGTTTAGAGGAGAAGTGAGAAAGGCCGGCAGGCCCCTCAACTGTAATCTCCACTACTGATGAGGAAAGATTCCAAAATGATCAGTGGCCATAGCGTTCCTACCTGCCCATGGGTACCTGGACTAGTAAGTGACCCAGACCCACAAGTACAAGTTAACTTTTGACTATTAACACTGTTTTCTACCCTCTACTGCAACAAGACTCGTCCTAAACTCTTTTTTTTCTGGACAAACCAGTCCAAGTACTCACCTCGACACATACCTAACTTGCTATTTTATACTGCCCCTGTGATTCTGGGCAAGCCACTATCCCTCTATGGGTCTCAGTTTCCCCTCTGCAAAATGAAGGAATTGGAGTAGATAGCCCCCTAACAAATCAGGGATGTATAAGGACCTATGCGAGGTGGTCAGGGATGTCACAGCGATCAGGAGATCTGCACGCTAGTTCTGACTTGCTAAGTGCCTCAGTTTCCCTAGCCGGGAGAAGGGACAGGCTGCTCTAAGTTCATTTCTAGCGCTAAAGTCCTAGGAACTCCCTAGTACTCTGTTCCCAAACTTTGCCACACTCGAGTCGGAAGGCTTTGAAGGATGCCCCAAGCTTCTCCAGATAAGAGTGCCCAGGGAACTGCTAGGTGATAAAGCCGGGGATGGAGACCCTCAGGCAGCCCAAACCCAAGTCCTCCCCCGATGGCAGCCTGACAGGGACCACAGAGTCCCCCCAGAAAGCAGTGGGGGGAGGGGGCGTGAAAGCTAGAACCATAAGCGGAGTTTCAACCTTGAAGCATCTAAGCCAGCAGGTCCCTTGGACGCCGCCTGGTCCAACCATTCCGTTTTACAGATAAGGCGACAGAGGGTCCTTCCCAGTCACACGATAAGAGCCGGGGACCTCAAACCAAATTCTTTGGTGTCCCAGCCCAATGCTCGGGGCTCCAGGGAAGGAGGTGAGGAGGGGAAGGAAGGGACGCTCAGCAGAAAACCGAAGTGGGAACAGAAGGTCGGCATGGGCTGGGGGCAAAACCAAAAGGCAGGGAGGAGAGCTAGAAGGCGGGGGGGGGGGGGGGGGCGGCGGGGGGAGCGCGCGTGCGGGCGGGGGGGACGGGGAGGGGCCCCGAAGGCAGGCAGGGAGGCCACGCGGAGGGCCGGAAAGCCAGGCTGTCTCCCCCAGCCCCCGGGACTGACACACACTCCTCTCGCGCGAAGCAGCTGTGCAGCGGCACGTGGAAGTCCTCCGGGCTCCGGGCCGACCCAGAGCCGCCTTACCCTGAGCTAGGGATGCAGGGAGCTGCCCGCCCGCCTGGCACCAGCTCCTCGGAGTAGCAGCAGAAGCGGCGAGAGCGGGCTCGGCACGCGGAACCGCCGCCTTTAGCCTCGCTGGCCGAGAGGCGGGCCACGACGCCGGCCGGGAAGGGGTTGGACCAGATCCTGCCCCGCGGCGGCACGACCAGAGCCGCTAGTCCCGGCGGGGGACCGCTGGGCGCCCCGGGGGCGGGGCCAGGAGCGCGGTCTAAGTGGCGCGGCCAATCAGGGGCCCGAAGCCGGGAACACACCACCACCTCCAGACCCCACCCACCCTTTCCCTAGGAGAGGGAAACCCCGGGTCATTGACCTTGGCGGAGCCGGCAGCTGGCAGGGCGCACTGCTGCATCGAGGGCTCCAGGGGAGCAATTAGTGGGGCTGGGGGGCCCCGAGGGAGGGACCGGAGGCAGCAGAGTAAAAGGGGGTGTGGGCGCATTCAGAACTGGAAAGACCTTGTCCGGGCGACTGAATGGCGCAGGGGGTCGAAAGACCTGAGTGCAAATGCAACCTCTGACCCTAGTAAGTCTGTGTGACCCTGGACAAGTCACTTAACCTGGGTTTGCCTTAAGCCACCGGAGAAGGAAATGGCAAAGCACTCCAGTATCTTTGCCAAGAAAACCCCAAGAGGGGTCACGGAAACAGGAGTGGACAAGGACAGCTCAATCCTGAACCCCTTTGGTGACTAGTCTGGTGGACGATATTGCCTACCCAGAATAATGTCTTTAAATAATTGAAAGAAATGTTACTTTTAGGTCAGAGGATAGTGAAAATAAAGATATCAATTTTTTTTTCTCTAATCCAAGTTCACAGACCCTCCCCCTCCCATGTATCCCTGTCTCTGTCTGTGGGCCCCAGGTTGAGAACCCTTCACCTTGGAGTTCAGGATTATAATTAAATTCACCAGTTTTTTGTTGTTTTGGGGGGGAGGTGTTGGGTTTTTTTATTTAGCGCCTATTGCATTATGTAAAGCCCCGTGCAGGAATTCCCAATGTCTGTTTTTGCATTTGAGCAATCTACAGCCTAAAGGAAGAGATTCATCCATACCTGGGAGACCCTGGAATAGAGAAAAATTTACCCTAAAACACAGAGGGGAGGGGATTACAGATCTGGATCTGAATCCAGTGTGACCCTGGGCAAGTCATTTTACTTTTCAGTGACCTGCACTGTAAATTGCCCAACAGCAGATGATTTTCGTTGGTAGAAGTTATTTCCTGGCAGGGAATTCCCCGATACCCAGTGAAATCACAAATCCTGTCCCAAAAACGGTCATAGGCTTGATGGAAATCCAAGCCTTCCTTTGTACGCTTTAAAACCTAATGAAAAAGATTGCTCAATACCCTAGAGACTGGAGTCCAATGACCAATGTCTGTGCTGTTCCTTCCACTGTCTTAGGCCTCTGTAAAAAAAATACATCACATTTGTGTCAAGCAAATATAACATCTTCTGTTTAGCATTCAAAACTTTTCATTTAACCCAGCCTGTTCTTGCTTTCCCAGGTTACTCACATTTTAATCCCCACCACCTTTCCAGTAGCCTCCTGGCTGTTCCCTTGGACCAGATCTGCCATCTCCAGGTCTGGCAGCTTCACTGGCTGTCCCAGGCCTGGAATTTCCTCCCTCTTCATCAGAATGAATGAATCTCTACCTCCTGGCTTCCTTCATGTCCCAGCTAAAATCTGCCCTTTTCCAGAAAGCCCTTAATGCTAACACCTTCCTTTTGTTGTTTGATTGAGTTCACATTTGGGGTTTTCTTGGCAAACATACTTGGAGTGGCCTGCCATTTCCTTCTGCAGCTCATTTGACAGATGTGGAAACTGAGGCAGATTAGGGTTAAGTGACTTGCCCAGGGTCACACAGCTAGTAAGTATCTAAGGCCACGTTTGAACTTCCTGAGTCCAAATCTGGTGCTCCACCCACAATCCCACCTCGTTGTTTCCATGTTGTCTCCCTCTGAGGGCAGGGCTTTTCTTCTGCCTTTCTTTGTATCCCCCTTGCTTAGCTCAGCATCTGGCACATTAATAAATGCTTATTGATCAACTGACTGTTGGAGGTTTACAAAGGCTTTCCTCACGACAGTCTCCAAGTATTATTGTCCCCATTTTGCAGATAAGGTAACTAAGGCTGAAAGAAAGGAAGAAGGCTAGGATCACATACCTCGTGTCAGAAAAGGAATTAATAAAATGCCAAAACCCAAGACTCTTTCACCTTAGGCCATGTGACCCATCCTTGATCTCCCAGCTTGGTAATAGCATTACCAAGACTCTCGGTGATGGGGCTGTTTGTGGTGGGGCTGACTGCTGAGTTAGAGGCTTAATAATTACCATTTAGGTGCACTTACCAGCAGCACTGGTAAAAGCCTGCAGACAGAAGGGGAAACTGAATTTGAAAAGATAAGACGTTACATCATTTCCTGTGCTCTTCCCCAGCCCCCTCCATTCCCCACAAAGGGGACATCCCCGATCCAAACCCATCACCCCACCTTCCCCACCCCCCACCAAACAGCCAACACCTTGAAAACAACTCCCTCAGCAACACAATTGGGGAACTGTTTGCTAGACATCCTGACTACTCCTAAGTGCTCTGAAGTACCTGGGGAGAGACGTAGGTCCCTAAGACAAATGAGGTGCCAGGTCCTTGAGGTTCTCATCTGGCTTAGAAGCATTCTACCAATTACTGATGGCCCTGGGCACTTACACACAAAGTCAAGGTCACCAAGCACAGACCTACTACCATTGAATTTAAATCACTAAGACTCCAGGGGTATCTTAACTCAGTAAACTAGTGAAGCCCTATTTTATATTGCTAAGGAGCCTTAAGCTTTTATTTACTCCCTAGAGTGGGAGAGGATAATTTTGTCTTGCCCCTGTCAATGGAAAACAAGGGGCAAAATGTTTAATACACTAGTGAATTTTTTAAAAGGGAAATTCAGTTTAATAAGTGAATGTAAATGGAGAACATGAGCCTCACCTTCAATCATAATTGCTGCATACATATACTCATGCCTAATTACTGCATACATATGACATATATACACATATATAAGTATATGTACATATACACACACATTTATATAGGGCGGCTAGGTGATGAAGTGAATAGAGCCCTGGATCTGGAGTCAGGAAACCTCATCTTCCTGAGTTCAAATCTGGCCTCAGACACTTACTAGCTATGTGACCCTGGGCAAGTCACTTAACCCTGTCTGCCTCAGTTTCCTTATCTGTAAAATGAGCTGGAGAAGGAAATGGCAAACCACTCCAGTGTCTCTGCCAAGGAATCCCCAAATGGGGTCACAAAGTGTAGGACATTACTGAAACCACTGAACAACAAATACATACGACCATATGTACACAGTATGAATTCTTCATTGCCTGAAGTTTTTTGGTGACTGGTGACCCGGTGTGTATGTATGTGTGTGTGTGTGTGTGTGTGTGTGTGTTGCTAATGTGTGAGATGAAAAAGTTCAGAGTCTGAGATCAGAAAAGGTCTCTATTATTTCTCTCAAGAAAGGGCACTGCCCCTGTCGCTCAAATGGCATCCACCAGGGAGTGTGAATGTGGAAGCTTTCGGGCTTCTCTTGTCCTGATCCTAATTCCACCTCTAACACCTGTCCTACCTCACCATTGTCTGGTGAGGCAAGCTCACAATCTTTCATTAGTGTTAATTCATTGGCACAAAGCAGTTTCAGTCCTTCATTATGTATTTCCTTTCACCAAATTTGGCAGTGCCCAATCAGAAGTGGACTAGTATGGTTTTCTTTCAAATTACCTCATTTCCGGGAAATCATGAGTTACTTGAGAGACTGAACTGGTTTACAAAGTATGGAGAAGAGATAGGAATGTAACAGGGAGTTAAAAAAAAATGAGGAAATTTCACTGTGAGTCATCTCTCACATTAACCTTTGAGAGAGAAGTGATGGTGTAGTGGTGGCATCTCTGGCGGCTAAGAATTTGTGGGCAGTGAGGATGTGAAGGCAAGAGTTTTGCCGGAAATGAAAGAGGGTGTTTAGCATACTATCTTGATGGGGTGACAGGGCTGGGTTTTTGTTATTTAATTTTATAAAAATTCTGGACAAAACTAGCACCAAAAAACGTTTCCATATATAAAGTTGAACAGAAAAAGAGCATTACATGCAAAACAATGAATCCAATACATACAGCTTGCTTTTTTATAGTAGATAATAAATTCAATATTCCAAAGATGTCTTGCTTGTCTGTGTTTCTTTATGTATTTCCTTCTATTCTTCTGGACATTCAAAAAATGTTTCAATCACCCTCTTTTCTCCTCCTCCTCCTCTTCCTTCCTCTCCTCCTCCTCCTCTTCCTCCTCCTTCTTCTTTGCAACACTGTAGATAGCTCTCCCACTCCTTCAATTAAGTAAAAGGAAGAAAGAAAAACACAATCTTTGTAACAATCATAATCAAACAAAATCAATCCACACTTGGCCATGTCCAAAGATGTCTGTCTCCTTCTGTGCCTTGAATACATTTAGCCTGTCAAGAGTAGAGAAGCACACCCTACCACAAGTCTTTTGGAATCCTAGTTTTAAATTGCATCGGTCAGAACTTTTAAACTGAAAGGTTTGGAGCGTTTTTGTTGTTTTTAGGAATAGAGAGACTTAGGTATGTTATGCAGACATCAGGAAAGGAACCAGGAAATAGGGAGGAAGAGAGGGAGGGAGGAAGGGAGGGAGAGAGACAGAGAGAGAGAATATGGTTGATTTCCAGGTGGAAGCATCAGAAGGAAATAGGCATGAAAGAAATAAATGAGGTTGGCCTTGGCTAGAAAAAAGGTCACCTCTTCAGAGAATGTGGCAAAGGAGGGAGAGAATGGTAAAGGAGTTTTTCATTTTCTTTAACATAAGGTGTAGAATAAGAGAAGAAAGAAGTCATAATAAATGGCCAGTATTTTCACAATATTCTAGAAGTGATCTGGCCATAATGAGGTACAGTGGGACCCCTCAACTTCTGAATATTACTATTAATGCCTTAATTAAGGTGTTGTGTGGTCACAACATTTTCTTTTATCTGTCATATCATACTGTTGGTGGGCAGCTAGGTGGCATAGTGGATATAATGCCAGGTCTGGAGTCAGGACCTGAGCTCAAGTTTACTTCACAGACTAATTAACTGTGTGATCCTGGGCAAGTCACTTAACCCTTTTTACCTCAGTTTCCTCATCTGTAAAATGATCTAGAGAAGGAAATGGCAAATCACTAGTATCTTTGCCAAGAAAATCCCAAATGGGGTCACAAAGATCAGACAGGACTGAAACAATTGAATTGCAAAATTACACTGCTGACTTGTGTTGAGCTTAAGGTACAGGAACACCCCAGATCTTTTTCAGATGAATTCCTTAGCCACATACCCCTCTCCCTTGTACTTGTGAAGTTGATTTTCTTTTAAATTTAAGTGTAAGACATATTTGCTTTGGTAGTTTCATAGAACTCATCACCATGTAAATCACAAGCCATCCAAGTCCTCACTTCTTGGTCACTTCCCCCATAAATCCTCTACAAGAAAAGCACTTAAATTGATCCATAAATCCTCCACAACAGGCTGAGGACTTTTGTCCAGTTCTTGGTCATATATGAACATGCTATTCCCAGTTATCCCTTGATCTGACCACGTGACTAGCCCACCTGCTTTTCAGTCATATATTTATTTATGTGGTAGCTACATGCCACTGCTGTCCTTGAAGCCCTGACTTCAATATTCCTAAAGATTATTGTTGCTTAAAAAATGAAAAATGGGTCTTTGTTTCTGGGAGATACTTGGGGGAGGGGAGGAAGCGGTGCATTAAAGACACTAAAACCCTCCAGGTCTTTTTTCAGCTGAATTGTTATCTGGTCACACTATATCCATCTAGAACTTGGCAAGCTGATTTTTTTTTAAACCTAAGTGTATGAAAAGTCATTTATATCAATTACATTTTACATTCTTTGGTTCAGCCCCATCTTCTAAGCCATTGCCTCTTGTTTCAAGGCAGTAAGAATTCATTAAACTCTTTCTATGTGTCTGTTGGTACTGTTGGCTGAGGATATAGATAAAAGCAAAAAGGATAGTTCCTGCCCTCAAGAAACTTCCATTCTAATAGGGAAAGACAATACACAAAAGGGAACTGAAAGGAAGGAGAGGGTGCAGTGGGGAGGGGAGAGAAGCTACTCTTGGGGATGGAGGTGAAGTTTGAAGAGTCTAAAGCACAGCCAGGAGAGGAATGAAGGAAGCATGGCTCACCAGAGCCCACCCTCACAAATGTAGGCAACCAAATGCAACTTGCCCATGAGAGATACGGCAGAACGTTGTTCCAGGGTGAAAAAGCAGCTGAATTGTGGAGGCAAAGTCCAGAGAGTCAGAATCACCACAGGGAATGAATGAACAATGGACAATGAATTGCTAAAGGTCCCTGGAATGGAAAGGCATGGGTGTAAGAGTCAAAAGACCTGGGTTCAGGTTCCAGCTCAGTCACTACCTATGTAGTTACCTTGGGCAAGTTATTTAACAACCCTGGGCCTCAACGTCCTCATCTGTAAAAAGAAGGGGTTGGGCTAAATGATCTCTCTCTCTTTTTTTTTTTTTTGGAGGGGGGAAGGCAAGTCAATTGGGGTTAAGTGACTTGCCCAAGGTCACACAGCTAGCAGGTGTCAAGTGTCTTAGGCTGGATTTGAATTCGGGGTCTTCCTGACTTCAGGACCTGTGCTCTGTTCACTGCTAAATGACCTCTTAATATTCCTTCCACTTCAAGGACCATGGCACCAACACCAGGATAACTGTCATCAAGTATTTGAATCTTGTCATGTGGAAGGAAGATTTGATATGGTGAGTGCTTAATTAATGTTTTTTTTTTCATTCAACCATTTAACAAAGGCCTGAAGGATAGAACTAGGAGCAGTGGATAAATGTAGCAGAAGTGCAGATTCTCCCCCTAGCAATTAGAGCTGTGGAGAAGCTCACAGGATCATGGGATCATGGACCTAGAACAAAAGTGGGCCTCAGGTCACCTAGCGTCCAAATCCTCTCCTGTGTCGGATGAATGAATCAATAAACATTAAGTGCCTGCTACTCAATGAGCACTGGGCTTGTGACTTGTCAAGGTTACACACACCAAGATGGTCAAAGGTGAGATGTGAACCTCCCAGATGTAACAAGTTGCCTGGAGGTCTTCAAGCAAAGGTGGGACGACCATTTCAAGTCAGGGTTGGACCAGCAGCCCCCTAAGGTCCCAACCTTGAGACCTGCCCTCTGACCCCCAGCAGGCATGACCTAGAATCATAGAACGAGCGTTATAAGGGGCATCAAAGATCACCTTGTCCAACCCATTGTTGTTCAATCATGTCTGACTCTGTGACCCCATGTGGGATTTTCTTGGCAAAGAGGCTGGAGTGGTTTGTCATTTCCCTCTGCAGCTCATTTTACAGATGAGGAAACTGAGGCAAATAGGGTGAAGTGACTTGCCCAGCGTCACCCAGATAGTAAGTAAGTGTCTAAGGCCATATTTCAGCTTAGGAAGAGGAGGCTTCCTGACTCCAGGCCCAGCACTCTATCCATTGTATCACCCAGCTGTCCAATCCTTTTTTACAATGGCCCAGGTAAATGACAACATAAAGTGAGATGCAAGACAGGTAATATGACCTACCCAAGGACATACAGATGTTAATTAGCAGAGCCAGATTTAAAACCAAGTCCTTTAATTCCAAATCTGGTGCCCATTCCTCCCTCCCTCCCTTCCTCCCTCCTTCTCTTCTTCCTTCCTTCCTCCGTGCTTCCCTTCCTTCCTTTCTTCCATCTCTCTTTCTCATCCAAACTGGAAGTACTGAGGTTCCTCATGGCTAGGTGCCATTCTGTTCTACACATAGGCTTTAACCTGCTTCTTTTCTGACCTGGATCAGTCTTGTCCCTCCTTAAGTAGCCTATTGTGCCACCAACCCCATATGCCAACACTGTAATGCCAAACTTAGCATGGATGAACATCTGATGGACTTAGCCCACTGCAGCTCTGAACTCCCAGCCTCAAGAGACCACCCAGTTACCTAGGATTACAAGCATGTGCCACCCCCCTATGTTGCTTTGTTTTATTCTGACACGAAAGACACCTCCCAGCAAACACACAAAAAGTCTCCTCCCTAAGAACACAGTGGGGGCCACGGATAGGGGCTGGGAAGGAAAGACAGCATAAAGGAAGACCGCCTTCCACACAGACCCTTTCTGGTGTTTGCACAGGGATTGGAGCCTTACCTGTCAACTTAATTTTCATTGCATTGTTCTTTGAGCTCTGTTTTCTTCATTTTCCCAGCACTCTTCCAAGTGAACAAACATTGTCAAGGGCCTGAGCCAGGGCTGGGGATGCAAAGACCAACCTGAAATAGTACCTGCTGTGTAGAAGAGTATATTCTTCTAGGGGGTTATGACAGTCACACAGAGAAGTACATACCAAATACATAAGAGAGAGACAAAGCAGTTCCAGGAAGGCAACAGAATTGACAACTGATCATGAATGACCTTGGGTGGCACCTTAACTATATATTGAAGGAAGCCAGGCAGCAGAAGTCAAGAAATATTTATTAAGGGCTTACTATGTGCCCAGCTGTGTCAGGTGCTGGGATACAGGTACACAGGGGGTTAGTATATGAGTCAGGAAGATCTGAGTTCAAATCCAGCCTCAGACATTCACTAGCTGTGTGTCCCTGGGTGAGTCACTTCATCTCTGTTCTGGGTTTCCCAATCTGGGAATAATAAAAAACCTATCTCCCGCAAGGTTGTTGTGAGACCAAATGAGATAATGATTTTAAAATTTTTGAGCACTGTACCTAGCACATAGTAAGTGTTATAGAAGAGTTTAGCAAACAGAAAGACAGTCCTGGCCCTCGAGGAGCTCGAATTCAGAGGAGGAGGTGCTGTTTGAGGGCAAAGAGGTGAAGGAAAGGGAGGAATATAGCATGCCCCACCTGGACTCCCTGCTAAAATGGAGAACCCAGGAGGAGCTCACCAGTGGGAGAAGGGAGCTAAAGGGGTAGAGGAACATTCCCTGATGAGAAGCCTCCAGAGGCTGAGGGAAGGTCCAGGTTGAGAAGGAAACAAGCATTTATTAAACACCTGCTGTATGCTAAGCACTTTACAAAAACTCTGGGAGCTAGGTGCTATTATTACTCCCATTATACAGTGGTGGAAGTCAAGGGTCACAGAGCTAAGTAAATGTCTACAACTGGATTTGAACTGAGGTCTTCCCGATTCCAGGCTGGAAACTCAATCTCCTACACAGAGCTGGGAGGGATTCTGAGGGGAAGAGAGAGTGCACTGCTGCTGGCATGGGAGGAGGGGGATCTGGTAAGTGCAACAGGAGGGGATGGAACGTTGCTCTCCCATACTATCAGTTCAGTGGAAGGGCTGGTACTCAGAGCCCAGGACTTCTGACTTCATGTAGAGCTCTTCCCTAATTCTAAGCCCCTGACTCCTTTTAGAGTGCCTTCAAAACTCAATGACTTCCAACATCGTTTCTGCTTTTTTTTAGTTGAACTTTAAGGATGCCCTCTTCTCTGGGATCCATTTTTAGTCAGGTCTTCAAGGCAGTATAAAATTGCATGGTTGCAGGCAAATATAGGCAGGAACAAAGGGTCACTGATTACACGTGATCACATCTCAGCCCCAAGAGCTACAGAAACTCAGGGTGCGGAGGGCAATAATCAGAGATTACAGTTCTGGATCTAGATCTGGGTTCAAATTCCACCCCTGACACTAAGCTATGACACTATGATTCTGGGCTGCATCCAGTGGGGGGTGGGGGCAGCAGAGAAGGGTTCAGAGGTCAGTCACTGTCCAAGGCATAGCACTGCAGGTGTCAGGTTAAACAATAAGCAGATGTTGCACCTGCTGGCCTTGGCCTCATTGCCACCATACTGCAAACAGCTGGGCCAGATGGACTCTGGTCAGGGTATACTCTCAGTGAAGATTGTCTAAATCTAAGCCTCAAGGCCACATGTGGCCCTCTGGGTCCTCAAGTGTGGCCCTAGAGGGATTCCATCAAAAAGCCACACTTGAGGATCTAGAAGGATTCAAAGAGCTGCACTTGAGAACCTAGACAGATTCAGTCAAAGGGCCACACTTGAGGACCCAGAGAGATTTAGTTAAAGGGCCACACTTGAACTAGGGGGCCACATGTGACCTCAGGGTCACAGGTTCACCACCGCTGGTCTAAGGCTTCTAGTATAGGGGTCTCCAAATTGTTTTGATCACATAACCCTTCAGTTAAAAAAGTTTGCACACCTCCCTCAATATATGTATATTTATTATATTTCTAAATGGTGCATATAATGGGGACCCAGCCAAGACTAACCCCTCATGAGCATGTACAGTATGTCTGGATGATGTAATCTGATATGAGCATCTATGAGTATTTTCTGGTACACAAGAAATAGATTTTTGGTTACTGAGCCAAAACTGGGCATGCATTCAAAAGGTACTCATTCACCAAGGTATTTCTTCTCTTCTACGTCCCCCCTCCCCTCAGTGGAAAGGACCCGGAGTCAGGAAGACCCTAATTCAAATCCAATCTCAGATATTTATTAGCTGTGTAACTCTGGACCTCTGTCTAGTTAAGTACCCTCTTCTGTAAAGTGAAGCTTCCAGTAGCAGCTACCTCCAACAAGAGTAAGGAGGAAATGAGATCATATTTGTGAGGAACTAGGCAAAGCACTGTAAATGACCCTGAAGCACTATATAAATGCTAGTTATTAATGCCATTGTTGTTTAAATGGTCATGTGCATGTTGTCACCCCCACTAACACTCAGGGAGAGGGATTGTGTTTTTCCTTTCCTTTGTATCCCCCAATGAGAGCAGGGGTGGAGAATGTGCAGCCTTGAGGCCTTCTAGGTCCTTGGGTGCAGCCTTTTGACTGAGTCCAAATTTTACAGAACAAATTTATAGCTTTACAGAACAAATCCCTTTATTAAGGGGATTTATTCTTCGAAGTTTGGGTTCAGTCCCAAGGGCCACACTTGAGGACCTAGAGGGCACATGTGATCTCAAGGCCACAGATTCCCCACCCCTGGCTTAGAACAATTTCTGGAACATAGAAATTGAATAGAAGCTGAATAAATCCTTGCTTGATTGCTTGATAGTGACACGGTTAAACCCCCCATCACACATGACCATCTGCCTTATCGTCCAGTGAGGATACCACAAATATTAGTAAAGCTTAAATTCCTTCTCCTTTTTTAGATAAATTCAAATACTAGTTCTAGTATTTTTCTTCCCATACTCCAATGTCTTATATGCTCTCTGGGATGCTCATATCCCACACTCTGGAGATCATTGATCTAAGGAAGCCTGAACCTGTACAGAAAGTTCCTGTGCATCAGACCATTTAACAAATGTCTCATTTAACAAACCCCTATAAAGTACCCATTATGGGCCAATCACTGTGCCAGAAGCTGGGGATACAAAAATTAGACAGTTCTCAATTTCAAGGAGTTTACTCTTCAGTGGGAGATTGAACATCTATTCAGCTAAGTAAAAGTGACAAAAAGGTGATAAGGAGATGATTATTTCTGATGATCTCCCTAAGAACAGGTTTCAGGCGGAAACAAATGAGGCCATAAATGGTGATTATAGCCTGTGAGAGAAAGATAAAGAAGCCATTAGTTAGAAAAGGAGCAGATCACAGTCAAGATAGAGGAAACTATCTTATATATACTGTGTGGTTTTGGTTTGGTTTTTTTGTACTGCTCTCACTGGAATTTTTTATGGTTCATAGACAAAAAGAAAAGGTGATTGATTTGCTTAATGTTTTAGTAAAATCTTTTTCACATACAAGAGGTATGTGTATATTGAATGGGCTAGCCCCATCAGCTTTGGTTGTCTAGTAATTAAATCTACCATCTGTGAGGGGGCTAGGCCAATGAAGCACCACTAGTTCCCCCAAAGCAGCTACCAGAGAGGAGGCATACAACCAAGGAACCATGAAGAATAATAGATAGTAATAAGAACAGCTCAACTGCACACCCATTTTTTAGGATTTACAAACAAAAATTCTGTGAAGTAGTTAAGCACAAATATTTTCATCCCCACTATGCAGATGCAGAAATGGAAGCTGCAGGGAGATGCAATGATTTAGCCAAGGTCGTATAGCTAGTAAGTGCCAGAGCCAAGACTAGAAGCAGAGAGCCAGGTGTAGGTTTGGGTACAAGGAAAAACTTCCTATCAGAGCTATCTATCTATTAAGGGGAATGGGCTTCCTTGTTGATGGTCTTCAAGGAGAACCCAGATCATCACTTCTTGGGTCTACTGTGAAGAGGATTATGATCTAGCTATGGGCTGAGTTCCCTTCCAGACCTAAAATTCTTTCATTTCTGGTTGTTCTTCTTACCTGAGGGGCAGCATGGTGGAGTGAATAGAGGGCTGGCCTCAAAGCCAGGAAGATCAGGGTCCATGTCCCACCTGTGACACAGGCTGGGCAAGTCTGGGAACCTCTTAGTAGCCCCAGGCAACACCCTAAGACAATAAATTGAAGAATAATGTGCCAACCTACATTGATAGAGAATTTCCTCAAGGGGAATTCTCAACACTGATGAAATCACAGATCTGGACCATATTTTCATCCCCACAATGGCTGCAGGGTCACATAAGGTGTTTCATTTGCCTGATTAAAGACTACAAATCAGGGTAATGTGGGTAATCTCCTGACTAGGGCCCCCTGGACTCTAATTCTTTGGCCTTCCTGGCACTTGATCAAAGATTGATTGGACAGGATTGCACAACCCCATGGCCTTGTGCTTTGATGGTCATCTGAAACACTCCAAGTTTACCCCAAAATTGCATCAGAATGTACACCATCAAGATGTGAAGTAGCTTCCATCGGACAATGACGATAGGGCTGGATAAATAGGTGACTGGTGACTGTACTAGAAAACACTAGTTTGGCTTGTGGGTGGCAGAATACCTGCTTACCAGAAAGGAATTCCTTCCACAGCTGTTATTCATGCTGGAAAAAATAACAGCTCCTATTTCTGTTTCAACATTAACATTTACAAAGTATTTACCTCTAGGAGGAAGAAAGTAGTGAAGAAGAATGAGCTTTGGATCTTGGGATTCTGCAGATCTGAGTTTGAATGTCAGCACTTCCCCTTACTAGGCATCTTACCTCTCTTACTACCATCAGTGAGTGGGATAAGTCAATTAAGCGGCCCTTTAGGCAAGCCCCTCTCCTTCTCTGAGGTTCATCTGTAAAATAAGAGATGAAATGATATCTCATGCCCCTCCTAGGGCTTACATTTAATGATTCTGTTCTCATCTGATAGATGAGAAATCTAAGATACAGAGAAGTCACAAGAGCATAGTTCAGACTCTTCATTTTACAGATGGAGAAACTAAGACCTGGGAATATTAAATGACTTGTCCAAGGTCACACAAGTGCCAGAGGTGGACTGGAACACTCAATGTTCTTTCCACTTTACTTGCCCCTCTCTCCCAAGTGGGTTGATTTCATCAGGTCCTTTCATTCAGTCTCTGGTCATCTCTGACATTCTGGAATTCCATTTTCATATCACAGATGAGGGAACAGAGTCTTGGGGAAATGCAGTGACTTGCTCCAACTGACTCACACAGCCTTTAAGTATCAAAGGAGAAACAGAAGGAACCCCAGTTTGCAGCCTCCATCCGACTCCACTGGTTTCCAAGGCTGTATCTGCAAACTAGAGATGGGGCTGTGGTCAGTTGTGACTTAATATTAACAGTCCAAGAAACATAACTTTGAGAGACAAAACAACCAACAAAAACAAAAAATCTCCACAGGAAGCTGCCCCCAGGAGATACTAGGGTCAGATTTTCTCATAAATCTACTTGTGAGTTCTCTATTTTAAAAAAGGGTACAATTCCAACAATAAACACAATTGTTAGTACATTTCATCTTTCCTGAAAACAAAAACACACAAAAAAAAGATAAAACAAAATAATAACAACAAAACATTCACATGGGCAACCTAGTGCAGCAAAGAGAACAATAGCTGTGGAGTCAGAGAACCTGGGGTGACTCCTGGGCAATCAATCAATCAAAATAGGTTTTCCCCTTCCATGAAAGTAGGAGATAGATGATCTCTAAGCCCCCTTCCACCTCTAAATCCACTCTTCAGGAGCCTTATGGAATTTCATATCTCATTTCCCCAATATTCCTAAACAGGAATATTAACACTGATCCTTCCATGTTATTCCCTTACTCAAACATTTTCATTGGTTCCCTGTTACCTTTAGGGTAAAATACAAAATCCTCAGTCTGGTGTTTAAAGTCCTCCTGAAGACTAGCTTGCATTTGCTGTTCCAATTGTATTTCCTATCACTCTCCTTCACTTACTTTCCATTCCAGTAAAATGGGTCTGCTACCTGTTCCCCAGCATAATACTTCCATCTCCCACCTCCATGCCTTTGTCCAGGTGGCCCCACAGATCTGGAATGTGCTGCCTCTCACCTCCACCTCTGAAATCCCCAGCTTCCTTCAAGGCACAGCTCAGATGCCATTACTTAAATTTTTTTTTTCTGAATATACTTTGTATTTACCTGCTTGTGTACATACTGTATCGCCCCACCCTCCCGCCCCCAGGAGAATGGAAACTGAGACAATTTCATTTTTTCATTCTCTGTACTGTGTCTTGTACACAGCTGGTGCTTGAATGAATGAGTGCTTGCTGAGTTCCTATATTTTAGGTTGGGGGTGGGGGGAAAGAATTTAGATTAAATCACCTGTTCTAATCTCATTTTATAGATGAGGAAATGAAGGCCTCCAAAGAGGGTAAGTGACTTTCCTGGGGTCACATAGGTAGTTATGGGTCAGAGCTAGAATTAGAACCCAAGCCCTGAGACTCCAGATCCAATGATCTTTCCTCTACACAAAGCTGTCTTCCTGTATATGGTATCCTCAGTTTTCTCTGATTAATTTCTGCTCTTGTCTCATTCTAAGGACAAAGCTTTCTGGGGGTTGGATCTGGGTTATTTAAGCTCTCCATAGTGACAGAAATCAGTAAGCTTATCTCAGAAGACCTGAAAAGGCTAGCCATTCAGGAAGGCTTTAGACCTGTCCATATACACTTACTTAACAGGTTTGAACAGTCTGAGGTTTTAAATCAGTGGTTTAAATAGCTGCATTCTACACTTGGGATAGCAAAGAAGCAAAAACAAAGTAGTTGCCCTTCAATTAGGGAATGACTAAACAAATCTTGGCACCTGAACGTAATGGAATTTCACCAAGTCAGCAAGGAAGGAAGACTAATAAAGAATTCGGAGAAACATGGGATGATATATGAGAACTGATGCATATGAAATAAACAGATTATAGAAAAAATATAAACAGTAACTTCAATGTAAATGGAAAAGAACAGCAAAATGAAATAGTGGGCAAACAGTCCAGAGGAAGAGGTGAGAAAATGTAACTCTCTCCCTTCCTTGCAGAGGTAAGAGACTATCAATACAGTATAGTGAATAAACTGTTAGTTGAAGACAGTGTGGGGTGGTTCATTTTGCTAGACTTTTCTTTTTTTAACTTTTGATACAAAAAAATGAAAACAATTGAAACAGCTAAGAACTTCAGCAAAAGTGCAGTATATAAAATAAGTCCACATAAATCATCAGCATTTCTGATGTTAATTAATAATTATTATATATTTATTATATGATTGATTATTATATAATTAATATTAATAATTATATTATTGTAATATATTATATAATAATGAAATTAATAATAATTATATATTAATTATAAAACTCAGCAGTGAAAGATAGAAACTAAGGCACTTATAAAATACTTAGTAATCTATCAAGATACACATAAAAATCATTAATACTACTACAAAACACTAAAGAAATAATTGGAAAAAATATTAATTGCCTATAGGTAGGCCAACACAATATAATAAAAATGGCAATACTACCTTAATTAATTTACTTACTCAGTACCAAACGATTGGTTTATAGAGCTAGAAAAAAAATAACAAAATTTATCTACATGAACAAAAAGTCAAGAATCTTAAAGAAATTAATGGGGGGTTTAGGGGGGAGTGGAAAGGAAAAGGACCTGGCAGTACCAGATCTCAAACAAAGAGTAATTCTCCAGAGCAACTTGGTAGTTAAAAAAAAGAGAGGTCAGTTAGTGGAACAAATTAAATGTACAACATATAGTAACATGAAGTAAGACACCCAGTGTTTGATAAACCCAAAGATTCCAACTATTAGGAAAAGATTCTCTATTTGATAAACACTTCTGGGAAAACTAGACAGCTGTATGGAAGAAACTAGGTTTAGACCACATACCTTACACCAAGATAAACTCCAAATGGATATGTGGCCTAGATACAAAAGGTCATTTCATAAATAAATTAGAAAAACAAGAAAAAAATTACTTTTCAGATCTATGGGAAGATAAATAATTAGAGATTTGAAGCAATTTTTTTGCTTTTCATAGGGGCAATTGGGGTTAAGTGACTTGCCCAAGGTCACATGGCTATGTTAATTGTCTGAGGTCAAATTTGAACTCAGGTTCTCTTGACTCCAGGGCCGCTGCTCTATTCACTGTGCCACCTAGCCCCCTGATAATTGAAGCAATTTTGAGGTTTTACCTCACACCCATTAGATCAGTTAAATTGGCAAGAAAGGGAAAAATGAGAAATGCTTGAGGGGCTATAGAAAAACGGGTACTTTAAAGCATTGTTCATGGAAGCTGTGAATTGGAAAGCAATTTGGAATTATGCCCCAAAAGTTACTAAACTGTATATGCCCCCTTTACCCAACTATACCACTATTAAGCCTTTATCCCAAAGAGATAAAAAAAAAAAAGAGGAAACGATTCTATGTGTACAAAAACATCTATAGCAGCTATTCTTGTAGTGACAAAAACTAAGGGAGCACAGATCAGTTGGGGAATGGCTGAACATGAATATAATGCAATACTACTGTGGGATAAGAAACAGTTTCAGTGGGATCTCAGAAGACTTTTACAAAGTAATGCAGAATGAAGTGAGCAGAACAAGGAGATTAATTTATACTTTAATATCAATATTGTAAAAATGAATAATTCTCAAAGACTTTAGAACTCCGATCAACAAGATGATCAATCTTGATGGTAGAGGACCAAAGAAGAATTCTGCCTACTTCATGATAGAAATGATAGACTACCCTGAGCTGTCCTAGGTAATCATTTAAAATGGTGAGGTACTCTCTTGATCCAGAGAACCCCACAAAATCATGCAAGTCAAGGGGTTCAAATCTCCGGGTGCACTTCAAGAACACCCGTGAAACAGCCCAAGCTATCAAGGGCATGCATAGTATTTGAAAGATGTCACATTGAAGAAACAGTGTGTTCCCTTCCATCTATGTAATGGTGGAGTTGGCAGGTGTGTCCCAGCTAAGCAATGGGGTTGGACACAGGGTTGGTGGCCCAAAAAGAGTGCTGAATTCTTGCTGCATATGCTTAAAAATGCAAAGAGTAACTCAGAACTGAAGGGTTTGGATGTGGATTTGATGGGGGGAAACGGGATCCCGATAGGTTCAACAGGGCGTCTGAAAAGAATTCAGCTCAGCCTTGCTTGGAGTTAGAGTTGAGAAAGTTTATTAATACACCATTACAGCGGGCAAGAGTCCTTTAGGGGACCTGCGAGTGAGAGGGGTACATACTTTTACTTTTAAAGGGTAGGGCTGCCATTATCAGGGCTGACCTGTCGGGAGGGGCCTTAATGCATAGACAAAGGTCAGAGCTGACCAAGAGGAGCATGTGACTTTAGTGCATAGATAGTTTAGATAAGATTTGGGCCAGGTCCTTAAGGAGATAATCGGCAAGGGCAAAGGGGGGTGTGGGCCAGGCCGGAGGAGAAATGAAGAGATTAAGTAAGAACCAAAGGGGTTGAAGGGTGTTGCCTAGATGGAATGTGGGATAGGGGGAAGGGGCAGATCTCAAGGGCAGGAAAGGACAAATCACAACTTCACAGACTGGCTCCACAAGTGGGTCCGATCTAGACCCCAGGTAGCCCATCAGATTCTCTCGTCATGGAGCATATCCAGGTTAACAAGGCTCTCAAAATAAAACAACGGGCGTACTTACAGGGCTCGTGGTCGAGTCAACCCATCCATGAGTTCTCCTTGCTGTACTGAGATGATACTTACTGAAAAGGAACTAATTGTTCCTAAACCAGAAGAGGAGATTGCTCAAAAGATATGGCACAGGAGTAAATATTACATTCGAGTGCAAATAAAATAAAATGAAATGAAAACAAACAAACAAAAAGAAATGATAGAATAATATATAGAATGAGAAACATGTTTTTTAAAATGTGGCCAGTGTGGGAATTTGTTTTGCTTGACTATGCTTCCTTCCCTCTCTCATTCTCATTCCCTCCCTCCCTTCTTTCTTTCCTCCATTTCTTCCTCCTTTCCTTCTTCCCTCCCTTTCTTCCTCTCTCATTCCCATCTCCTCCCTCCCTCCCTTTCTTCCTTCCTTCCCTCCATGTTTCCTTCCTTTCTCTCTTCTTTCTTTCCTCCCTCCCTCCTTTCCTTCTTTTCTTGCTTCCTTCTTTCCTCCCTTCCTTTCAGTGAGTAGCAGGAGGTAGCAGAGAGAAAAAAATAAATGCTTAAATAACTTCTTTAAAGTTTTTTTTTTTAACGTAAACTCTTTGATAAAGGAGCAGGTAAGGATATATTTAGGAAGGATTGTGATATTAAAACAAAAATTATCAATTAAAAAAAATTATGTACCAGGTTCATGAGGGCAGCTAGGTGACTCAGTGGATAGACCACTGGGTCTGGAGTCAGGAAGCCTTCTTTTCCTGAGTTCAAATTTGCCCTCAGACTCTTAGCTATGTGACCCTGGGCAAGTCACTTAACCCTCTTTGCCTCAGTTTCCTCATCTGTCAAATGAACTGGGGAAGGAAATGGCAAACCACTCTACTATCTTTGCCAAGAAAATCCTAAAGAGTAACAGAGTTGGACCTGACTGAAAATATTAAACAACAACTAGGCTCTTTCTAAAAGCAGATAAACAGCAGCTTTCTAACTTCAGAATTACTCTGAAGTACTTAGAAGTACTCTGATAGGAGTTTGCTCTGGGGTTATCATCCACTAAATGGAATAGCTGAGAATCTGGCCCCGGGCTAGCTGCCTGGCCTGCAGTCTCTGGAACTACAAGAGGCAGTTATTCTTTAATTAGCCTGCAGAAGTTGCTTAGGTGATAACAAACAAGAGCCAAGTCTCAGTTTCTAGTGATTATTCATGCTTCCCTTCCTTCCTCTCCCCTCCCCTCCTCCACACACTTTGTAGCAGGAGAGAGAACATGGATACTGGAGAGAACCTAGGTAATCATTTTGGGGAGCCAGGTAGGAGGAGTCTGTGGCCTCAAGCTTTCTTGGAGTTCTGGTAAACTCCCTTTACCCCTTCCCTCTTGTCCTGTATGTCGGGTTCATTCAAGCACCTATGTGTATATTTTTTTAGATGCTGAGACACTTGTCCCTGGACAGGGTGTCCCCCATCCAAGTGGGATGTGTCCCGGGTCTATTAAAAAATAGACAGGATTCCGGGAACTCTGATCTTATCTAAGACCAGAAAACCTGCAATAGCGTCTGGAAAGAATTCAAGGTCTCAGGCTTAGTTGGAGTGAGAGTTGTAGAAGTTTATTGTTACACTTCTATGAGAAGCGGGCAAGAGTCCTTTAGGGGACCTGCAAGTGAGAGGGGTACATGCTTTTACCTTTAAAGGATAGGGCTGCCATTGTCAGGGCTGACCAGACAGAAGGGACCTCAGTGCATAGATAAAGGTTAGAGCTGACCAAGAGGAACTTGTGACTTTAGTGCATAAAGAGTTTAGATGAGATTTGGGCCAGACCAGAGGAGACAAGAAGAGATTAAGTAAGAACAAAAGAGTCACAAGGTGTTGCCTAGGCCAGAGGAGACATGAAGAGATTTAAGTAAGAACAAAGGAGTCACAAGGTGTTGCCTAGGCAAATGTGGATAGGGGGAAGGGGCAGAGCCCAAGGCTGGGAAAGGGATTTCACAGATTACAATTTTACTATACAAATTGCAGTTACAGCTGCACAGACTGGTTTTACAAATTGGTTCCACAAGTTGACCTAGACCCCAGGTACCCCATCATTCCCCCCTTAAACAGATGACACCCGAATTCATTTGGGGGCACAGGACGATGGTCTCAGCTTCCCAAGCTGCTTCCTGCTGGGGAGGGTCATAGAGCTGTCCCTGCCTCTCAGGGTATCATGTTCAAAGTGTGGGGTCCATGGCCAATGTCCGGAATTTGGCTGATGCCAGGTCCAAGGGGTGATGGGTAGATAGAGACTTTGGGCAATTGTTGGTACTCAGCCTGCGCAATCATCTGCAAATGGAATGCACTAAGCCTAGAAGAGACAAACTTCAAGGAGGTTAAGCAGACAAGGACCAAAAAGAAGTATAAAGACTATGATTAGGAGTGGGACCAGGAAAGGGGCCAGTATTGGGAAAAGCCAGGACCACCATGAGGAAGAGGAACCTGGTGCACTAAGGGCTTAGTCAGAATAAAGTTGTCACAGTTTTAGGTTTAGCATTAAAACAGTGGCCCAATAACTTAGTTAACAGTCTTACAATTTTAAACAATCTTGACTGAAACTTCCTTTTAAACAAAGACAGACTTGGAAGCTTAAGATTTTCCAAATTACAATACTCCAAAACTCAGAGAAACTGCTTCTCATACAGCACAGCTTCTCAAACAGTACATCTGTTTATCAGTAGCAATATAAATAAAAACAAATGAATTACCGATCTGATGACCTTAAAACTCCACATGAAGTTACACTGAACTAAAATCTTTTTTTTGGATGCCATACAACCAATCAACTTACAATCACTGTATATTTCCAGACTAGCCAAAAAGTTAAATGAATAATCCGCTATCACAGTAAATATCAGCAGTATTATTACTACTTGTTTGTATCCCAAATATAAGAGCTTTAAACCATCAGATATTATAACATAAAAAATCCAATTCACATGAAATAAACATTATAACATAGGGTTAGCAGAACTAATAAAGTAACATAGCTAGTTTTACACAACTTTTTCTCCATCTTTTAGTTTCAACAAAATTCAGATTGAAAACTGCTTTTTGTCACTCAGTTTTTACAGTATAAGAGGATTTTACAATTTAGAGATACCATAATAAAACGACATTATGACATTAATTGTATTTTCAGTTCATCACATACCAAAATTATTGATAGAAAATTAGGCTTACCAAATGCAGAGCCTTTTCTCCTCTCCCCACAGTTGCAGAGCTTGGTTGTGGACCCAGGGGTTTGATTTCAGGATACTCAGGGGCCCTTCCTTATCTGATCTGGTGAGAGAGGCATTTTACAAAATCTGCTCAAATGTTTTTAGCTGTTCTAACTTTTACTCCAATAAATTTTACGTGTCCACTCCTTAGAAACTTCTTTGAAAGTGATAGCTTTGACTTCCCTAGCAAGGGGAGAGGGAGTGACACCTACTCCCTTATTCCAGTTCTAGAGAACCCAAAAACCTCACCTTTTTTATCAAATCTTAGAAAATATTACAATTTGCCTAAATGACAAATAGTAAAATGAATTCTGACTTTTCTTTAGCATCAAATTAGGAGTGACACTTTTCAAAAATGACCAGAATGCATTCAGTTGCCTTTTAGTTGCATTCTGTTACACAAAACTTTCCTCTTTTAGGTGAGGCAGGAAATACGTAAATGTTAGTCTACCTGCCTCTTTGTTCTGAGGGAGAAGATTCCCTCCCTTTCTTATTGCCTTCTCCTCACTCCAATTGGCCAGAGTGGAATGAAGAGGAGATTTTCAAACTTTTAAAGATCTTAAAACTTCTGTTCACAAACAAGACAATATTTTGCTCTCTTTCTCTCTCTCTCCAGCCTGCATTCAGCAGCAGGGGAAAGGAGGAGGAGGAGGGAAAGAGATATCAGCATTTCAAAGGAATGTCCTGAAGTCCAGCTGCAGTTTAAAGCTTAGAGATGTGAGATTACTCACACACACTCAATCACACAGAGACAGAGAGAGAGAGAGAGAGAGAGAGAGAGAGAGAGAGAGAGAGAGAAGCTGACAGGAAGGTTCAAAAGCTCACAGAGGATTTCTGGAACCCTCTGCACAAATCACATTTTCTTGGCCCTCAGATAGATGCCAATTGGGGCCAGGTAAGATTGCTTTGAGATAGCCTAGACACAGACCCCCAAGTGCAGGGGGAAGCTGGCCCATTCTTTCTACATGAGGTCTTGAAGACCGAGTGTTTTTCAGCTGTACAAAAGATATTTCAGAGGTGAGTCCTGCCTCTATGACCTAGAAGCACAAGCTCAGAGTGGAACACTGGCCTGTGGGGCCCGAGCACAAAGAAGTGCTCTGTGGGTACTCAAGCTGGGGAAGCCCAAGATGGAGTGAGACTGACCCATTAGCTTTTTGGAGGGGGGAAGGCAGGAAAATTGGGACCTGCCCAGGGTCACACAGCTAGTACGCCACCTAGCTGCCAAAAGTCATTTGTAGTCTTGTAAAAAAGCAACTTGTAGTTGCTTTTCCTCGACGCCCCACAAGAAAAAGCCTTGCCTAAAAAAACATATGTGTGTATTTTTTTAGACTCAGAGACACTTGTCCCTGGACAGGGCATCCCCAATCCATGTGGGATGTGTCCCAGGTCTATTAAAAAATAGACCGGATTCCGGTCCTGATGAGGGATGGCTCCCTCTAGGTTCAACAGGAACTCTGATCTTACCTAAGACCAGAAAACCTGCAATAGCGTCTGGAAAGAATTCAAGGTCTCAGGCTTAATTGGGGTGAGAGTTGTAGAAGTTTATTGTTATGCTTCTATAAGAAGTGGGCAAGAGTCCTTTAGGGGACCTTCGAGTGAAAGGGGTACATGCTTTTACTTTTAAAGAGTAGGGCTGCCATTGTCAGGGCTGACCAGACAGAAGGGACCTCAGTGCATAGATAAAGGTTAGAGCTGACCAAGAGGAACTTGTGACTTTAGTGCATAGATAGTTTAGATGAGATTTGGGCCAGACCAGAGGAGACAAGAAGCAAGGACAAAGGAGCATTGGGGCCAGACCTTAGGAGAAGAACAAAGGAGTCACAAGGTGTTGCCTAGGCAAGTGTGGATAGGGGGAAGGGGCAGAGCCCGAGGCTGGGAAAGGGATTTCACAGATTACAATTTTACAATACAAATTGCAGTTACAGCTGGACAAACTGGTTTTACAAATTGGTTCCACAAATTGACCTAGATCCCAGGTACCTCATCAACACTATATGATCTCCAAAACCCTATGATTTTGAATCTAGCCAGTTTACAGTAATTAAGAGAAAACTTTTTTTTTTAGCTTTTTCAGGAAGGACAAGTTCAGCTAAACCGAAGAATTATAGACTTTTGCTTTGTGCTTTAAATGTCGCGGTTTCTTATGTTTTGAGGTCAATGCAAGGAGTCATATGACTAAAAGCCAGAGAGGCCATCTCTTGCAGAGTTCACATAGGTAAGCGTCAGAGCCAGGAACAAAGTTCAGACTCTGACTCATGATCAGAATTTTCACAGGATGCAATTTCCCCAGGATGCAATTTTCACAGGATGAGTAAGACTAAACAAGGTGATTAGCACAGCCAGGAGAACAAATGCAATCTTAGGAATCAAAGAAACTTAGAAGGGCATAGCGGGGGCAGCTAGGTAGTGCAGTGCATAGAGCACTGCTCTGAAGTCAGGAGGACCTGAGTTCAAATCCTCAAGACACTTAACACTTACTAGCCCTGTGACCTTGGGCAAGTCTCTTAACCCCAATTGCCCCTCCAAAAAGAAAAAAAAAAGAAGGGCATTGTATCTAGGACTAAGGTGACTTGGCCATATTGCACTCTGCCCTGGTCAGACCACTTGTAGAGCAATAATAACTAACATTTATGTTACACCTGCTATGTGCTAAGTGCTTTATAAATATGATCTCATAATCATCCTGGGAGGTAGGTGTTACTTTTAATCTCCATTTTACAGATAAAGAAACTAAGGCAAACTAAGGTGAAGTGACTTGCCCAGGGTCACACAGTTAAATGTCCGAGGCCAATTTTGAACTGGCAAAGATGAATGTTCCTGACTCTAGGCTGGGCATTCTATCCACCATGCCACCTAGCTCCTCGGGGCATAGTAGGTACTTAATAATTTCATCTTTCCTTCCTTCTTCCTGGTCTTCAAGGAATTTACAAACTTCTAAGGCACTTTTGGATATGCTGATTGAGAAATTCCTCCCAAATCTGCCTCTCTATAGCTTCTAGCTATTGGTCTACTCATTGACTCACAAGTCTAATCCCCAAAGATCTTTGCCACCATCACAACAGCCCCAGGCCTTCTCCAGGTTAAACATTCTCAGCTCCTTCTTACCACCAACATTCTTGGCACTATCCAAATGGCTCAATGTCAGAAATGGGTATTGTGTTATCAATGGAAATGGCATTAAAGATGATTCATTACCATCTGTTTTGCCACTGGACCCTTAGGACTGAGGGTACTTTCCATCTGACTTGCAGCTAAAACCTTCCATATGTGTCATCTCCCCCACTAGATTGGGCACTCCTGGAGAGCAGGGACTGTCTCCCTTTTCTATGTGCATCCCCAGAGTTTAGCCCACTGCTTTGAGGAAGGGATTAAGAAGGAGTCTAGACCTGGCATTACATAGGTATAGGGAACTCCTGGGTGAAGAAACTCCTATGAATGCAAGTTGATAGGCATTCCTCTTTATCATCAGCTTTCGTTATTAAGTTTTGATTTCTTGATTCTTCAAGTTTCCCATTTTTATGCAGTGTACCAATGGGCATTGATACATACGATAACTATAATTATGGTTCATACCAAGCTGTGAGGCAGGTAGGTAGACTGCTGGGTCTTAAGACTTGAGTTCAAATGTGACCTCAGACATTTACTAGCTGTGTGACCCTGGGCAAATCACTTAACTACTGTATGCCTTAGTTTCCTCAGTTGTAAAATGGGGATAATAACAGCACCTACCTCCAAGGATTATTGTGAGGATCAAATGAGATAATATTTTAAAAGTGCTTACCTCAGCACCTGGTACATAGTAGGTACTTAATAAATGTTTCAATTTAAGTTTTATTCATTTTAAACTTATATACAAAAAAGGAACATTTCCACGTACACAGCACAACATAAAAGGAGGATTCCATATTAAACTATGAATTTCTATTTCTCATTGTTTACTTTGTACTAAATATTATCCTGTTTTTCTGTACTTCTTTCTAAGTTTTCTTTTGTTCTCTGCTTTGCACCTTTTTCTCTCCATCCTTCCCTGCCCTCCTTAGAGGAGGCTATCATTAGACACAAATATGTGTGTATATGTACATATATGTGTGTGTGTATACACACACACACATATATAATATATAAAACCATACTATACATACTTCTATTTACCTGTTCTTTCTCTGGATGGGGATAGCATCTTCCTTCATAGCTCCTTTGTAGTTGATTTGAGTATTTATGATACTCAAAATGATTCAGTCCTTCACAGGTGTTCTTAGAACAACATTGCTGTTACTGTATACAATATTCTCTTGGTTCTGCTCATTTTACTCTTCATTATTTCATGCAAATCTTTCCATGTTTTTCTAAAATAACTAGCACATCATTTCTAATAGCATAGTAGTATTCCATCATAATCATATACCACAACTTGTTTAGTCATTCCCCAACTGATGAGTGTACCGTCAATTTCTAGTTGTTTTTTTTTAATTGCATACCCAATTCATTGACCTACTCTTTCTCTATTTTATTAATGTAAGCATTTAGAAACATACACTTTCCTCTAATTATTGCTTTTGCTGCACCCCATAAGTTTAGATGTATTGTTTCATTGTTGTCATCCTCTTTAATGAAATTATTGGTTGTTCTTTGACCCATTCATTCTTTATGGTTAGGTTGTTTAGTCTCCAGATAATTTTCAATCTGGGTTCCCATGGTTTCCTATTGAATATAATTTTTATTGTACTGTGATCTGAAAAGGATGCATTTAATATTTCTACAATTTTATGCCCTGACATGTGGTCAATTTTTGTAAAGGTACCTTGTACCACAGAGAAAAAGGTGTACTCTTTTCTATTCCCATTCAATTCTCTACAGATATCTATCATAACTAGCTTTTCTAAGACTCTATTCACCTCCTTAATTTCTTATTTATTTTTAGTTAGATTTATCTAATTCTGAGAGGGGAAGGTTCAAGTCCCCCACTATTTTAGCATCACTATCTATTTCTACCTGTAATAAATTTAATTTTTTCTTTAAAAATTTAGAAGCTATAGCATTTAGTGTATATAGGGTTAGTATTAATATTGCTTCATTTTCTATGGTACCTTTTATCATAATATAGTTTCCCTGTGTATCTCTTTTAATTAAATCTAATTTAGTTTTAGCTTTGAGATGATACTGCCCCTACTTTTTTTTTTAGCCTCTGTTAAAGCATAATAAATTCTACTCCAGGGGTGGCTAGGTGGTACAATGAATAGAGTACCAGCTCTGGAGTCAGGAGGACCTGAGTTAAAATCTGACCTCAGACACTTAACACTTGCTAGCCTCGTGACCTTGGGCAAGTCACTTAACCCCAATTGCCCTGCCCCTCCAAAAAAAAAGCAAAAATAAAAAAAAAAATTCTATTCCAGCTCTTTATTTTAATTCTGTGTGTATTTCTCATTTTAAAATTTGTTTCTTGTTAACAACATACTGTTGATTATGATTTTAACCCATTCCATTTTATGGGTGAGTTCATTCTATTCACATTCAAACTTAAAATTACTAGCTATGTATTTCTCTCCATCCTACATTTCCTCATTACTACCCTCACTTTTTTTTTTTTTACTGTATCCCTCCTCACAGTCTGATTTACTTCTAACCACTACCCAGTTAATATACATTCTTTTTAAGAATTCCTCCCAGGGGCAGCCAGGTAGCACAGCGAGTAAGAGCACCGGCACCAGTGTTGGGATGACCTGGGGATCGAATCCGGGCTCAGACACTTAGCACCCACCCAGAAACACCTGGCTGTGTAAGCTTGAGCAAGTTACTTAACACCGATTGCTTTTAAAACATCAAATAATAATAATAATAATAAATAAGAATTCCTCCCTTATCATCTCCTCTTACCCCCCCATTCCTTAATCTACCCACCCCTCTAAGAATTTCTCCCTTATCCTCTCTTACTTCTTGATCTACACTCTCTTTTAAAAGTCCCTTCCTTATCCTGTCCCCTCACCCTTCTATTTCTTTATAAATTTAGAAGACTTTTATGTCCTTCTAGATGTATGTGTTATTCCCTCTTTAACCCAGTTCCAATGAGAATCAGGTCCCAGCATTATCAGTCCTCTAATCTCATATGCTTCCACTGTAACAGTTCTTCCATTCATGTGTTATTTTTATAATTGTTCCATGTTACCTCTCTCTGCGCAATTTTATTTTTTTAATCATCCCATCATACTCAACTCATCTCCAAGCCTTCTATCTACATATGCTTTCAAATTGTCTAAGTAATGATAACCTTCTTAAGAGTACAGATAACATTTTCCCATATAAGAAGTAAATAATTTGATCTTATTGAGTGCATTATAATATTTAATGTTTACCTTGTGTTTCTCCTGGATCTTATATGTCAAATTTTCCACTGAATTCTGGTCTTTTTGTCACAAATTCCTGAAAGTCTTTCAATTTATTAAAATCCTTTCTTTTTCTTTGTTCAGGATTGTACTGAGTTTTGCTGGGTAAATTATTCTTGATTGCAAACTCAGCTCCTTTGCTTTTCAAAATATAATGTCCCAAACTCTTCAATCTGTTAATGTAGAAGCTGCTACATCTTGTGTAATCCTAACTGTAGCTCCACAGTATTTATTTATTTGTTTGTTTTTGGTGGGGGGGGTGTGGTAGGGGGAGGGTAGGGGGGAGGAAGCAAGGCAGTTGGGGTTAAGTGACTTGCCCAACCAAGGTCATACAGCTTAGTAAGTGTGTCAAGTGTCTGAGGCTCTGTTTGAACTCGGGTCCTCCTGATGCCAGCGCCAGTGTTCTATTCATTGCGCCACCTAGCTGCCCCAGCTCCACCCTATTTAATTTTTTTTTCTTGTTGCTTGTATTTTCTCCTTAACCTGAGTGCTTTAAAACTTGGCTATGATATTCCTTTGAGTTTTCATTTTGGGATCTTTTTCATTTGGTGATTGATGGATTTTTCCTCTGTTTTAACCTCTCAGGGTTACTTCAGGGTTAATTTTATTTAATAATTTCTTGTTATTAAATTTAAAATATCCTTAATAATTTCTTGTAATATCATATCTAGACTCTTTTTAAAATCATAACTTTCAGGTAGTCCGACAAGTCTTGTATTGTAACAGCTCCTTGACCTGTTCTCTAGATCAGCTGTTTTTCTCTTCTATTTTTTTCATTCTTTTGATTTTTTTTTTTTATTTCTTTGGGTCTTATGTCATTAGCTTGCCCTTGCCCAATTCTTGTTTTTAAGGAGTTATTTTCTTCCTTAAGTTTTTGGATTTCTTTTTCCAATTGACTGATCTTTTCATAGTTTTATTGATTTTCTTGGCTTGCTCTTATTTTTTTCCCCTAATTTTTCCTCAACCTCTTTTATTTTATTTTTAAAGCCCTTTTTAACCTCTTTCAAGAATTCTTTTTTTTTTTTGAGGTAGGAATGGCTTTTTTAACTTCACTATTGTCTTCTGAATATGAACCCGTATCTTCTCTATCCCCATAGTAAGTATCTATAGTTGAGTTCTTTCTCCTTTGCTTACTTATTGTTATTATTAATTACTTTAGTGGCTTATTATTATAGACAAGTTCTAGTCCCAAAGTATCAGGGATGATGTCTCAGGCTTCAGGTTTTTCTTCCTGTTGCTTTCTCAGCTCTATCTGGGTGTCTTTTCTACCCCTGAACCATGACTAGGGAACCCAGTCACACCGTCACCACCAATGCTTTTGCTCCTTGTAGTTCCTCCCACAGCTACACACTTCAGCTCACCCCTCTGCCCTGGGACTAAAACCAGGGACTCCTCTCTCTGCAGTGCCCACAGCCAGCAGCATCCCTGACCTTCTCATACCATACTCACCAGGCATGTGCTCACTCCGCCTCACCCACAGCTACAGCCCAGGACCTAATCTATCTGGTTAGCACAATTGAGCCTGGAGTCTATCCAGAGAAGAAAGTCCTTCAGTCTTCCACTGCTCAACCATCTGACCCCCACACTATCCATAAGGTGAAAGTTCTCAACCCAACTGGCCCGGAGCAGAGGAGTCTGCCTGGAGGTGTTTGCACTTCATTTGGGCTAGATCTACCTCTGGAGGTCAGGTCTTTTCCAAGATCCTCTGAAGTTGTCTTAGGACAACTGCTTTACCTCAATTTTTAATTATTTCTGTTGCTTAAAGTTCACTTAGGCAATATTTCACCCTATTTGTGGGAGGAATTTGGAGAGCTGGATATTTCCTGTCCTATTCTGCTACATTTTCAGAATCTTCTCAATAAATGCTGGGGTCTCCTTGCTATGTGCACTCCCTCCCTCTCCAGTATCGCTCTCTACCTCTCCTCACTTGTTCTATGTGATTTTTCTCTCCATTTAATCCCATAAATCCTTCATACAGGAAACCTTCCCCTAGGTCTTTTCATAGAAATAGGGATAGAGTCTCTGATTTCATTAGTATCTGGAACTTCCAGGTGAGGAAACTCCCTCTACCAGTGCAGGTCAGCACAGTCAGTGCAATTTATAGTCTTAGAGAGCTGCCTAGAGCGCTGAGAGGTTGAGTGATTTGCCCAAGGTCACATAGCCAATAGATAACAGAGGTGAGATTTGAACTCAAACCATTGTATCACTCTCTGTGACTCCATTTGGGGTTTTCTTGGCAGAGATGCTGCAATGATTTTGCCATTCCTTCTGCAACCCATTTTACAGATGAGGAAACTGAGGCAAACAGGGTTAAGTGACTCACCCAGGGTCACACAAGTGTTGAGACTGGATCTGAACTCAGGAATCTGAGTCTTCCTGACTCCAGGTCTAGCCCTCTATCAGTTGTGCCACCTAGCTGTCCCACTCTGTGCATAGTAAGTACTTATAAAAGCTTTTTCCAAATCATTGATAATAGTCAGCAGTAACAAAACTACAACCGTTATTGACTGATCTATAACAAAAATAAACATTAATCATATGCTTATCTTAGTAGCTGCAGAAAAAGCTTTTGATGAAATGCAACACTCATTCCTATTAAAAATACCAGGAAGCTTTGGAATAAATGGAGCTTTTCTTAAAATAAGTAGCATCTATCTAAATCCAAGAGCAGGTATTATCTATAATGGGGATAAACTAGAAGTCTCCCCATTAAGAAATCAGGGGTGAAGTAAGAATGCCCATTATAACCATTATTATTCAGTGTCATACTAGAAATGCTAACAGTAGCAATAAGGCAAGAAAAATAAATTGAAAGAATAAGAATAGGCAATGAGAAAGCAAAATTATCACTCTTTGCAAATAATATGATGGCATACTTAGAGAACCCTATATAATCAACAAAAAAAAACTAAAGAGAACTAATGAACTTTGAGTGCTGATTGAAACATTTTTTAAACTTTATTTTTCTTGCTTTTTTTGCAAATGGTGAATATGGAAATATGTTTTGCATGACTTCACAAGTATAATAGGTATCATATTGCTTGCCTTTCTAATGGCAGGGGGAGGTGAGGCTGGAAAGAGGGAGAGAATTTGGAACTCAATATTTAAAAATGAATGTTTAAAAATAGACCAAATTGGATTCCATTTGGCAAAAGAGTCCTAGTCCGAGGATACCAGAATCTCTAGCTGGGTTCTACTGCTGAAGTCAGACTTGTTAAATTCACTAAACAGTTGCACATCTGTCACTGTTTCATAATAAATATTGACATCTCCATGACATTTTGAGACTAAGTGCTTCATCTACATGATCTCATCTAAGCTTCTCAACAACCCTGGGAGGTAGGTACCATTATTGTCTTCTGTCTATAGAAGATAAACAGAGAGGTTAAATGACGTCCCTGGTGAACCAGCTGGGAATGATTATTACCTAGGGGACTGAGCAAACAAATTCTTCATGATGGTAAATAAAGGGAAAAATTAATGGATTTTGCTGAGAGTCCTAGCCACCTAGGCCCAGGGAAGCATAGAGAAGACAATAAGATGGATTTCCTCCAAGATATTGGTTTCTTGGAAATTACAATAGGAACCAGCAGTTTTGTTAGCTTGACATATTGGATATATCCATTCTAGGGATAGGCTAGAGAAATAACCAGTTGACCAAGAAATGGAAGACATTCATTTAAATTCACACTAATCCGTTAGAATTTTAATTGTTTACATGGACAGCTGGATGGTGTAGTAGACAGAGCTCTAGGACTGGAATCAGAAAAACCTAAGTTAAAATCTGACCTCAGACACTTCCTAGCTGTGTGACCCTGGGCAAGTCATTTAACCTTGTTTGCTTCAGTTTCCTCATCTGTAAAATGAGCTGGAGAAGGAAATGGCAAACCACTTCAGTATCTTTGCCATGAAAACTCCAAATGGGGTCACAAAGCATATGACACAACTAAACAACAACAAAAGTGGTTTCCCAAAATTTGTGTTTCTGGGTAGGCCCCAGGACAAGGGCCACCCCTTCTAACCCATCTATTGTAGGTGTCTGGATTCTAGGCTGAAGTACCCACAGATGACTGGTAACACTTTCAATGAATGACTGGTGTTGTGAAAGAAAATAGGGAGGGGCAAAAAATAACACAAGGAGACCACACCTGTTGGGAGACCACACTTGTTGGCAGCCTCCTTTTGTCTCTACCCAGAAGCATCAGTACTGCCCCCAAAACTCACACACTGCAGCAATCTGTGAAGGCCACTGAAGTCCTCTTGACCACGGTCATGCCATGTTCTTTTTTTTTTTTTTTAAAGCAATTAGGGTTAAGTAACTTGCTCAAGGTTACACGGCCAGGTGTTTCTGGGTGGGTGCTAAGTGTCTGAGCCCGGGATTCGATCTCCAGGTCTTCTCAACACTGGAGCCGGTGCTCTTACTCACTGTGCTACCTGGTCGCCCCACATGCCATGTTCTTTAGATCCAGATTCCGCTTCTGACTGGGCACTCTAGCTCAACTCTGCTACTCCGTGGCCATCTTCACACACTTCCCCACCTTCCCAACTCTTATTGTGACTTTTCTGACCACAACACCCTTCCATGGTCACTATCTTCCTCTATTAGAACACAAGCTCATTTAGGGCAGGGACTGTTTTGCTCTTTTTGTATTTGTAGCCCCAGCTCTCAACACACAGTAAATGCTCAATAAATGCTTTCTCGTTCATTCATTCATTTATTCATCATTTTCTCTTTTTTTTTTTTGCAAGTAACAAAACATAAGAAGGCCTATTTTTCAACCTATAAATGGGAATCCAGAGATTAAATTCATATGCCTTCTTAGCTATTGCTTTGAAGTACCTGAAACTCTTTTTATAGCTGGAAAACAGAACTGTGCCTGAGGTATCAGAGTGGCCATCGACTGGATGTCTGAGCTTTTTTTCTGGCTCTGTGACTGACTTGCTGCCTCACTTGGGGTCAAATCACTTACACTCTCTGTATTCCATTTGTAAGGTAAAAGGTTGAACTTCACTCTGCAATAGTGTCTTCCAGTTCTGAAATCCAATAACCATTAGAATACATTTGTATTTGAGGTTAATTTTGCCATCCATACTCTTGCACCATCTGTGATGATGCAATCAGTTAATACTAATGAAGTACTGAGTGGGAAGGAAGGAAGGAGGGAACAAAACAAGCATTTATTAAGTACCTACCACATGTCAGGCCCTGTGTTAAGCACTTTATAATTGTTCTCTCATTTGATCTTCACAATGACTCTGGGAAGCAGGCACTATTATTATCCATATTTTACACTGAGGAAACTGAGGCAAACAAAGGTTAAATTATTTGCCCAGGATCATACAATTTGAAAGTGTCTGAGGTCAGATTTGAACTTGGGTCTTCTTGACTCCAGGTCCAATATTCTATCCATTGTACCAACTAGCTTCCAGATGGTGAAGGAAACCAATGAATGAAAAATAGAAAAACCTTGAAATTCCCAAATGTATCTCTGGAGCCCATCAAAAAAGTATTTAGGACAATTCCAGGAGCTCAACAATTTCTCATAACTAAGATGATATGGTTACCCACTCTCCACCCCCCTACATACCTGTCCCTGCCCCCTACCTACTGTCATATCCAAAATATTTTCCTAATTAACTAATTGCTAAGCTCCATCTAATCCAACAACTCTAACCCCTTCTCCCCCTGGCCCTTATAATGTGGACCGGACCCATAAGCCAAGGCATTTCATGGTGTCCTCTCTTGGATGACTCTAACATTTTGTTTACCTGCTCCAAGCCTAGTGTTATCACTGGAACAATAATGGTAAGCCTGAAGCGCTAGTCCCTAGAAGTTTTTCAATATTAGGTATAATTAGTAAGAGGATGCCTGGGTGTTAATATGTCCTTGACATCTTATATGGGGCTGACCCAAGTCAAGGTCATTCTCCTTTAGGCCTCCCTGCTGCCTTTAGCTCGCCTTCATCTTCTCTGGGAGCTGCCTTTCTCTGGTGTCCCCTGCCTTCTTCTCCTGAGGGTATCCCTGCTTCCTTCCATTCCTCTTCATCTGCATCTTTGTCTTCACCTGAGACAGGTTTCTTCTGTTTTAGTTGGGTGTCCTCCCATTCCACCCCATGTTTTCCCCCAGGCTTTTATCTTCTTCCTCTAAGGAAACCACAAGCCCTGGCTGACACTTTGTTGAGGTAGATTCAAATTAAGCTGGCTTTTTCAGGGGAAATCCAGTTGGAAACTGAAGAACTAATCTACAGGTGGGAAGAAAAAAGAAAGAAGAAATGTTTATATACATACTTAGAGAAAAATGGTTGGTTTGTAAAATGGAATTGTAATGTGCTAACAGGTCCAGTTAAATGCAACAGCTGGCAAAATTTCTTTGTTGGAAGCTCTGTAGGCAACCAGGGCTGGAGAGGGAAACTACTCTTTAACCAAACCCTAAAAGGGGACAGAGGAGGAGTTTACTCTCTCTGCCACCATCCAGCACTGAGTAACCCATGATTCACAGCCCATTTGTATAAGACTTTCCCTGTACTGGTGGAATTTCCCCTTGGGTGAGACCTGAAACTGACACTCTCTCTCTCTCTCTCTCTCTCTCTCTCTCTCTCTTTCTCTCTCCCTCTCTCTCAGCTCACTTACTCTGTATATTTCCTGGTATATTCTCATCTGTATACCATCTCTCATTTCTGTTTCCTATTGACTCAAATAAATGGGTTTACTTGGTATTCACTACAAGTGTTCTTCCTGGACATTTGGTGGGAAGGAAATCAAGTCTTGGACATTTAGCCTGGGGAACTCTTTCCCTTCTAAGGGGAAATCAGGAGCTCAACTTCATGCTAAAAATAGCTTCCCTTAGGCTAACAATATTTAAGGAAATAGACTAATATAATTCTAGTCTGGCACCCTTGCTCTGAAGAAAGCTTCTGGCCCCAACCTCCTGCTGTCCTCCTGGCAGGAGTCTCTTTTGGAGAATGGCGAGTGCTTTCTAGAGGAGACTTTAGAGATAGGTATTCATTCCTCCCTTTGAGCCACATGTAGACAGATACATGGAGACCCACATAACCAGCATGGTCAACCCAATTCACACACAATCCTTTATTAGAGTGCAGTGTGATGGTGTTGGATTTGAAGTGATAGGGCAGAAGGTAAAGTCCTATCTCTTCCATTTGCACCTATGTAACCCTTGGCAAGTCACTTAACTAATGTCTCTGGATCTCAGTTTCCTTATCTGTAAATGACCTCTAAGTCCTTTCTAGCTGTAAATCAATGATCTTATGACTTTTTTTGCATGCCAGCTTTATTTTGTTGCTGTTGGTGGTGGTCCTTTGATCTCAAAGTTGTCTCTTTAGGGATACTATCTTGTACTACTTTTTTGACTTTTTAAACAATAAATTGTTATTGATATCTTTTCCAAAATTTCTCCCAGTATCCCCCTCCAACCTCCCTTTTCCAGAAAGGTATCCCCTTTAATAAATAATATTTTAAAGTTAAAAAAAAGAAAAATAAGAAAAAAATGGCAAAATTGATCAATACATCAAAAAGTTTAAAAATACATTCAGTGTTCCACATACACAGACATCCCAATTCTGTAAAGGAGTAGGATGGGTGTGTCTATGATTTATATTTTACTCAGTTCTGTGACTTGCTTCTCTCTGTTTAATTTAAGCTACAATTATAGTTGTGGTCTAAAGTATGCACCAGAGAGTCTCTAAAACCTAATACTCCACAGCTGTTTGTTCATGGAGAATTTATGGCAAGACTTGTACAGTAATAATAGTTGACCTTCAAATACACTTTAAAGTCTGTGAAGTGTTCCACAAATATTATCACACTTGTTCCTTACAATAATCTTGAGAGACAGGCATTACAAGTGGCATCATCCTCATTTTACAGATGAGGCTATAGACTTGCCCACAATCACATAGCTACAGGCAAGATCTGAACCCTGACCTTCTAGACTCCCATGTCATATGTCATGCTGCCTCATCATACCAGATGTGCAAGGACTTGGATTGGCTGTGATGTGCACCAGCAGAGACAATACTTACAGAAATGACAGAACCTGGATTCAGAAAAATGCTGAAATATCAAGCCCCAATCAGAGCCAAAGAGATACCAAATAACTTTGGAGAATTCAACTTAATTATGTTTTCAAGCTTATAGACATAGTAAAAGGTTGAGAATAGAACTGCAGCTCTTTTAGAAAAAAATAATGGACTCATTTATTTGCAAATACACTATCACAGTCAAGGAATCCATAGTTCTAGGTCCTAGGAGGTAGGTAAAACTCAGTCCTAGATCTCTGATCAAAATACCCCCAGTAGGGTGCTGCCCTACTCATGGGAATAACATTTAGAGTTGTAAGGTGATCTCAGGCTAGTTCAGCTTAGGCCTACAATCTTAGGATCACAGAATTAGAGTTGGAAGGGTCCTGAAAAGCCACTTACTCCAACCCCTTCTCTTAACATATGAGGAAATTAAAGCTCAGAGAGATTTAAGTCATTCTCCCAGAGGATGTAGCAAAGCTGGAATTTGATAGAGATCCCTTGTCTCAATCTTAAGTGCTCTTTTATACAATCCTTTATCCTCATCTGGCAATCTCCTCCCTACCCAACCCTCTATACACACACACACACACACACACACACACACACACACACACACACTGCTGCTTTCTAGAAACCAACACCACCAATTTCTTCCTGTCTTATACCATATTCATTCAACAAACGTTAAATGAGAATGACATGCAAGGCACTGTACTAGATACAGTGGCTACAAAGATAAAATAGAAAAATTGTTCCTGCCTTCAAGGTGCTTGGTTGTTTGGTTGCTGTCCTTTGTTCTGAAAGAGGATCAAAATGACATCACTGTGCTAAGTCTAGTTTCAAAGTGTCTGACTGTGGCTGATCAGAGCAATACCAGCTTGGAATACTCTACCACAGGTCAAGCACAAATAGTCCATGTGAACATTGGGGTGGATTCTCCAAATTTGCACATCCTGTGTTTCCTTTGAGCTGTTTCAATTCTGCTTTGCTGGTAAAGCACAGTACCTTCTCTGATGTGGGCACACCATGCTGAGGGGTCCTATGCCAGTGTCTTCCACGTCACAAAATCAACTCCAAAGTTCTTTTGACAGACGTCGAGAGTGTCCTTGTATTGCTTCTTCTGATCATCAAGTGAATGTTTGCCCTGTATAAGTTCTCCATAAAACAGTCTTTTTGGCAAGTATACATTTTACATTTGAACAACATGGCCAGCCTGCAGTTGTGCTCTCTGAAGCAGAATTTGAATGCTTGGCAGTTTAGTTTGAGTAAGGACCTCAGTGTCTGGTACCTTATCCTGCCAGCTGATCTTCAGAATCTTCCAAAGACAATTCAAATGGAAGCGATTCAATTTCCTTGGATGGCGCTGGTAGACTGTTCAGGTTTCACAGGTATACAACCATGAGGTCAGCACAATGGCTCTGTAGAACTTGTTTGGTAGTCAGTCTAATACCTCTTCTCTCCCATATTTCCTTCAGAGCCTCCCAAACCCTGAGCTAGCTCTGGCAATGTGTGCGTCAGCTTTATCATCAATGTGGACATCTCTGGAAAGTACACCGCCAAGGTAGGTGAACTTATCCACAGCATTCAAAACGTCTCCACTTGCTGTAACCAATGGTTCCACATATGGATGGTGTGGTGGTAGCTGATGGAGCACCTGTGTTTTCTTGGTGTTAATGGTTAGGCCAAAATGAGCACAAGAAGCACAGAACTGATCCACACTTTGTTGTGCACGGTGTGTTCAGGAAGGACTGGTACCTACAGTGTGATGGTTGATGAGCCCTTTTCAGGGTTGCTTTCTACCTTTTGTTCACCTGTTCTACCCAACTCTCAGCTGTGGTTCCAAGAGGCTCTAGCATGCGAAGCGGCCACACCCCAGTAAACTGTTTCAGCAAACAGCTAAACCAGGTTGAGGGTAATTAAGGAGTCTTAAATCCATTGGTGAGTTAGTTAACAATTTGTTCCAATAGCCATGAAGGCAGCTGAAGCAGATGCTGTGGAGCACTTAGAGTTCAGTTAGACATCAAAGATGCCAAGGTCATCCACTGTATCTTGAGACATTACCAGTCATCTTGATTCTGTCCTGCCACTGGCCTGTGATGACTCTAGAGAACAAAATGAGGCCAATGACTACATGCAACTCTACCTCACTTAAATCCAATTTATACACAAATCAAAAGATATCACCCATACCATTTTACCATTATAAATCGAGAGATACAACATTTAATGGCAAAATACATATTCTATGAAAATGGAGAGAACATTAACAAATAAGGGAATCAAGAAGGGCTTTCCACCTGAGCTGGACCTTGAACAAAGTTAAGGTGTCTGAGAGAAGGAAGTGGGGATGGTCTGTGCAAAGGCAGTGATATAGGAGATGCATGGACAGCTGAGTCTAGGGAATAGCGAATAAGCAGTTTTGTTGAAACACGGAATGCATGAAGGAGAATAATGTTAAGTAAAGTCTAGAAAAGCAGACCAAATCCACATTGTGAAGGACTTTAAATGTCAAGCTGAGGAGTCTGTATTTTATCCTAAAGGCAATAGGGAGCCACCAAAAATTCACAAGTAAGGGAAAAATAGAGTCAAACATGTGCTTTAGGAAGATTATTTTGGCAGAAATACGGTTAGATGTCTTGGATGAGAGACTGTAAAAGGTTTCAGAACTCTGCAGTAGGTATTTATTAAAGTATTTATAAGTATTTATACCTTAGGTCTTTATTAAGTACTTTCAGGCACCATGCTAAAACACTGGGGTTACAAAGAAAGGTAAAAGACCATCCCTGCTCTCTAGGAGCTCATAGTCTAAAGGGGGAGACAACATACAAACAACTATGTACAAACAAGATGTAGATGAGATAAATTTGAGGTAATCAACAGAGGAAAGGCACTAGCCTTAAGGGGGGCCCAGAAAAAGCTTTTTATAAAGGGTAGGGACTTAGCAGAGACTTGAAGGAAACCAGGGAAGTCAGAAGGTAGAGATGAGAAAAGAGAGAGTTCCAGATGCAACAGACAACAAGTAGAACACAAAACTGAGAGATGGAGTGTCTTGTGACAGGAACAGAAAGGAGGTAAGTGACACTGGATCACAGAATGTATTTCAGAGGGGGGTTTAAGGAGTAAGAGGACTAGAAAGGTAGGAAGGGACCAGAGCTTTAAACAGCAACCAAAGAATTACATATTTGGTCAGGCAAGCGGCATTTTAGTTGAGAGTGACAGAGAGATGGAGAGAGAGAGACAGAGACAGAGACAGAAAGAGAGAGAGAGACAGAAAGAGAGAGAGAGACAGAAAGACAGACAGAGAAAAAGAGAGAGACAGACAGAGACAGAGAGACAGAGATGATATGGTCAGATCTATGATTTAGAAAGATCAGTTTGACAACTGAGTAGAGAAGAGACTTAAATCTGGAAGACCAACCAGCAAGCTCTTGTAATATTCCACGTATGAGATGATGAGGACCTATACTAGGGAGTGACAGTGGCAGAGTTGAGGAGGAGGTGTATGAAGAGATGTTCAGAAGGCAAAATCAGCAGGGTCGGCAGCTGATTGGATACGGGAGGTGAGAGAGTAAGGGGTAGAGGATGACATTTGTTTTCCAGCCCAGGTGACTGAGAGATTTGGTTGTTCCCTCAACAGCAGTAGGAGAAATTTGGAGAAGGGAGGGTTTTGGGGAAAAAATAATGAATTGGTTTGGGACATCCTGAGTTTCAGTTCTTATGATCCTCCCCTGGGCCTCAGTTTCCTACTCTATAAAATGGAGGAGTGATGCTGCACTCTCAGTTCTATGGGTATCACCTATTCTCCATTCTTCTCCTACTTGAGTTCAGGCATCGGGGCTAGGACCTTCCCCGTGCTCCAGGGTCAGCCTCTCCACTAGCTACAAGTGTCTTCCTGGGTCAAGTTCGTTTCTCTTCACCTGCAACAGAACAGAGAGAGACCACCAGGGGTAGGGCTGGAGAAAGAAGCATTGTGCAGGTGGCCGTGGCCTTGGCCGGTTGGCTGCTGTCCCGCAGCGCCTCCTTGTGGCAGCTTGGTGGAGGACACAACAGGACCCAGGATTGCGGTGCCAAATTCCATTTACCAGACCATCTAGAAGGGCGACTACAGTAACTCATAGGATTTGAGCTGGCAGAGAGACCTAGGATATCCTCTAATACAGCTCCGTTAATTTATTCTGCAGAGGGAAAAAACTGAGGTGAAGAAAGGTTTGGGGACTTGCAGATGTCACACAGCTAGTAAGTAGTGGAATCTAGATTCTTTGACTCCAAATGTGGGTTCCTCTCCACGACACCATAGGTTTTTACTAAATGCCTGCTGTTATACAACCTGAGTGAGTAAAGAGAGTTGAAATTCAGGAAAAACAGTCTCTGTCTTCTTGGAACTCACAGTCTACTTTTGGGTAGCTCTAATCATTGGGAAGGGGCAGCAAGGTTTTTCAAGTATTCAACAAAATCTGTGGCATTCCACTGGAGACTGAGAGAGTTTATAAAATGCTTTGCTAAAATCTAGGCAAACAATAGATAGAAGTGATCCATTACAAAAAGCAAAATAAACAAGTTTGATTAGAAAATTTTAAAAAGAAAATTTAAAAGGTTTTGTAGGAACAATGCATCTAGAATAAAAAGACCTTTCCTGATACAGAATAAATGCTTATGAATGCTAAGACTGGAAAAAATTGCAAGTATTGCTGAGAAAAATCTTCCATACAAAATATCTAGAAAGAATTGAAACAAATCCAAAAACCTAAAAGTCACTGCTCAATAAGATAAATGGCCCAAGGATATGAGCAATTTCCAAAAACTATTAATTATCAACTTGTAAATTGTCAATAACTATATGGGAAAAGTGCTCTAAATAACTAATAATAAGAGAATTACAAATTAAAATATTCTGAGGTACCACCTCATAGTCATCAAATTTTAAATTATGATGAATATTTCATGTTATAGGTCCTGGAATTCATCTAACAGTTCTGGAAAATAATCTGGAATTCGGTAAGAAAAATTACGAAATTTCTTATCAAAAGTTATATACCAGGGCAGCCAGGTAGCACAGCGAGTAAGAGTAAGAGCACCAGCCCCAGTGTCAGGATGACCTGGGGATCAAATCCGGGCTCAGACACTTAGCACCCACCCAGAAACACCTGGCTGTGTAACCTTGAGCAAGTTACTTAACCCCAATTGCTTTAAAAAAAAAAAGTTATATACCCCAGGGAATCAAGGACAGAAAAAAATGGCTCAGAAATGCCAAAATATTCATAGCAGCACTTTGGGGAAGCAAAAATCTGAAAATAAAATGTGTTCTCATTTGACCAGGAAACCGCTATCCAAACTGTGGTATTTGAACATAACAGAATATTGTCATACCATAAGGAATAATGAATATGACAAATTTGAAGAAAGACAGAAGACTTGGAGAGAGTTAAGCCAAACCAGGACCACAATAAAAGAAGGCACAATTCAGATAAAATACAACTGCCAATGTTAGTATAAAGGTGTATGTATGTGTGTGCATATGTGTGTGTGACTGAGTGGGTTGATCAATTACTTCACTTAAAGTAAGTGAAGGTGCTAAGCCCTGATATATTTATTAATGGAAAACATCTAGATAGTTTAAGGTAGGCAAAACCAGCAAGACAGAAGGGACACTACCCTCTAAAGACAGAGCAGACAAACAGTAAATGCAGACCCACCCACAGGAGCAGAGATGCAGAGCTAGGCATGGGGGAGGAGCCTCTCGGATGCCTCCCAAAGGATCACAACAGGATATCAACAAGTTGACTGGGGAATTCCTCTTATAGTGGGAGGAGAATGTCGTGGCCTTTTATTTGATCATCATAATAACCCTAGGAGACAGGTGCTATTTGTTATTATCCCCATTTTACAGATGAGGAAACTGAGGGAGCAGCTGAGGTTAAGTGACTTGCCCAGATTCACAGTTAGTAAGACAGGAATAAATCATAATTTATTCACCCATTTTCCAATAGTTTGCAAATGAGTTGCTTTCTCTTTTTACTATTAAGTATAATTATGTATCCCTATTCTCTAAAAGCTATCACTTCATCTAACTATTCATTGTAGTTTCTGCCCATACATTACTGCCTCTTCACATTCCAATCTTTTTAGGTCATTCTCTCTCTTCTTACTCCACCTTTTCCAAACTCCCTTCTCTTTTTTCTCACCTCATTCTTCCCTCTTTTTTCACAAATTAGTCATTAAAAGTAAAGTGCAATTAAATTGTGGTAATGAGATGATCTTGATATTAGAGACGACCACTAGATGGCCTATCACAGTAGCCTTTGGGAAGCATAAGAACATCGCCAGGCTGATAAAGCTTTCAGTATGAACCGGTGTGGGGGGGTGGGGGGATGGGGGGGCAGCAGTGGCTATATGCTTCTGAGGACAGCCTGCCTACCGACGTCATTGAGGCTCATTGATAGAAAGTGGACCACCAACTCCAGACTCCTCTGAGGTGTAAAGGGAACACAACCCACGCTGGTTGAAAGAGCACCTGGAAGGATTCTTGAAGTCACACACTATTAAAGACATGCACAGAATTTCTACCTCAGGAGTTGCTAGTTTTAACTTAGTTTTTACCCCACCTATAAGAAAAAGATAACAAAGAAGTCAACCAGTCAGTCAATAAATATTTATGAAGTGTCCTATGTGCTAGGTGCTGGGGACACAAATACAAAATAGGCCCTACCCGAAAGGAGCTTACAATCTAACTCAGAGAAACAATTCACAAAAGGAAGAGGGAGGAGAAAATATCTGACTGGTAGCATGATGGAAAAGTCTAAAACCATGCAGTTCTGTAGGAAATAAAGAGACGGCTGTCCTGGGCAACTTCTTGAGTGGACATTTTGGGAACAGCTCTTCCTTCTACCCTCTAGGCAGAGGGGGAGAAAATACAGATGAGGTGTGATTGCCAAATGAGGATCCTAGGGGCATGCTAAAGAAAAAAAGGAAAAGGAAAATTCCTTGGGAATACAAAGTAGTGTGCTATTGGTGGATGAATTGTGAATTAGTCTAGCCATTCTGAAAAGCAATTTGGCTGTATACACAAACAATACATATTCTTTGACCCAGTAATACTACTACTAGGCCTATACCCCAAAGAGATCAAAGTGACCAAAGAGAAAGGGGAAGAACCTAGGTATAAAGAAAATATTTATGGCAACACTTTTTGTTATAACCAAGAAAGGGTTTGTATCAAATGGGAAATGGACAAATTGTGTTTATACACACGCAATCATATACATATATAAGTATGTATGTGTATGTATATATGTATGTAATGGTATAGTATTATGCTATAAGAAATTATGAACGAGATGGATTCAGGTGTCTGAACTGATGCAGAAATGAACAGAACTAGAACAATGCTTTTTTTAAAAGCATAGCATTTAAGTTTTTTAAACATTATTTCTTAATTAACAAAAATCCATCTTTTTTCTTCTTACCTGCCCCCTGACCCCACTGAAAAAGAAAAAAAACCTTTGTAACATGTGTATACACACACACACATATTCAAGTGAAACAAATCCCTGCATTAGCCATTTCTAAAAAAAAGTGTCAATCTGGGGCGGCTAGGTGGCTGGCCCCAGAGTCAGGAGAACCTGAGTTCTGTTCAGGCCTTAGACACTTAACACCCACACAAAAAAAAACTAGCCGTGTAACCTTGGGAAAGTTACTTAACCCCAATTGCCCTCTAAAGGCAAACAAAAAAAAAGTGTCAATCTGCATTGAGCCCATTCCTTCTCTGATAGCTGGGGGGTAACATGTTTCATCATGAGTCTTCTGGAATTGTGGTTGGTCATTGTGTTGATCAGAGTTCTTGATCCTTCCAAAGCTGTTTGTTTGTACAATGTTGTGGTTATTGTATAAATTGTCTCCTGCTCCTGATCACTTAATTCGGCAGCAGTTAGTGTAAGTTTTCCCAGGTTTCTCTGAAATATCCCTTTCATTATTTCTATGTGACAATATATACAATAGTATCCCATCCTATTCATATATCATAACTTGTTCAGCAGTTTCCCAGTTGATGATGACCCCCTCAGTTTCAATTCTTTGTTCCCACAAAAAGAGCTACAATAAATATTTTTGCATATGTGGATCCTTTTCCTCTTTCCTTGATCTCTTTGTTGTACAGACCTAGTAGTGGTATTACTAGGTCAAAGGGTATGCACAGTTTAGTAGCTTTGGGGGCATAATTCAAAATTGCTTTTCAAAATAGCTAGTTCTTAGCTCCACCAACAGTGTGTTAATATGCCTCTTTTCCCATATCCCCTCCAGAACTTATTTTCTCTTTTTAGTCAATTTTACCAATCTGATACATATATATGTATATATATATATACATATATATGGTGGTTATGTGGATGGACATATAGGTGAAAATATCAGTGTTGTTTTAATTTGTATTTCTCTATTTATTAGATCTAGAGCATTTTTCCATATGGTTATTGATAACTTGACAGCAAGGTGGCACAGTCTAGAGTCAGAACAACTCTTCTTCCTGAGTTTAAATCTGTCTTCAGATACTTACTAGCTGTGTGACCTTGGACAAGTCACTTAGCCCTGTGGGCCTCAGTTGTAAAATGAGCTGGAAAAGGAAATGGCAAACCATTCCACTAACTTTGCCAAGAAAACTCCAAAAGGAGTCACAAAGAGTTGGACATGACTGAAAAATTACTAAATGACAAAATTGATAACTTTGGGTTTTTTCCTCTGAAAATAAACTATTTGTATCCTATGACCACCTATCAGTTGGGGAGTAGTTCTTTTTCTTATAAATTTGAATCAGTTCTCTATATATATTAGAAATGGGACATTTATCAAAGAAACTTACTATAGAAATTTTTTTTTACCACTTACCTAATTCTCTTCTAATTTTAGTTGCATTAGTCTTGCTTCTGCAAAAAATATTTATGTAATTTTATATAATCAAAATTGTCCATTTTACCTCCTATGATCTTCTTTATTCATTTTTTGATTATGATCTCTTTCCCTATACATAGATCTAACAAATAATTTCTTTCTTGTTCCTCTAATTTATGGTGAGTTATTAGGACAGACTAGAAAGATAAGCAACTAGGAAAGATTTAAAAAATCTTATAGCACAGTAATATTCCATTATATTCACACACTACAATTTGTTTAGCTATTTCGTACTCAATAGAGATCTGCTTTGTTTTTGATTCTTTGCTATCACAAAAAGTGCTACTATAAATACTTTGATGTTCATGGGGACTTTCTTCTTATCATTGGCTTCCTTGGGGTGTAAGTCTAGTAGTAATGGCATCTCTGGGTGACAGTGTATGGACATTTTAGTCACTTTATTCACATAATTTCAAATTGCTTTACAAAATGATTATACTGATTCAAACCTCTATCAACACATTAGTGTGCCTACCTTCACCTCTAACCCCAATAACCCCTCTAACATTGATTGTTCCTATATTTTGCCATTTTTGCCAATTTGCAAGGTATGAGGTGAAACCTCATGATTGTTTTTATTTGCATTTATCTTTTTATAAATGATTTAGAATATTCTTTCATATAGTTGTCAATAGTTTGCAGTTCTTTTGAGATATATTAATACATATCCTTTGACCATTTATCTATTGGGGAATGATTTTTGGTTATATATATGTATAGATATGTAGATGTGTATATGGTTTTTTGCAATGTATGTATGGATATGGATATGTGTATGTATATGTGTTTATGTATATAGATACACACACATATCTGTTAAGGGCAGCTAGATGGTGCGGTGGATAGAATGCTGGGCCTGAAGTCGGGAAGATTCATCTTCCTGAGTTCAAATACGACCTCAGACACTTACTAGCTGTGTGACCCTGGGCAAGTCACTTGACCCTGTTTGCCTCTGCTTCTTCATCTTTAAAATGAGTTGGAGAAGGAAACGGCAGAGATACTTAAGTATCTTTGCCAAGAAAATCCCAAATGGGGTCACAAAGAGTCAGATACAACTGAAAAATGACCCAACAAAAAAATCTATTAATTGTTTATATATCTTGTTTGTCATATACCTTGTGTAGAAGATTTTCAGTTTCATGTAATCAAAGTTACCTATTTTGTTTGCTGTAATTGCTTCTATGCCCTGTTTGGTTATGAATACATCTCTTATCCATAGTTGTAAGAGATGTATTATCTATTTCTCTTCTAATTTTTTAATAGTGTGTTCTTTAATATTTGGGTCACATAACTATTTAGAATCTATTGTGGAATGTATTTAAAATGGAAGGTGTTGGTCTAAGCCTAATTTCTATTAAATTGTTTTCCAGGTTTCCCAGATTAAAACATCAAATAAGAGAGTTCTTTCATAAGTAATTTGTGTTTTCTGGTTGATTTAACACTGGGTTACTGAGTTCCATTGTTTTTGATTCTCTCTAATCTCTCGTCTGTTCCCTTGATCTACTGTTCTATTTTTAAACCAATACCAGATGGTTTTGGTAACTGCTGGTTTATAATATGGTTGGAGGTCTGAAAGTGCTAAGCACCTCCCTCCCCTTCTTCACTACTGTTTTTCACTATTTCCCTCGATGTTTTAGATCTTTTTATCTTTCCAAATGAATTTTATTATTTTATTAAGTTGTATAAAGTATCCCTTTGATATTTTGATTTGTATAGCATTGACTGTAAATAACTTTGGTACCATTTTCATTTTTATAACATTGGTAGGGCCTAGCTATGAATACTGAATATTCCTTCATCTGTGTAAGTTTTTTAAAAAGAGTACTTTGTAATTGAATATATACATGCATTTTGTGTGCTTTGATAACTTGATCCCTAGGTAATTTATACCTTTTATAGATATTTGGAATGGTATTTCCCTTTTTTATTGTCTCTTAGATTCTGTTATTATTATATAGAAATGCAGTTGACTTTTGAAGACTTATTTTGTAGACTGCAACTTTGATTATTCCATTGTCTCAATAAGTATTTTTACTGATTCCCTAGGACTTTCTAACTACCATTACATCATCAGCAAATAGGGATATTTTATTTTTTCTTTACTAAAATGTATGCCTTTAATTCTTTTCTCTTCTCTTATCACTACCACTAGCAATTTTTTAATTCTTTTCTCTTCTCTTATCACTATCACTAGCAATTTTTCCTCAAGTACTCTCATTTAATTATAAAAAAACATTTTAAACTAAAAGGAAACAAACTTCTGCTTCTTCTCTTCCAGGAATTCTAGTTGAGTTCATGCCCAAGCTATGTTTTTCTCTTTGCTTGTAGATGTTTTAGAGTCATTCTCATCTTCTGGGTATCTTGATGGCATTTTCATTAATAAAAGAAAGAAAAATCATATAATTTTTGAATAATATTTTATTTTTCCCAATTACATGTAAAAACAATTTTTAACATTCTTTCAAAAAAAATTGAGTTAAAATTCTTTCCCTTTTCCCTATTCCCCTTCAATGAGAAGGTAAGCAATTTGATATAGGTTATACATGTGCAATCATGCAAACATATTTCCATATTAGTCATGTTGTGAAACAAAAAAAATACCAAGAAAAAAACATTAAAAAATAAAGTGAAAAGTGTCCAATTTTTCCCACATTCTCTCCAACATTTATGATTTCCCTTTTTTGGGGGGTCATATTAGCCAACCTGATAGGTGTGAGATGGCACCTCAGAATTGTTTTAATTTGCACTTCTTTAATCAATAGTGATTTAGAGTATTTTTCAGATAACCTTAGATAGCTTTGATTTCTTTTGAGAACCACCTGTTTACCTCCTTTGACCCTTTATCAAGTGGAGAATGACTTGTATTCTTATAAATTTGACTCAGTTGTACAAATATCTGAGAGATAAGACCTTTATCAGAAAAACTTGTGGTAAAATCCCTCCCCTCCACCCCATTCTTCTGCATTCCTTCTAATCATGACTGCATTGGTTTTGTTTGTGCAAAACCTTTTAAATTTAATATAATCAAAATTATCCATTTTATATCCTCTATCACTTGTTTGGCTATAAATTTTTTCCTTATCCATAGATCTAACAGGTAAAATATTCCATGCTCCTCTAATTTGCTTATGGTATCACATTTATGTCTAAATGTAGTCCACTCTGCTCTCCACTTTCATTTTATGGATGAGGTCATCCCATTCACATTCAAAGTTACTAACTGTGTATTTCCCCTCACCCTACTTTCCCCCCATTTATCCTTCTCTCTCTCTTCTTTCACCATGTCCCTCCTCAAAAGTGTTTTTTTTTACTGACTGCCACCTTCCTTAATCCATCCTTCTTTCTATCAATCCCTCTCACTCCTCTTATTCTCTTCTCTTCCTGCTTCCCTATAGGGCATGATATATTTTTACAATCAACTGAGTGTGTATATTTGATGGGGGAGGGGGAGGGGTTTATGGGTGGTGCCAGGGTTGCTTT
>NW_027185755.1:557008-579928 GCF_028583685.1 Petaurus breviceps papuanus | reverse complement strand
TGTCTGGTGTTTTTCCCCGTGAGGGGCCGGTGACGACCGAAGACCCAGGATGGGTAAGTGAGAGGGCCGTGGGGCTAGTCGCCGGGATCTGTTGCAGGGGAATCACTCCCCCAACATATATTATATCCTCTTTATTTTATTTTTTGCTTTTTGGAGGGCAATTGGGGTTAAGTGACTCACCCAAGGTCACACAGCTAGTTTTTGTGTTAAGTGTCTGAGGCTGGATTTGAACTCAGGTCCTCTTGACTCCAGGGCCAATTCTCTATTCACTGTGCCACTTAGCCACCCCCTATTATACCCTCTTTAAACCAATTCTGATGAGAATGAGGTTTAAGCATTACCTGCCATCCCCCCATCTTTCCCTCCACTGTAAAAGCCCTTTCATGACTCTTTTATGTAAGATAATTTACCCTCATTCTACCTCTCCCTTCCCCCTTCTCCCAGTGCATCCCTTTTTCTCACCCCTTAATTTTATTTTTTTATGTCATCCCATCATAGTCAACTCACCCCCATGCATTCCATCTATGTATACTCCTTCTCACTGCCCTAAATTCTTAGGAGTTACAAATATCATCTTCTCATGTAGGAATATAAACAGTTTAATTTTATTGAATCCTTTATGCTTTCTCTTTCACATTTACCTTTTTATGCTTCTCTTGGGTCTTGTATTTGAAAGTAAAATTTTCTATTCCACTCTGGTCTTTTCCTCAGGAATGCTTGAAGGTCTTCACTTGCATTCAACATCCATTTTCCCCTGAAGAATTATACTTAATTTTGCAAGGTTGGTGATTCTTGGTTGTGATACTAGTTCCTTTGCCCTTCAGAATATTATATTCTAAACCCTCTAATCCTTTAATGTAGATGCACCTAAGTCTTGTGTTATCCTGGTTGTGGCTCTGCAATATTTAAATTGTTTCCTTCTGACTGCTTGTAATATTTTCTCTTTAACCTGGGAGCTCTGGAATTCGGCTATAATATTCCTGAAAGTTTTGATTTTGGCATCTCTTTCAAGAGGTTACTGGTGAATTCTTTCAATTTCTATTTTACCCTCTGGTTCTAGGATGTCAGGGCAGTTTTTCCTTGAAAATTCCTTGGATGATATGAAGGTTCTTCTTTTGATCGTGGTTTTTAGGTAGTCCAATAATTCTTAAATTATCTCTTCTCAATCTATTTTCCAGATCAGTTGTTTTTTCAATGACATATTTTTTGTTTTCCTCTATTTTTTCATTATTTTGATTTTCTTTCTTAATGTCTCATGCAGTCATTGGCTTCCCTTTGCCCAATTTTATCTTTTAAGGAATTATTTTCTTCAGTATCTCCTTTTCCATTTTACTAATTCTACTTTTTAAAGAGTTTTTTCTTTAGTGAATTTTTATACTTTTTTGCATGTGGCCAGTTCTGCTTTTTAAGGAATTTTTCTCTTCAGTGGATTTTTGTGCCTCTTTTACCATTTCGCCTAATCTATTTTAAGGTGTTTTTGTTTTGTTTTGTTAGCTTTTTGGAGGGCAATTGGGATTAAGTGACTTGCCCAAGGTCACATGGCTAGTTTTTGTGTTAAGTGTCTGAGGCCGGTTTTGAACTCAGGTACTCCTGACCCCAGGGCTGGTGCTCTATTCACTGTGCCACCTAGCCACCCCAAGGTGTTTTTATTTTAAGGTATTTTTGTACCTCCTTTGCCAAGCTGTTGACTCTTTTTTCATTATTTTCTTGTATCACTGGCATTTCTTTTCCTAAATATTCCTTTACCTCTACTATTTGATTTTTCTTTCTGCTTTTTGGAGGGGGGAAGGCAGGGCAATTGGGGCTAAGTGACTTGCCAAGGTCACACAGCTAATAAGTGCTAAGTGTCTGAGGCCAAATTTGAACTCACGTCCTCCTGACTCCGGGGCCAGTCCTCTATTCATTGTGCCACCTAGCCGCCCCTCTTATTTGATTTTAAACCTCCTTTTTGAAGCCTTCCAGGGATTCTTTTTTTTTGGGGGGGAGGGAAGGGTGGAAGTGGAGAACTGTGACTAATTTGCATTTTTCTTTGAGACTGCAAGTAGCAGTTTTGACATTGTTGTCTTCTTCTGAATTTGTGTTTTGATCTTCCCTGTCACCATAATAACTTTCTATGGTCTGATTCTTTTTTTTTTTTTTTAAAATTTTCCTATTTTTCCAGCCTTTTTTTTTACTTTTAAATTTTTTTTAAATTTGGACTTTTTTCCTGGGGTGGAGGAGGCATTGTCCTAAACTTAGTTTTTTTGTTGCTTTTTTTTGAGATAGTTTTTTTTTTTTTTTTTTTTTTTTTTTGTATTTAGGGAGGGAGGTCTGTAAGTTTTCAGTTTTTCTAAAGTGGTATGATGTAAGGAGAGATGTGGCTATTGTTCTCCTGGACTGTGCTCTGGTCTCTTAGTGACCATAAGTACTCTTTTCTGTGCAGGGTCCTGCTTCTGCTAGTGCTCCTCCTTACCCTGGGACTATGATCTGCAACATCATATGGAAAATGCAACAAAGTCCTGCTCCCAGTATCAGCAAAGGGTCCCCTGTAATCTCCTGCTGACCAGTTGTTTGCCTCCCTTACCCTCTGTAGGTAGTGAGCTCCAGAAGTTGCTGCCAATTCAGTTGCCCCCAAGGCCGGCTGCTGGCTTAGTGGGATACAGCCTGTGCTGGCATGTTGAGCACTGGACTGTACTCCACTCTCACCCCAGTGAGACAGTCCTTTCCTGGATCTTCTATGTTGCCTTGGGCTGGAAAATCATCTTACCCCATCATTTTGTTGGTTCTGCTGCTTTAGAATTCATTTCAAGGTTAATGTTGTTTAGAGGGGAATTTGAAAGAACTGAGCAAGTGTCTGCCTTTACTGGGCCATCTTGGCTCCACCCTCCCTTAGCATCATTTTTTACTCTTTACTAGCACTCACCCCACAAATACAATCAAATGCCAAATCTCGTGGTTTCTACCTTTCTAACATTCCTTGTATATGTCCCTTTCTCTTTTCTCTTTTCTCTTATAGCAACAGCCCTAGTTCAAGTCTTCATTACTCCTCATTGGGGCTATTACCACAGACTTTGGTTTGTCTTTCTGCCTCCAGCTTCTCCTCACTACAACTAATCCTCCATTACCAAGGTATTTTTCTAAAGCACAGATCTGTCAGATTGTTATCATACTCTATGAGGATACCAAGAAGGATCTGTCCTCCAAAGAGCATTTTAATTTGAGTTATACTTTAGCCCAGGAGCAAAAGGCTATGAAGAAGACAAAAATTTACCGTCTGGATATGGTTATAGGCCTGCTTCAAGAGAGAATGAAGACAAAAGGAAATTCTCCAGAAAAATGTGAATGTGATTATGAGGCACATAGATGTAGAAAGGAAGTCCTAATAGAGGTGTAGTCATTTTCAAACTCATGGTATCAAATCCAATTCATATACACACAAAAATCTTCCCTTCCATGAGCTAGGAAGGCAAGTAAAGTTGTTTCAGGAAATATTAATTTTGTGAGAAAATAAAGGAATGTGGACCAGAAGCAGAATGCAGTAGGATCTCACTGTGTGAGTCTGTTTAGCACCTCAGTGCTTGAGGGTTCTTCAAGTATACTTAACTTACAGGATTATGCTTGTACTCATCGTAAAAAGCTGACTACTTCTGGCTGCATAGATGACGCCACATGTCTGTTGTTAAAAAGTTCTTCTATCTCATTTGCTAGACACCCAACCAATAACCTTGAATTATATTCCATGATGCCATCTGTCTGCCCTCTAGAAACTCTTTACAATGCCTTATCTTTAAAACAGGTGGATGACTTTCTTGCTTCCATCATACTTCCATCAAATGAAAGAACAATGACCATTCCTTCTTATTCTCAACATTGCAGTTCAAGTCCACCTTGGAGAAGAAAAGTATCTTTAAATACTTTATATACTTTAAATACTTATACACCTGCAAAGATCCTCCTAACACCATCTTACCCCATAAAGATTCCTAAAGGAAAAGACATCTGAGCATCTAAAAAGACTCCAGATAACAAAACAGAAGATGCAATTGAACATTAAAAAAATCTGGGAAGAATAAATGAAATCGTTTTGAAATTGAAACCAGGTACCCCTCTCCCCAAAAAAAAATTACTAGGGGGAAAAAAGAGCACAGTAAACTTTTACTTCCCAAAGTCACTCATTTAAGTTTCTTGTTGTATACTATGTATCCATATAAATGTTTTCAGAGCTGCTGTAGACTTTGCATATATTCAGGTAAAAGGATATTTTGTTATTGTCTTTAAATATTTAAGACAGAGGTGTCTTGAATGTTTAAGCTAGTTGTGACTTTGTATATTAAAAAAGTTACACTATAGGGGCAGCCAGGTAGCACAGCGAGTAAGAGCACCGGCTCCAGTGTTGAGAAGACCTGGAGATCGAATTCCGGGCTCAGACACTTAGCACCCACCCAGAAACACCTGGCTGTGTAACCTTGAGCAAGTTACTTAACCCCAATTGCTTAGGGGTGGCCAGGTGGCTCAGTGAGTAAGAGCACCGGCTCCAGTGTACAGATGACCTGGATCAAATCTGGGCTCAGATACTCAGCACCACACCCAGAAATAACTGGCTGTGTAACCTTGAGCAAGTTACTTAACCCCGATTGCTTTAAAAAAAAAGTTACACTATATATATAGATAGATATAGATATATATACATACATACATATATATAGCCCCTTTGGAGGGCAATTGGGGTTAAGTAACTTGCCCAAGGTTACATGACTAGTTTTGTATGGGTGTTAAGTGTCTGAGGCCAGACCAAACTCGGGTCCTCCTGACTCCAGGCCAGAGCTTTACTCATTGCACTACCTACCTGCCCCCACAATTTTTAAAAAAGCACAGATCTGATCAATTCATCCTTCCTCTGTCATTGAGCTTTAGTGGCTCCCTACTACCTCCAAGATCAAATATAAACTCTGGCATTTAAAGCTCTTTATAACCTGGCCCCTTCCTACTTTTCCAGTCTTCTTATACTTCGCTCCCCTTTCTGAACTTCATGATCCAGTTATACTAGCTGACTTGTAGTTCCTTGAACAGGTCACTCTATATCCCAATTCCATGCCTTTTGCAATGGCAATCCCCCATGCCTGGAATGCTCTGCCCCTCAATTCTGCCTCTCAGTTTCCTTCAAGATCTAGCCCAAATCCTTTCCAGCAGCTAATACTTTCCCTTTTCAGATTATCTTCTATCTATTCTGTGTATGTGTATCTTATATGTACTTAGTTATTTATATGTTTTCTGCATTAGAACGTACACTCGAGAGCAGAAACCGTTTTTGCCCTTTTTTGTATCATTAACACTTAGCATAGTGCCTGACACATAGTTAAGTCTTTAATAATTACTTGTTGACTGATTAATGGATGTGAGATGCAGAATGACATATATAGAATCCAATATGTGGATTTGTTTTGCTTATGAGATAAAAAAAATAATCTGGATATATATGATCTTTAGGTGAAGGGAAGGAGATGAGTGTGGATCTCAAAAGAAAGAAAAATGGAAAGAAGATAGTTACTGAAACATTTAAAAACATAAAAGAGAATAGAAAGACCTTCAAAGGGAGATACAGATAAGCAATACAATTTTAAAACTAACAGTGACTTTTTTTAAAGGGCAAGTTGATTATATTATATATGCCTTTTTCTGTGTTTTTTTTTGGTGCATGGTGATGCTTATATTAATTGATGTTGGCTTAGTGTAGAATAACCAAAAATTATTTAGAAAAAAATTCCCAGTGTTATTTAACCTATTTGCCTCAAAATGAGACTTTTTTTTTTTAATTGTCTGCTGAGGCAATAGTGGAAAAAAGCATCGGGCAAATTATTTCATGTAAGTGAGCCTCAATATTCTCACCTGTAAAATAGAAATAATGATGTTTGTCTTACATTCCTCAGCTGTGAGGAAAGTTCTTGGCAAACCTTAAAGGAGCTGTTTTTGTTTATTTTCCTGCAAGTGTGCTTGTAATTGACAATTAAGGCATGGAATGGAACAGAATCTAAAGATTCTGATACCATATGAGCTATTCTTCATGCCAAGGAAACCCAGGTGAAATCCTTGACTCATTATCCCCTCCATATTCAATCAATTGCCAAGGCCTATTTCACCTCTGCATCTTCTATACACCTCATTCTTTCCTCTGATACTACCACCATTCTGGTTCAGACCCTCATCATCTCATGCCTGGATTATTTCAATAACCTGCTGGTGAGTCTGACGGCATCAAGTCTCTCCCCACTCCAATTTATCCTCCATTCAGTCATTAAAATGATTTTCCTAAAGCACAGATCATTTCATCTCCCTACTCAATAAATTCCAGCAGCTCCCTATCACCTTGAGGATTAAATATGAAATCCTTTGTCATTCAAAGCCCTTCATAAATTAGCCCCCTCCTACTTTTTTAGTCTTCTTACACTCTACTCCCCACCAGGTACTCTTCCATTCAGTGACACTAACTTCTTTGCTGTTCCATAAACAAAAGACTCCATCTCTTGGCTCTGGACATTTTCTCTAGCTATCTCCCATGCCTGAAATACTCTCCCTCCTCATCTGTACCTACTGGCTTCTGTGACTTCAGGACCCAGCTAAAATTTCATCTCTTCCAGGAAGCCATTCCCAACCCCTCTTAATTTTAGTGCCTTCTCTTTTTTAATTATTATTTTAAAATTATTTTAATTATTAATTTAATTATTTAAATAATCTCTATTTTTAATTATTTTATTTATATTATGGCTTTTTTGTACTTCTCTGCTGCTTGTTGTTTCCCCTATTAGACTGTGAACTCCTTGAGGGCAGGGACTATCTTTTGCTTCTTTTTGTAACTCCAGCACTTGGCACAGTTTTTAGCACATAGTAGTAGGTACTTAAGAAATGTTTATTGACTAACTACCAACAAATCTTGTATTTATATAAATTACTTTTCTTTAAAAGGCATACTAATTAATGCAGTGTTTCTATTATACTAATCCTCCTATAAATTCTCCACAGAAGGATCTACCCAAAGTTCTGGAGACCTTCCCCCAAATATCATGATGTTGCTTATATACTAATGGAAACCATTAATTGTCTCTCACTTTCACTGTATGAGCAATCTACTTCCTTTTCTGATCACAAATTTCTCTGATATCTTTTATACTGCTTCCCTTGCCCAATTATTCCTGGGGTATTATGTTGCAGCCCATTTATGACAACCATGTACCTCCTATTACCCTTGGGGTGACCTGTAGCTTTCATTTTTTGACCAAATGTACTATGGAATAATATTTCTTGTTGCCTCAGTAGGAATGATAAAACCAGCTTAGCCAGACTCTTTTATTTTCCTCTTTCCAAGTATAACCTATAATTCTACCCTCCACTTAGCTAAAATTTCTTTTTTTCCCCTAGCTTCATTTGGAGTGAGACTGTCAAGATGAATGATTCATTTCTTCCAATGGGATATCCTTTAATTGGTTACACAACAAAGATGTTACATTTAGAGTAACAACTAAGTTAAAATTAATATACAATCTAAAACCTGTATAATTTTTTGTATCTTCTGCTATCTTTTCCACCATTCTAACACAGTCTCTGTAAAAGGCCTCCTCTTCCCCAGAACTGAAGGTAACTTTTGTATTTCTCTTGTTTCATGAGTTGCTAGTCAAAGACTTTATCAACAACTAGTTCAGTGATGAGCATTTCCATATTTAGCTAGGCTGGTTCTTGGAAAACAAATAGTCTGTTGCTAAGACAGTTCTCAAAGCCTTTACAACATGGCAGAACCTGTCGGAGCTTGTGTTTCACTGGCATAGCCTCCAAGAACCTAAGGTCACTTCCTTCTTCCTGAGATCTTTAATAGTTTCTCTCTCTCCCTGCTTTTCCCCCCCACCATATTTTCTCCTATTCTGATTCCATACCCTATGACCATGGTTTCCTTGGAGGCTGAATCTCAAAGAATATTAGCCTCCTTCCAAGATGGACAATTCATGGTGCATCAGCCTAGTTCTTTGCCCTAAGTGACTTTTGAGTGGATAGAACTGGCTCTAGCTGGATACTATATACTTTTTCTCAGGTTTATGGGAGTGCCATACACACCCCATACATACACAGTGTTCTCTTTCCATGTCCTGTCCTACTCCCACAATTCTTCAGTTCTCTGGCCCTGCATCAGCAAGCTACTACTATGTGGTGGATTTTTGTAGTTTGGGTCTCTAAGGCTCTGGGAGAAAGGAGGGTGGAGCAGGAATGTGGTATTGGACTGTATTGCCAGTCTAGGATCACTTCTATATTATGTAGGCCTTTGCTGGGGGTAAAAATTATTATCTTTTAAAATGGTAATCCTCTCCTAAAGTCATACTTCAATGATCCTGAGCTCTTAAAGACTATGGACAGTGGAGGACAGATTCCAGCAGATCTCATCTAACTGAAAAGGCTCTGATGTATGGGCCTGGTGACAGACATATGTTTGTGATCTGAAACCTAGCTTAGATAAATTCAGAGACTCACCATGATGTAGCTTGGTGTAGCTGAAGGAGTATTGAATTTAGAGCATTGGCAGTTTTGCTACTTATACCAATGTGACCCTGGGCAAATCAATTAATCCCTCTGGCCGAGTTTCTCATCTATAAAATTAAATGCTTCTATTAGGTGAACTCTAAGGTCCCTTCCAGTTCTAACCTGATGAGCTTCTTTCCCTAGGTTGATCACAAGTAGATGAATCTTCTGGATACAGCATTTCTAGCAGACCATCTACTAAGTTATAGTGGGGTGTGGTGACTGGAGCTCATAGATCCTTGAAGTAAAGTTTTAATCATTAATTCAGTCAAAAAGTATTTATTAAGCCATACTACTTGCCAAATACTATTCACCAACAGGCCTACAGTCAAATAAAGACAACTAGCAAATATGCACAGTGCCTGAAGCTAAATAGAAATATCGTAGGAGAGACTAATTTCCCTTGTCTGGAAGTATTCAACAAATTACATTTAAAACTCCCTCTTAAGTAAATAAGGAGAATGAGTACTGGTGTATTCATTTCCAAGGGTAGGTGACAAAACTTCCCCAGGATCTATTGATTGGGTATTCCAAAGACCAATCAAGAAGCAAAGAAGGAGAACTATACCAATTTTGTTACAATATGTTCTCTGATTTGCTTTGAGTAGTATTCTTTTGTTATTGATTCATTGAACAGTTACTAAAATCTTACAACAGGGAGCTTTTAATACAAAAAATAAATTTTGTATTAAATACAAAAATTTAATAGGAAAAGCAATGGACCCTTCCCTTACTACTACTCCCAACATGGAGCTACTAGGAACTCATTTACTAGGCAAATATAATTTCTCTCAACATGTGGGATTTTAAGGATTTACAATATTTTTCATCTGGATTTTTATCCATTGGATCAAACTCTCTCTCTTCCCTCTCCTCCCTCCCCCATTCATATGTCCTGTTCGTATCCTCTCATAAATCCTCCCCCAGTGATCAACCTGACTGGCTGGGTGCCTGTCTCTAAATCTTCTGATACTGTAAAGGTGCCAAGGAGATGGGAGAGCTATCTATTAGTTATCTATATTTTCCCTACATGACCAGCCTACTTTCTTTTCTAGTCATCTGATGAGAAGTGGTGCCAAAGAATAGAATAGAAATATCAAATAGAAAGTGATTCCTACAGTTGCATATTAACTTAGAAAACCACAAATTAACATCATTTATGTTGTATTGAATTTTATTTTGTTAAATATTTCCCAATTACATTTTAATATGGTTAGGTTTTGTAGGCCACATGGCCTCCAGTCTGACTCCTCTGCTTCATATAATTTATGAATAATATTTCATTACTAACTTTTGGCAGCCCTCTCATACTCACTTGGCCTCTCCAAGCATGTTTTAAAACATTATTTACTTTTAGTTTTCAACATTCACTTTTATAAGATTTTGAGTTGCAAATTTCTGCTCTCCCTCTCCTCCCTCCTCCATGCAATCTGATATAGGTTATACATGTACATTCACATTAAACACATTTCTACATTAGTCATGTTGTGAAAGAAGAATCAGAACAAAAGGGAAAAAAACCTGAGAAAGGAAAAAAAAAGAGACAAAATAGTATGCTTCAATCTGCATTCAGACTCCATAGTTCTTTCTCTGCATGTGGATAACATTTTCCTTCTCCATGGCACTCTGGAAGACCTGTAACTTTAATACTTCCGACACTGTGGCATTCCATGACTTGCAGCTATATAGCAATGCTGGAAGAACATTGATATTTTTTTAATGATCCTTTATTTTGAGAAGCTGGGGTCATTAAAAGCACTGCACAATTTCCAAAAGCAATCCAATTAGCTTGTCTCCTCCAGCTAATTTCTGGGCCCCACTTGTCCATCTGTAATGTATATCCAAGGTATATGTATTGATGGACCAGCTTCATGGACTGTTCATCTAAGTACATGTCAGAGTCTCATCAAAAGGCATTCTTTCTATTTGACCCATTTGCCTATTTTTCTAACTCGGCAAAATATTTAGAATGACCTATACAGACATCCATCTATAGCAACATTGATGAAGGTGAGGAAGGGGGAAGGTAAGACTTTCATAAATGATAATCTATAGCAGGCCACATCTTTACTTACAATTGATTGAAAGTTACAGACTTTTGTTGTTGATTAGTTGTGTCCAATTCTTTGTGTCCCCAATTGGAGTTTTCTGGGCAGAAATACAGTAGTGGTTTCCTATTTCTTCCTCCAGCTCATTTTACAGATAAGGAACTAAGGTGAACAGGGTTAAGTGACTTGCCCAGAGTCACACAGCTAGCAAAAGTGTCTGGAGGTCAGATTTGAACTCAGGAAGATGAAGCTTCCTGACTTTAGGCCCAGCACTCTATCCACTGAACCACCTAGCTGTCAAAGTTATAGGTTACAAAAACCATTTGATTTCAGTAGAGAAATGCTACCTCAAAGCCTCTCCTTCAATAGGATGTCTCCCATGAATATGTCAAAATCACGTGAGTCCTTAAATTATTATAACAACAAGGTAACTGTTGTTCAGTGACTTCTGCTTAGTATTATCAATGGAGACACAAAGCAAAGAGATGTGTGATCACTAAAGGTGTTTGCTACCAGCATTATGTCCAGTGTAGGGCCCTAATGAAAGAAGACTTTGGTTAGTTTTCCAGATGTTCCTGTGTTTGGATGACATTGTGCTGATTTCATCAACTTCCAGAGTAAAAACTCCTAAATGAGATTTAGTATTAGTCAAAAGAGTTTGGCCTAACTATCCACACGGGAAAAAACAAGTGGATGAAGGATACCTATTGCCCTCATGGAAATACTATTCTAATTTTATAGCAGAGATCCTTATTCTCTTTTGTTGTGGGCCCTGTTGGCAGTTTGGTGAAGCCCAAGAAATCCTTCCCAGAAGAATGTTTGTATATGCATAAAATAAAATATATAGGATTGCAAAGGAAACCAATTATATTGAAAAACATGTCAAAATATTTTAAAAAACACAGTAAGCTCATGAACCATGGGTTGAGCCCATTTTATAGATGATCCAATTTATAGATATTCACTTTATAATCAACTATGAAGCACTTTTGTTTATGCATTAAGTGAGTTATACTTATGAAATAAATTCTTTGGGGCATTTAAGGTACAAGAATACAAGTGTCCATTGTAGTCAGTTTGGTGTAGTGTAAACTTGGAGTTAGAAGATCTGGGGTGAAGTTCTAACTCACTGTGTAAATCTTGATCAAGTCAGTTAAGGAATCCTAGGTTTGAATTCTGACTCTTACATTTTTAAATTCTAGGCAGATTGTATTGCCTCTCTTGACTCTTGTTTTCCCCTCTGTAAAAAGGATTTCATAGCATCTGCTTCACCTAGCTGGCAGAAAAGAACCTCAAACTACCTTTCCAGATTTATTATATATTTCTCTCCTTCATGTACTTAACATAAACCAGCCAAATTGCTCTTGCTATTCCTCACACACACTGTATCTCGTCTTTGTGCCTTTGCACTGGTTGACCCACATGCTTGGAGTGTACTATTTTCACCTTTTTCATAGAAGTCCCTGGGTTTTCTTCAAAGCTCAGTGACTTTTTATACGAAGCTTTTCCTGATCCCTTCAGTTGCTAGAGTCTTTCTTCTCAAAATTACCTTTAACTCATTTTATGTGTATTCTATATGTAATAATTCCATAGATGTTATCTCTATTAGAATGTAAGCTTCTTGAGAGCAGGGACTGTTTCACTTTAATCTTTGTATAGTGCCTAGCCCACAGAAGTCTTTTAAATAAATGCCTGTTGATTAGCCTCTGCTGCTGGTGCCTTGATTTTGTATATGCTTAAATATGTACACGCTGTCTGCCTCCTTAGAAAATAAATTCCCCAAAAGCAGTGCCAGTATTTTTGTCTGTACTCCTAACATTATACATATATACAATACATGTTATCATCACATATAGAACATATTCCCAACCTAGATTCCATGTGCATATGTGTATGTAGCATGTACATGGTCTTACATGTTTATACAGGCACATGTTTATATTATATATGTGCATGTGTATATATACATGTATTGTGTGTGGGGGGGAGGGAGAGAGAGAAAATATTTTTCAGGTACCTTATTAGCTGCTGCTCAAATAAGCCAGCACAAGATAGACTCGTGCGGCGGCCAGGTAGCACAGCAAGTAAGACCACCGGCTCCAGTGTTGAGAAGACCTGGAGATCGAATCCCAGGCTCAGACACTTAGCACCCACCCGGAAACACCTGGCCGTGTAACCTTGAGCAAGTTACTTAACCCCAATTGCTTAGGGGCGGCCAGGTGGCTCAGCGAGTAAGAGCACCGGGTCCAGTGCTGGGACGACCTGGAGATCGAATCCCGGGCTCAGACACTCAGCAGCACACCCAGAAATAACTGGCCGTGTAACCTTGAGCAAGTTACTTAACCCCGATGGCTTTGGAAAAAAGAAAAAAAGATAGACTCGTAAACAGCAGTTTATTCACTTAAGAGTATGACACATAGTATCAGGGGGTGATGGAACATGCCTGTGTCAATTCCATATAACTGAAAGATTTTTAAGAGCTAAAAGTCATCTGTTAAGAGTTGACATATACATATATTCACAAATTATATATTTGAAAAAAGTTTAAGAGCTAAAAGTGATCTAAAAATTGCTATAACTCCACACTGATACACACACATATATATACACAAACACATACACACAAATATATATAGCTGAAAGAGGATTTTTAAGACCTAAAAGTGATCCATTAGTTGGCATAGCTACCGACACACATATACTCAGAGGATGATCCAAAAGTTTTAGTGAAGCTGTAAGCTTTAATAGTTTACTTTTGGAATATCTTGTATACATGTTTGATATACAACATAATCTATATAATATAGTATATTGCATAATATATAGCATAAATATAAGGTGAATAAATATATATACAAAGTGGTTAAGTTACAAGCTCGTTTGGGAGGAGGGCACCAGCATAAGGGAAATCAGGAAACTTTCGCTTCTTATCGGGCTTCACTGTAAGACCCCTCCCCTTCCGACCTCCCCCATTTTGAAAGAATTTCCTGGCACAGGACTCCCGTTTCACACTTCCCATTCCTCGCCCGCACTCGTCCCCCTCAACTCTCACTCTGCTCCTCATTCAAATTTCTTCTCTCCTCTTCCCTTCTGCCCTCCACCCTTCCCTTCTCTTCCTTCACCCGCTCAACCCTCCGCTCTTTCCCATCTCAGCTCTCCCCCTTTTCTCTTCCTTTCTCCCCACCCCCTTTCCAGGAAGCTCCAAGTCGAGCGCCAACTTTCAAGGCCCGCCCCCTATCTTCTCCACTGTTGGTCAGACTTCGGCTAGAACTCAAGCTTTGACAGACACCCAGAAGAGCCAATGAGACGGCAAGACTGGGCCCCCGCCCATTATGCACAGAGTAGGGAGGGTGACGGTTGAGCCGAACGTGGTAACAGTTGCCGCTAACAACCCTCCTTTCCTCCCTCCCTATTCCCCGCCCCTCCCCCTTCCGAGCGCAGGAAAACCCTGGTCAGGCTCCGGCGGAGTCGGGGTGCGCGCACGCGCGTTCCCTCCGGCTCGGGCTCGGGGCGCGAGGACAGAGGAGGGAGGAGGAGAAGGAGGAGGAGCTTAGGGGAGGGAGGAGGAGGAGGAGCGGGAGCGGCCGTGCCGCCGCCGCTGCCGCCGCCATAGAGACAGTAGCCGTGGAGACTGTTACTTACCAACGGGGAGCAACACGCAGCCGGAGCCGCCGCAGCCGCCGCCGGAGCCACAGCCCGAACTCCAGGCCGAACCCGCGAGAGGCAGCGCCGCCGCGGCCCCCGCTGCCGCTGCAGGTGACCGATGCGAACGAGCGAACCCCGACCTGGCCGGCCCGGCCCGGAGGGGGAAAGTTTGTGGGGCCTCCTCCGTCTCTCTGGGCCGGGCCCCGCGCACAGGCTCCCTCCGCACGCCACACGCCGCACTTGCTGTCACTCTCGCCCTGCCCGACACCCTCACAAGCGCTGGTCCAGGGTCGGGCTGGGCGGGGGCGGGGGCGGGAGGACCCCCACCCCACCCCACCCCACTGCGTGATTCCTTCGCCCTCCTCCCAGGCATCGGAACCCCAGCCGGCTCCGGCTGGGGGGGGGGGCATTTCCTCCCCACTCCCGCCCTCCCTTTCTTTCCGTCCCCCCTGCTCTAGCACCCGGCTCACTTTCTTTAAGGACTTGGCAGAGTTCGGCAGAGTTGACATTGACTTTGGGACTCTTCCCCCCGCCCCCCCATTTCTTCCTTCTCCCTTCCCTCCCCCTGGGAGTGAGTCTCCGGAGGGCGCCCCCCACCCCATTCCACTTGCTGGCTCCTCCCCCTGCTGTCCTTTCCCCCCTTTTCCCCCCTCCCGTCTGGTCGCCGCCCAGGCGCTGCCACAACTTCCTCCCTCTTTGGGGAGTCCCTGCCTCCCCCTCTTCCCCTCCCACTCCAGCCCGAGGTCCCCCCAGCGTGGTCCGGCCGGGCCCCCGCCCCGGCTCCTGCCTTCTTTACAGCTGCCTCAGTATTTGGACGGATCCGGCACTTGACAAAGTTTCCTCTCTATAGCCCGCTTTTAAAAAGACAGTGTCTCCAGACCTAGACCTGGAACCTCCTTGGCATCGCCCCCCTGCCTATTATTCAGACCTAAAACAAAACGCTCTCCCCATAGCATAAGTGCTTTTCATTCCCACCCCACCCCACCCCACCCCTTCGTGTTAGAAAAAGCGATCCCAACTAAGCTCCCCGAGTTTCTTTTTCTCTTTCTATCATTTTCACACAGCGATCGCCGACATCAAACTCCTCTTCATCTGTGTAGTTTATAGTGTGTTTCTTCCTTGCAGTTTGTTTTAAAACATCCCAGGACCCCAGAAGGGAATCTCTGTCCCAACTTTAGAGTCTTATAGTGAGAGGGCATTGGCGGAATGACACTTTTGAACTAGGCACTTAAATGAGACTTCTAATCTCATGTTATTCTTGCCATTCCTATGACTGAACAAGTGTCGTTTTCCAGTTTTAAACTCCTGGGGGTATGTGAGGAAAATAAATTAAAGGGTGGGGGACGATGGGAAATAATGGATTATTTCAATACTTTAAATTTATTTTTCATTTTTCTCACTTCCCCACCTCTTTTGTTTTCTAGCCATTTTCATCCTTTGTAAAATGACTGCCGCTTACATTGTTCTTCCATTTTTGTCAAATCCCTCTCAGTGTAACTACTGTAGTTCTAATTCTTCCTTTCTTTGTTTTTTAAAAAAAAATTCTTCTGAGCAAAATACATGGAATAGTGGGAAAGAGCACTAACTATCCGACTTCCAACGATCCAGGCTCAAACCCCACCTGTGACACTAACTGTGTGGGCACATCACTGAATCTACCTGGGTTTCAGTTTCTGCAGCTCTGAAGTGAGGTGGTTGAACTCAATAGTAACTGCCTCAGAAGTGCCTTTCCTCTATCTGTGATCCAGTGAGATTTCTCAGTTCCAACTTTTTTTCTCATTCCCTTTTACTCCAACTTCTATATTCTTTTGGTTTGTTTGTTTCCATCCTTTCATTCAAGTATTGAAACATTGTTTTGTAGTGGGTTTTATTTTTTAAGCTTGTAGCAAAGAGGGGCAGCTAGGTGGCAGTGAATAAAGCACCAACCCTGGAGTCAGGAGGAGCTGAGTTCAAATTCAGCCTCAGACACTTAATACACTTACTAGCCTTGTGACTTTGGGCAAGTCAGTTAACCCCATTTACCCTCCAAAAAGAAAAAAAAAAGCTTGTAGCAAAGAGGTATCATAGTTTAAGAGGAAAGAAACTTCCTCTCTGGCCATTTGAATATACTTCCCATTCCTTTCTCCCATTACTCAGCCTTAAAAAATACGAACTAGCTTTGGAAATAGGCGCTCCCCTTCTCATTCAGGGCAAGTAATAGTTTGTTGTGAACCTGCAAAAAGGGTAGTTGATTGAATTAATTTTACTGATAGTATGTACCTTAATGGGAGAAAATAGATAGTTCGAATGGCTTATGTACTTGGCTAGTATTCTTGCACCCTTTATTGGATTGTAAAAGGCTACTCAAAAAACGCAATGAAAGAAAAGTGCCTGGGTATGAGACTCCGAGATACAGGCTCTCCCAAAAGTCTTAGTGCCATTTTAGTAATTAGTTACCAGACTTTTGGGACAGTCTATATCTCATAGCAAGTAAAGTTCAAGTAGCTCAAAACAGTGGGGCAGCTACGTGGTACAGCACATGGAGTGCTGGGCCTGGAGTCAGGAAGACTTGAGTTCAAATGTGGCATCAGACACAATCACTTGTGTGATCCTGGGCAAGTCATTTAACTGTTTGCCTCAGTTTTCTCCTCTATAAAATGAGCTGGAGAAGGAACTTGTAATCCACTCTAGTATCTTTGCCAAGAAAACCCCAAATAGGGTCATGAACAGTTGAACATGACTGAAAAACAAAACAAAACAAAAACTTAAAAAAATGCTAAGACTTTTGGACAAGCTTATATCCCAGAACCCTAGACCCAGTATCTTTCTGGATGTTTTTTTAATAATCTGAGAATCTTTAAGCTTTAACAGTACTACACTAAGACTTTTGGGATACATTATATTTCAGCTGATTGGAGCCTTAATAATAGTTGAATGATTACTCAAAATAACCAATCCTATATAGTAAAACTTCCACTTTAACATGTTTCCATAAAAAGTAGCCAGTTATTGAACACTTTATATAAAACCTTCCCAAATAAACTTGCTTTCTACTTCTCAAAAGGAGAAATTAATGAATAATTTAGTTACCCACAGTAAAAGAGCAAGTTATAGGCAGTTCATTAATTGCTAGCTTTCAGTCAAGAGCCTGGTTACCATTAGGGAAGAGATCCTTCACCTTAATTTAAGATGACCACATTATTTATAGTTTATCAGTGTTTGCTATTAAAACATGACTTAAGCAAATATACATCATTGTGGATTAAATTGTGAAACTTTATCTGGAGCTTATTTTTGCACCTTAGGGTTTCCTATTCACTTGTTCCCCTCAACATATTATACCATTTTCTTTAAATTTTAACTTTAGATTAAAGGTTACTAATGCACTTGGAAATCATAGGTTACTACTATCAACATTGTAGAGGACCTTAAGGGACTTCAAAATATGAGAAAATGAGTGATTATTTTTATCATATAGTCATAGATATGGAAAAACCCTTAGCTTAATATTTATCATTTTAAACTTTTTTAATATCCCCAAAACAATAAATACATTTTATTTTGTGCTTTTAAATTATGAAAATTAACTTTAAATAATTAAGGAGAATTTGGGCAATCATGCTGCTTTTAGAGGCTGTACTTAAATTAAGAGTAGAGTGGTGTGTAGATATATGTGTTTTTTAAAGTGCCCTATCTTCCCCTCATTTAAACTATATGGTGATTAGATGCTTCCCTGCAGAACAGTTTCTAGTTAAGATAGAGGTTTGGAGCTTGAGACATATTCGAGATCCATTTTTATTCAAATGTATTAGGAACCGTAAGATCACTGGGAAAGAAGGCATAGATAAAAAAAGGGGGGGAAGGACATTATTGTTGGTATAGGGACATCAGCCAAATTGGAATGGAGGCTTGAGAAGAGAGTGTAGGAGAGACAAGAAGTATCAAATGGAGAGGAAGACCATGACAGAATAATCCTTTGAAAGTTCAAGACAAAGAGGGAATTGATGATGTGGTTCATCTTTGCTACTTAATAGCTTTCTTACCCTGTGCAATATTTCTGAGACTACTTTTCTCTCTTGTAAAATGGGGATAATAACTCTTGCAATAACCTAACTCACTGCCTTGTTTGGTTAGGCAAACCAAACTAAACCCTGTTAAATTCTATAGAGATGTAAATTATTGTTCAGAAAGCTTTATAGCAGAAGACAAAAAGGAATTTGGATGGCACTGAAAAACTTGAACTTACTATGTAGAAAACTTTATGAATGGAAATTCTTGAGAGCATTTCTAATGTGCTGTGCCATGTTTTGTTATGTAGGAGATTTGACAAACTACTAGTTTGGTAGACTAGGCTGGCGGTTACTAGTTGAAAGGAGAATCAGTTGGACCTTAGATGAGTTGATTGTAAATAGCTAGATAGAAACTAACTCAGAATGATTGTTTAAAAAATATTCCATGCTAGTCAAGAAAAAAAGTATTCAACACGTAGGAATCAGCCTCATACTTTTTGATTGGTTGAATCGATGAACTTGAAATAATTTGGTTTATGGGGGAAAAATCCATAAACATCACAGACTACCAAAGGGTGGAAGGACCTTAGCATTGCCCTTATCTGGCTCAGAGATGACCCTCTGGTAACACAGCCAAGTACATAGTAGGCCTCAACTCTACATCTTCTGATTTTAAAGCTTGATTCCTTAGATTATATCATACAGCCTCCACTGTTGAATTCAGTTTCTAAAAGTTGCTTTAGGGTGGGGACTTCAAAGTTAGGTACAAATTTAGGTCAAATGCCTAGTGTAGCTATGGAATAAAAAAAAATGTTTTTGAACCAAATTCAGTACCACAATCTGTACCACAAATGGAGATCTCTCTAATTCAGTACAAGAGCATCATGTTCATTGGTAGGTTGTATTGAATGGCCAAACTGCAGGCAGAAGTTATTTGCTGCAAACATTTTGAAACCAGTTTCCCTTCTCTTTTATCTCTCTTTTGAATGCCAGCTCAGTTGGAGTTTGGAAATAGGCCATTTGGAGCATAGGACTGTCCTGAGGTACATGCCACAACTTGAAGTCAGTCCTCAGAAGCAGCTTTAGTTCATCTCAACTCTTTGTCTTGGAATTATATTTCTAATGCCTGGAGCATGAATTTGGCTTTTGTGCTTTGAGTCTTTGTTGTTTGCCTTGCTACAGCTTTATTCTTGTTTTTGCTGCTTGTAAATTAATGAATTTCCTAAAATGGGTCTGACTTTCCCGCTAGATTATCAGTAGATATACATCTAGAATATACAAATACAAAGCTAATGAGCCCGGCATGTTGTGAATCAGATAATATGTTATATAATTTGTCTTTAAAACAAAATCAAATTCAGAACATTTTTCCTTTTGTAATTATGAACACAGATGTGTGATATTTAGGATCTGCTCATAGTGACTGTAAATATGGCAACTTTCTCCTCGTATCCTAAATTTGAACTTTATTATACAAAACTATTATTCCAGTTATATGAGATCTTTGCTGAGGTAATACTATTCCATGAGGGGGAAACTGATTTCATAATAAGAGATTTCCAGTGTACATTATAACAAAAAACAAGAATTAGTAGGGGAAACTACATTCTGCAAGCAGACTATTAATATTAAGCTGGCAGCTTTATTTAGTGTTTCAATGTGAAGGCTGTTCGTTAGAACCTTTTACAACCTTTTTTTTGTTAACTTGGACATGAAAACCATAAATTAATGTAAATATTTATTTTATGTGGCACTAAATCATTGCAGAGCAATTCAGTTAACTTTCTTGCAATCTGATATGCTGTATATTTGATTTACTGATATTAGTTAAAGGGAATAGTTTCAGACAGTGCACAGTGGATGTATATTAATGGGGGCAGGGGATGGAGGTTGAGGGGGGGAGGAGAAGTTTCTTTGGTTTTTGCTTTATCTGTATGGGATCTTAACAATGCATGGAAATGATTGATGAACTACAGGGCGATTCAGTGAAGCGCTGTTTACAAAGCAGTAGGACTGAGCTATAATCTCACAACATAGGTACTCCCTCTACCTAGCACAGATCGCAACTCAGCTATGCACTTTAATCCATATGGGTTTTGCCTATTTCTTTCTATAGATCCTCTATGGACTATTTTCCTAATATACTGGAGGCCTTCCTTTAGTTTTTTTTTTTTAATATTTTGTGGATCCCTGTATTATATCCAGGCTGTTTATTCCTTACTCTTACTAGACATCTAGGTGTCATGGAAGGTAAGAATGTTAGATTTGGAGTCAAGAAGACCTGAATTCAAATCCTGCCTCTGATTTACTAACTCTGTGATCCTGGGCAAGTTACTTAATCTCTGTGTGCCTCAGTTTCCTTATTTGTAAAACAAAAATAATAATAGCACCTACCTCCCAGGGTTTTTATGAAGATCAAATAAGATAATATTTATAAAGCATGCTGTATAAATTTTATTATTATTCCTATATAATAGTCAGCAAGCATTTATTAGTCACAGTGCCAGGCACTGTACTGGGCCATGGGAATATAAGGACAAAACAGTTCCTGCTGCCAAGACTTATATTCAAACAGGGGAAAGAGCATGTACACATAAAGTAAGTACAAAGTAAGTACAAGGTAATGGGGAAGGAAGGAGGCACTAGGAGTTGGGGGAATCAGAACAGGCTTTGCATCCAAGGTAGCATTGAAGGGAAACTTTGAAGGAAGCTAGGGATTCTATGAGGTGGCAATAAGGAGAGAGTGAATCCCAGCACAGGAGACAGGCATGGCCATGGGAAGTAGAATATTTTGTCCAAGGAACAGCATTTTGGCTAGAATTATAGAGAGGGTATGTGCAGATAAGCCTGAAAAAGTAATCTGGAGCCAAATTGTAAAAAATAAATAAATAAAAATTGTATTAAATGCCAGAGGCTCTTATGATTTATACTAGAGGTAAATAAGGAGCCTCTGAAACTTTTTGAGCAGAGGAGTGGTGCTTAGACCTATACTTTAGACTTTTAACTGGGTTTTCTTCCTCCTGAGATCTTTGACAATTTCATTCTTTTGTTTTCATATTCCCCTATCACTTGCTCCCATTGCTTTCCCTTTGATAGCAGTTCTCCTAGGAATTAGACCTCAAAGCTATCTCATTTTCCTTTTCACTAGCCTCATTCTGTGCCCCAAATGACTTGGAGGTATAGAACTGGCCTCAACTAGACACCAGTCCCCTTCCTTCAGGCCTGGTAGAATGCTACCCACATCCAACCTCTTAACTGCTTGTGCCCTGCTCCAGTTGCCTGGGTTTCTTAGTTCTGTGACTGAACACTGCTACCTCAGGTAGAGCAAACTGCTTATTTTCCCATACCCCCACCTCTGTCACATAGATGGAAGAGGGCAGATTTGAGTTCTGTTGTTGATTGCCTCAGAATGGAATAAGGGTGAAGGAGAGTGTAGTTAACTGGCAGAGATTGCAGCAACAGTAGTACGGGACTTACTGATGGAACCCATACCACAAACCTGTGTCAGGTCAGGTCATATGGCCCTGACAAACTGTAGGGGCTGATGGGGAAGGGGTGCTGAACAAATGTGTTAGGGATTAGACTTCTGTGCTGTTCATTCCTGAGGGTTCTTGGTGCCTTGGCACATAGAGACAGCTGTAATTGCTTTACTTCTTGTCCATAATTCTTATTTTGGAGAGGTTTGACAGGTCATGAAGATTGGAGAAAATGACTAGTTCTCCATCTTGTTGGTCACCTGTAACAGAAGTTCAGAGTTGTGCTTTAGAAAGATCAGTTTTGGATGGGAGAAAGACAATAAGAACAGCACATCTTTATATGGGTGCTTAGCTTTCCTGGCACATGATAAGCACTTAATAAATACTTTTTCATTCATTCGTAACAGCACTTTAAAGTTTACTTATGCTTAGTTGCCAACTAAAAGGAGGAAGAGATGGGGCTGAATTGCTACAAGAAGTTGGACAGTTCTTTTAACCCTACTGTAAACACCTGTCTTTTTTGAATACACCTGTTCTCTCAGTGACAGATCTTGGCACATTATAACCTCTGAAGAATCCAAATCACAAGAACCAGAAGGGCAACAGAGGGAGACCAAATGTCATTCCTAAAATGTGATGCCTAGAATTAATCACACTTGGTGGGAGCAAGTGGGCTGCAACAATCTTCCTCTGACGACCCCTGTGTAGGAAGTGGTGTGAGGAATATCATACAGAAAAGGAGATGGACAGTCATTTGACAAGAGTTAGACTTGATAGGTCTACAGGCTGAATGCTCTCTTGGTGCCCATAAAGTAAAAAGACCTGCAGGAAAGATTCCAGTATGTTGAGTACTTGCTGTGTGGAAAATCTGTGGGAAGGACATGGGCAAAATTGCACAAGATGATACAGCCCAGATTACTTATAATCTATAGCAATTGAATCCTAACACTGCTGATTTGATTCATTGAAGTTTCTAAAGTTTACAAAGTGCTTTCTTTCCAACAACCATGTAAAGGAGATACTCCAAATATCATTCTCATTTTCTTAATGAGGAAACAAGTTATATGAGTTTATAATTTGCCTGTAGTCACATAGCTTTGTGTCAGAGCCAGGATTCAAATCTGTATCTCCTGACCAAGTCAGCATACTATGCTACACCATGCTGCCCCACTTTTCCTTCCTTCCTTCCTTCCTTCCTTCCTTCCTTCCTTCCTTCCTTCCTTC
>NW_027185755.1:468439-556998 GCF_028583685.1 Petaurus breviceps papuanus | reverse complement strand
TTCCTTCCTTCCTTCCTTCCTTCCTTCCTTCCTTCCTTCCTTCCTTCAACAGAGACTTTTTAAATCCTTTTTTTTCCCAGTTCTAAATTCTTTCCTTCCTCTCCTAGAGGCAGTGAGTGGTACAGTAGAGTGTTGGGCTTGATGTCACTTTATATATATATGTATATACTTTATATCCAGCTTCAGACATTTTCTAGCTGTGTGATCTCTCAGCAAGTTACTTAACCTCTGTTTAGCTCAGTTTCCTCAGCTGTAAAATGGGGATAATAATAGCACCTACCTGTCAGGGTTGTTGTGAGGAACAAATGAGATAATTGTAAAGCATTTAGCACAGTGCCTGGCTCATATAGTAGGTGCTGTATAAATGTTAGCAGCTAAGTGGTTCAGTGGATAGAATGATGCTTCTGGAGTCAGGAAGACCTGAGTTCAAATTTGACTTCAGATGTTTACTAGCTGTGTGATGCTGGGCAAGTCACTTAATCTCTTTTTACTTTAATCCACTGGAGAAGGAAATGACAAACCACTCCGATATCTTTGCCAAGAAAACCCCACAGACAGTATGGTCTGTGGGGTCATGAAGAGTTGGACATAATTGAACAACAACAACAATTATTATTTTTATAACTCTTCCCCACACAGTGAGAAGGCAAGAAAAACAAAAATCTATAGTCATATAAAGGCAAATTTCTGTATTAGCCATGTTGAAAGAAGGGAAGGAAGGAAGGAAGAAAAGAAAAGAAAAGGAAAGAAAGATAAAGAAAAAGATACTTCAGTCTGCATTCTGGGTCTTTCATTTGTCTATCTGGAGATAGATTTTTGTTGTTTCTATTCAGTTATTTTCCAGTTGTATCTGACTTTTTATGACCCCATTTTGGGGTTTTATTGGCAGAGATTGTGGTGTGGTTTGCCATTTCCTTCTCCAGTTCATTTTACAGATGAGGAAACTGAGGCAAGCAGGATTAAGTGTCTTGTCCAGAGTCGCCACACTTGTGCAGTGTCTGAGATCAGATTTGAACTAAGGAAGATGAGTTGTTCCGACTCCAGGCCTTGTGCTCTATTACTGTGCCACTTAGCTGCCCCCTGGAAATAGCAAATTTAAGCCTGAATCTGTTGGAATTATGTGGGATAATTGTGTTGACCAGAGTTACTACAGCCTTCACAATTTATTATCTTTACAATATTGCTATTATATATATTGTTTTTCTGGTTTTGCTCATTTCATTTTGTCTCAGTTCATACAGATCTTTCCAGGCTTTTCTGAAACCCATCCCTTCATCATTTCTTACATATTCCATCACATTATACTATAACTTGTTTAGTCGTTCCTCAGTAATAAAGATTTTTCCCATTCTTTGCCACCACAAAAAGAGCTTCAATAATATATATCTTTGATGAATTTTATATCACATCTTGCACAAATCTTTATTGGTAATATGTTGCAACTTGCTTTTACATGCCATTCATCTTCCTTTTGCCTTTTAGATGACTTTAATTGAGATTCATAGAATTTCAGATTTGGAAGGACCTTTAGTGTTCTGGAACTAGGCAGAACAAATCTCATCTCTTTTCCAAATGGTGACTCTTCAAAAACTTGAAGAAAGCTGCTATGTCTCTTCTAAGTCATCTTATTAGACTAAACATTTCTTTGACGCTTATACAGCATGATCTCAGGGACCTTCGTTTTCATGGTCAGCACTAGTGGAAGTCATTGAACTTATCAGTGTTCTTCCTAAAATATAATGTCTAGGACTGCAGATAAGAATCCAGATATGATCTAACAAGGGTAGAAGATAGCACAAAATCTTTTTTAGTTCTGTATCCTATCTCTTAATACGTCTTAATAAAATTGATTCTTTTTGCCTGCCACTTCTCCTTCCTTGAGGTCTAATCATTTTGTCCCTTACTTTGTAGCTACTTAGCATTACTAGGAGAATGTTGCTGCTAAAAAGATGAACTATTATGACAGTATAGAGACTCTAATTACCTAAATATAAACCACCAGGATATTTTTGTATTTATTTCTAGGTGTTCATTTTAGAGCCTGTCCAATGTAGACCAACCTAAAGGGTTACCCATTCAACTGTGTGTCATTATTAGGGCAAATGTGTATTCTTCATATATTTTATTTTTCCTAAAGCAAGAAAAAACAAATCAAATTATGAGGTACACTAATTTATTGGCTTCCTTAAGGTCCACATTCCTTCACTTTACAAGTTTTTGATGAAGACAAGAGACAAATACTGTTGACTTTTTCTTCAGATTATACTTTCTCTAGGATTCTTAAGAAAATGAGGCAATTTGCTATTAACTGGAAAAAGCACTGGATCTGCAGGAAAAGTATAAATTCCAGCACTGTCACTTACTGACTTTGTGACCTTGGGCAGGGTATGTAATCTCCCTGGGCCTCAGTGTGCTCATTTGTAATCTGAGAAGTTGATCCTAATCCACACAGGCAAGCACAGGTTAAGGAATTCAGTTCCAAAAGAAGGCAACAGTTGATTTACTAGAAGGCCCCTTTCTATTTCTAAATCCTTTCTTATCTTATGAGCTTAGAATCATCCTTTTTGAGCAGGAGGGGGACAAGGAGAATCATATAGTTCCCCTTTAGTTACCTGAGAATTGGACAGATAGAGAAATTGTGGCAGAACTGAGACAAGGTATTTGAGTTGTAAGGAAGACTTATGATTTTTTATTCCTTGAGTTTAAAACTTGTATGGCCTGTGTGTTGTCCTGTTGGAGCCTTTGAACCTTTAGTGTACATGTAACTTGAAGGACCTCTGAATAAAATACCTGTGCCTACTTATAGAGAGTGGGATTTGCTGGCACTAAAAATTTACATTTATAGAAAGATCGAAATATAGGTTATTTATCTTTAGTCACACCCCTTTTTGGAATTCTGGTCTCTTGTTTCTCAGTTAGGACTCCATGGACTGTCTACTAATTTAGTCAAATCTTTCTCTTGCTGGGGAAATATTGGTCAGTAACAATGGTATTTAATTATTTGTTTTGTTCTTATAAACTTCATTTTTTAAAAACATTAATTTCTACAATATATAAGTTTTCATGAGGGAAAATAATCGATACACTATATGTACATGTTGCTTGAGCAACTTTCAGCACAATGCCTGATGCAGTGTTTAATAAATGCTTGTTGATTGATTGATTTTTGCCACCATACCTCCCACCCATTATCCTCAGTTGTATCCTCCCTGGGAAATCTCCATTATGTTAGTGAATTCTGGGAATGAAAAAGAAAATGAATTGTAGAAAAAGACACTAGAGAAAATATGGAGGAATAGACAGGAGGAGAGCAGAAAGAAAACTATTTACAATTTTTCCATTTCTTTATTCTTGTGTTTTTTTTACACTACTCCTTTTGAGCAGCAAATGTATTCTAGTTAAGTTTGCTTTCAGCTAATTTCTGTCAAGTTGAATGCCATTTTCCCCACTGAGTTCCACTATAAAATGAGATTTGTATTTCGTTGGGAAAAAATTGAGCCCTGGGATGTTTTTTTGTTCTGAAGTTAAATACCTTCCCCAGAAAGAACATTTCCATAATAAAGAACACAAAAAGGATTCTCTATGAAACCAAACCTCCATTTCACATTGTGTGCTTTAAAATATATATATGAAACACATTTTACACATTACTGTTCTGCTTGTCTGTGCTTCCTTCCAAGCTTCCTTTTGTTCACTTCTATGTGTTGTTTTTTTTTAAAGTACAGTACTTTTTTTTTGTCCTCGTTATTGCTAACCTTCCCTGACCCCCTATCTCTTCTTCTCTCCTCCGTTAACTGAAAGAGGCGAAAAAAACCAATCCTGTAACTAATAAACATAGACAAGCAAAATGAGTTCACATAATAGTAGCCATGTCCAAATATGTATGTTTCTGCATTTTGAGTTTACTGATCAAGCTTCATCAGGGTTTTCCAGAGCAGTGGTGTCCAATGCCTACAAAAACAGGGGCCACTAATGTATGTGTAAGGATCTCTGCAGGAAACATATTAGAAAACCACACGTTAATGTAATCTTTGTTTTATTGCATTTTTACTTATTTTAAAAAATATTTCCCAATTACATTTTAATCTGGTTCCTACCACATGTGGGAGTGCTGTGGCCTGAATGGTATCTGGGCCGAGTGTTTTGACACCTCTGCTCTAGAGACATGGCTGGCCTTTGTTTTGATCAGAGTTCTTAAGTCTTTCAAAGTTATTTTTCTTTACAATGTTATCTTTATCTAAATTGTTACCCTAGGTCTGCTCATTTCTAGGATTCTCTGAAATCATCTCTTTTATCATTTCTTACAACTCAATAATATTTGTCTAGCCATTCTCCAGTTGTTTTAAGAGGCATTCTTAAGACTCCTTAGATTCTAGTTTTGTTTTTTTTTCCCTTCTCATTTTAATTCTTCCTTCAGGATCAGGAAGTTTGTTTTGCTTACAACGATCCCCTCCTAGTGTTGGCCTTCCTCTTAAACACTCTCTTCCTCATCCCCACTTGTTTCCTCAGTGACTTTAATGTATTTCTATGCCAAACTGTACCAAACTATCTGTGTGTGTGTTCCACTATTCTTTGTTCATTTCAGATGAACACTACACTTCTCATGTACCCCAATTATGAAAAATAGAAAATTCTATCCCTTCTTTCTTCTTTCTACACTTTCTCTTTCCTCTCTTAAAATTTTCAGAAAAGAACACATCCACTCCTAGATCCTCTAAGGTTCTGAAAGTTCACTTCTTTCCTTCTCTATTAGAATGATAGCACTATATCATTATTTGTTTTTTTCCAATTAGTAAAATCTACCTTTCTAGATTTCTTTGGACTATTGTATTTTTATTTCAAAATTCTGACTCAGCTCTGGTCTTTTCATCTGAAACGTCTGAAGACTTTTTCCATAAAAGTTCCATTTGCCCCCCAACTCCCCAACCTCAGAGAATCATACCCAGGGTACATTATTTTTTATTGTAAGCATATATCTCTTGCCTTTTGGAATATTCCAGTAATCTGGGAGATCTTGTTTATGGTAGCAGCTGCCGAGTCTTCTTTGATCTTGACTATAGTTCTTTGGAATTTTGTACTACTCTTTTTGGGGATACTTCTAGTATTTTTTCCTTGATGTGGTAGCTCTGGACTTTTGCTGATATTAATTCCAGGAATTTTTTCTTTTGGGGATTCTTTTAAGAGGTGATTGGTGGGTCTTTTATTCACTTTGCCATCTGGTTCTAATAAGTCTGGAAAATTTTTCATTAATTATTTTTTGAAGTATAGGCTTTTTAAAAAAAAACATGGTTTTCAGAATCCAGAAATTATTAAATTATCTCTCCTTGACTGGTTTTCCTTATTAGTTGTTCTTGATATGACATGGTATTTTTTTTTTTTGTATTTTTTTCAATCTCTTGATTTTGTTCTAATATTTCTTGCTGTTTCATGGAGATGTTGATTTCTGTTTGGTCTACTGTTCAAGAATCCCATTTCTTGGGTAAAGTTTGCCACTTTTCCTCTAAACTACTTATTTATTCTCCTTTCTTCCAATTCTTTCCTTTAGAGTTTTTATTTCATTTTTATCTTATACTTCATTTCTTGCATAAGTATTTAAGGACTAGAAGTCCTTGTGAAAATCCATAATTTCTTGTGAGTTCTTGCTTGCAGTTGCTATGTAGTTAGATTTACAATAGGTTTTATATATATATGTATACACACACACACACACATATAGGTTGATGTTTTCTTTGATTTATTCATCTCTCCAGCTTTAGTTCTTGAATTGGGGCTTTGTGCCAGGATCTGGGTCTGCCCTTTGCTGTACTTTTAGGTATGATGGTAGTCAACACTGGGTCTCCTGAATTCTTGTGTGAACTCTACTTTTCAGGTTTGGCCCCTTTGGATCTTTGAGACTCAGTTCTGTGCCTTCATGACCCTCTGATTTCCATGTCAGAGTTTTAGGGACCACTGGGTTTGGACTGTGCTTAAATGCTTTGATAACCCTAGTTATCCTGCTACCTGCTGGCATTCCTTGGGTTTCCAAGGTCTCTATCCTGGGGCTTTCTGACCACCCTGAGGCTTTCTCAGGGGACTCTTCACTCTTATTGCTTCTGAACTCAGAAACTTGCAATCTATACAGAGCTTTAAAAGCTACATGTGATCTTTGTCTCTTACTGGTACTGGCTTTGCTTCAGAAGCTTTCTTTCTTATTGCCTTCATCTTCTGACTGACTTTTTGTGCAGTTTTGGGGTAGAAGAAGTCACTTGCAAAGTCCTTTCCCTCTATCAGTTAACTGGTTTGATTTTTGAGAAATTGAGATTTGGTGCTTATAAATAAATCACAGGAAGTTCATTAAATTTTGGCTAGAAATTTGGAAACACGTATAAGTGCCGAAGTAGCAAATACTAACATTATAGTTTTATGTTTAGGATCTTGAAGTAATTGTAGTATCTTGGAATGTTTTGGTTTCTCTTTGGAATTTGAAAAGAACCCTTATTTCTTCCTCACTTCTCTATTTCTAGTTTCCTTTCCAGTCACCCAGTTTCCCAGCTTTAGAATGATTCCAAATTCTTCCATCTCCCTTATCTCTTACATTCAACCCTTATTGATTCTACCAATACAGTGTAACTCACGTCTGTCACCTTTTTTCCATTCACATGGCCACCACTCTCCTTTAGGATCTATATAGAGCTTTGAAAGCTACACATTCTTTCTCTCTTGTTGGTGCCACCTTTGCTTCGGTGTTCCCTTTCCTATTGCTCTTTATCTTCTGACTGTGCAATTTGGGAGTGAAAGAAGTCACTTACTATAGTTTCTTATTTAATTTCTTTTTTTTTTTTTAAAGCAATTGGAGTTAAGTAACTTGCTCGAGGTTACACGGCCAGTTATTTCTGGGTGTGGTGCTAAGTATCTGAGCCCAGATTCGATTCCCAGGTTATCCCGACTCTGGGGCTGGTGCTCTTACTCTCTGAGCCACCTGGTTGCCCCTCTTATTTAATTTCTTGATTATTATTCAGTCTGTTTTGAACTTAAGGGCTTTGCTGGAGGTGTGAGGCAGCTGAATGGACTGCTTCTAGGTCTATTGCAATAGCTTTCTTCCTGGAGTCTGTCTCCTGACTTTCCCCTCTCAATTCATTTTCCACACAGCTGCCAAATTTGATATTTGTAAAGTAATGGCCAGATTATATTACTCCTGAAATTACAGTGATTTCTTCTTCCCTCTAATGTTAAATACAGCTACCACTTTTTGGTATTTAAACCTCTTAACAATCTGGAGCTATCTTACATTTCTAGGGTTATTGCATATTATTCTTGGTTGACTGGCTTACTTGTTTCCTATCTATGACATTCTGTCTCCAGGCTCTGAGCCGGCCTTGGCCCAGGCTCTCCCCTCTGCTTGGAATGTACTTCCTTTTCACCTCCACTTCCTTGAATCCCTAGTTCCTGAGGTTTCTTTGAAGTGCTACCTCTCACAGGAAGCCTATTGGAATTCCCACCCCTGCTTCTACCCAGAAATTACTTTGTATATTTTTTACATTTACTTATCTGTATACATATTGTTTGCCCCTAGTATAATATAATGTTGTTTTCTCTAACAATAAAGACAAAAACCACAGGTGTGGATTCATTTTTGTCTTTAGGTTTCTAGGACCTTAAAAATCCCCAGCATCTGGCACATAAGTGCTTAATAAATACTTATTGGATTGAATTTTTATATGCTTGAATTGCTCATTTTTAAGTACTTTTCATTTTCCATTACTTCTACTTGATTTTGTCTTATGATACTAACAACAGCACTTTGACAGGTCAGGCATGCTTGACTCATAAGTTCCTGCCTTGTAACATTCCAATGTCATCTATTCAAGTACATGTTCATTGTCCTTATCGTTAGAGAAAACAACTATCTACTAGAGAAAAATATTAACATTTTAGGTTGTAGATGTTTACTATGGCCCAAGTAGCCCATGAAATACTTAAAAGACACTGAAATTTATGGTCATCTAAAAGATCACCTTTGGATTTTATCTAGGAAAAAAAAGCTATTTTTAGTGTTAGTTAAAATGTAAACCAGGTACAGTGAGATATCAAGATGAATTTCACTGATAATTATTTTTAACAATTTTCATTAATAATGATAATACTTATATAATACTTTACTAAGTGCTTTATGCATGTTATTTGCAAAGTACTGTAAATATATTATCTCATTTTATACTTACAACAACCCTATCAGGGAAGTGCTATTATCATCTCCATTGTACAGATAAAGAGATTGAGGCTGACAGAAATGAGGCAACATGACCAGAGTCACAGGACGAGTCAGTGGTTGAGCCAGGTACCCAGCCCAGTGCTCCATTCACTTTGCTGCTTTGTTGCTGCTAAAACAAAGGTACTTGATCCCTCCACAGTTTCAGTGTTGAAATACCACTTAAAAAAATACAGGGTTTAAACTGTTTCTCTACTATTTTAATTTATCATAGTGCTTTCTTATACCACTTAATACCCAAAGAACAATCAATTTGCAGAATCATAGAGTACTAACTTTAAAATGTCATGTTATCCTTGGAGGATACTATGATCATAGTGTGAAAAGTAGGTAAGTAAATAACTCATAGTTACATAGCCCTTTGCATATAATGGACTTGCAAAGCACGTTCCTCATAACGGTTGTCTAATGTAGGAAGTATAGTATTATTATCCGTATTTTACAAATGATTAAACTAAGACTCTGAGAGGTTAAGTGATTTGCTTGCACATAGACTTACTAAGGATCAGAGCTAGCTTTGAACCCATATCTCCCAATATGTCCATTGATTAAATCATTCAGTACTATCTAGGATAGCAATACACTTTTTTTATTTCTAAAAATTTTGAGTTCCAAATTCTTTCCTTCCCTCTAGCCACCCATTGAGAAGGCAAGCAATATGATACCCTTTATACATGTGAAGTCATATAAAACATTTTTAAGTTAACCATGTTGCAAAAACAAACAAAACAAGAAAAACAAAGTGAAAAAATAAGCTTTAGTCTGCCCTCAGAGTTTATCATATCTCTGGTGGTGGATAGCATTTTCATCATGAGCCCTTTGGAATTGTCTTAGATCATTGTATTGATCAGAGAAGCTAAGTCTTTCACAGTTGATCATCATTACTATATGCTGTTAATGTGTACAGTGTTCTTCTGGTTCTGCTCACTTCACTTTGCTTCAGTTTATATACTCTTCCCAGGTTTTTTTCTGAAACCTTCCTACTTATCATTTCTTAGAGCAAAATAGTATTCTGTCACAATCATATACCACAACTCATTCAACTATTCCCCAGTTGATGGGCATCCCTTCAATGTCTAATTTTTTCCACCATGAAAAGAACTGCTATATTTTTGTAATATAGGTCTTTTTCTTTTTTCTTGATCTCTTTGGGATACAGACCTAGTAGTGGTATTTCTAGGTCAAAGGGTATGCTCAGTTTTGTAGTTCTTTTAGTTCCAAATTGTTCTCCAGAATGGCTGGAACAATTTAACAGTTCATTAGTGTCCCTATTTTTCCACATGCCCTCAGCATTTGTCTTTCTCCTTTTCTGTCATGTTAGCGAGTCTGATAGGTATGAGGTATTACCCCAGAGTTGTTTTAATTTGCATTTCACTAATTATTAGTAATTTAGAACATTTTTTCATGTCTTCATAGCTTCCCCCCCCTGAAAACTACCTGTTCATATCCTTTGACCATTTATCAATTGGATAATGACTCTTATTTTTATTAATTTGGCTCACTTCCTTATATGTTTGAGAAATGAGGCCTTTATCAGAGAAACTTGCTGTAAATCCTACTCTCCCTTTCACAGTTTCCTGTTTTCCTTTAAATTTTGGCTGCATTGGTTTTGTTTGTGCAAAAACTTTTAAATTTCACGTTAAATGGAATTAACCATTTTATTTCCCATATCATGTCTATCTTTTGTCTGGTTATAAAATCTTCCTTGACCCATAGGTCTCAATTTATTCCATACTCCCCTAATTTGCTTATGATATTACTGTTAATGTGTAAACCAGGTACCCATTTTGACCTTATATTAATGTACAATGTGAGATTATTGGGTTATGCCTAGTTTCTACCATACTGTTTTCCTGTTTTCCCAGCAGTATTTGTCAAATAGTGAGTTCTTTCCCCCAAAGCTTTGATCTTTGGATTTATCAAACAATAGATTTCTGTGGTTATTTACCTCTGTATATTGTTTTACCAAATCTATTTCATTAATCAGCTACTATATATCTTAGCCAGTATCAGATTGTTTTGATGATTACTACTTTGTAATATAGTACAAAATCCAGTACTACTAGGTCACCTTCCTTAATATTATTTTCATTGATTTCCTCGATATTCTTGACCTTTTGTTCTTCCAGATGAATTTTGTTATTTTTCTAATTCTAGAATTCTTTGGTAGCTTGATTAGCATGAAATTGAACAAGTAAATTACTATAGGCATAATTGTAATTTTTATTATATTGGCTTGGCCTACCCATGAGCAATTAATAGCTTATAAAATAATATTTTTTTCCGATTATATATAAGATAATTTTTAACATTCATTTTTTCATAAGATTTTGAGTTCCAAAATTTTTTTTTTAAAGCAATCGGGGTTAAGTAACTTGCTCAAGGTTACACGGCCAGTTATTTCTGGGTGTGGTGCTAAGTATCTGAGCCCAGATTTGATCCCCAGGTCATCCCGAAAGTGGAGCCAGTGCTCTTACTCGCTGAGCCACCTGGAGGCCCCTAAGCAATTGGGGTTAAGTAACTTGATCAAGGTTACACGGCCAGGTGTTTCTGGGTGGGTGCTAAGTGTCTGAGCCCGGATTTGATCCCCAGGTCATCCCAATGCTGGAGCTGGTGCTCTTGCTCGCCGTGCTACCTGGCCGCCCCGAGTTCCAAATTTTTATCCTTCTCTCTCTCCCCTCCCTCTTCCCTAAGATGGTAAGTGATTTGATATAGGTTACATATGTGCAATCATGTAAAACATTTCCATATTAGTCATATTGTGAAAGAAAAAACAGAACAAAAGGAAAAAACTATGAAAAAAAATAAAGTAAAAAATAGCATGTTTCAATCTGGATGTAGACTCCATCAGTTTTTTCTCTGGATGTAGATGGTATTTCCTGCCATGACTCTTTTGGAATTGTCTTAGATCATTATATTGCTGAGAAGAGCTAAATCTGTCATAGTTGATCATTGTGTAATGTTTCCATGAACAATTAATATTTCTCTAGTTGTTTAGATCTTTGGTTTTTTGTTGTTTTTATTTTGCCTTTTGGAGGGCAATTGGGGTTAAGTAACTTGCCCAAGGTTACACAGCTAGTTTATTTTTGTGTGGGTGTTAAGTGTCTGTGGCCAGAACCAAACTTGGGTACTCCTGACTCCGGGGCCAGTGCTTTATTCACTGTGCCACCTAGCCGCCCCTTCTTTAGATCTTTGTGAAAAGTGTTTTGTAATTGTGTTCATATACTTCCTGGATGGATAATAATATGCTATAGATTAGTGATATAGTAATACTCTCTAGGTCAATGGTATACTATTTGCCTTTAGGATCATTCCCATTTCTTGACCACAGAATGTCTGTAGATTTTAATGAGATTAAATAGAAATATAATTTGTAATTCATGAGTCAAGAATTCAAATGAAAGGAAATAGTCTTCCTCTATTATAAGATCCTCAAGGGCCTTTTACTCTCTGGCTATAAAAAGCCCAATATCTACTTAGTACAAGGGTGGACACATAATAGATACAGAAAAATTTTTATTGAATAAATGAATTCTTACTGTTTCTTTCCTTGGCTAAACATGTTTGTTTTTTTCCCTGATAGAATGAAATGGATCAGAATAGGAAAAGGTAGGGATTAAAAATGAGTATTACAGCTAAATCAGAGAAATAGCAGACAAGGACAGATCATTTTAGAATACAAGATCATTTATAAAACATTATTGGAGAATAATAACATAGAAATCTATGAGTAGTATTACCTCAAAAACAGAAGAAAGGTTTGTTTTTTTAAAAAATAACTCTGTAGAGAATTTGGCTAGAGATTCAGTGAAGCCATATCATCCTGAGAGTTGTTATAGCAAATCCAAAATGTAGAACATCTGCTAGTATTTTTATAGTGATCTCTCCTTGTTAGCTATAATTGTAGAGCTACAGTCTTGGTCCCCAATGTGTACATTAATGTATTTCTCCAACTGCTCTGCAAGGAACTCTGAAATACCCCTAAATTTGCTTGTTTAAATGAACCTTATCTTATTGGTTAATAGATATTAAAGATAACAACTCTAGAGATCTTACTGTAAGAATTCTGCCAGTTTTGTTTAAACTGAAGGATTCTACCATTGTGAAAGACTTTGAGGACCATTTTATTTTATTTTTCAAATGCTTTATTAACTTCTGATTTACATCATTCATTTACACCAGATTTTGAGTCACAAATTTTCTCCCCGTTTTTCCCCTACCCACCGCTCCAAAATAGCAGTCCCACAGGATATCCCCTCCTCCAATCTGCTCTCTTCCATATTTTCTCCCATACCCCTTTTGACTTTTCCAGTGGATCGCTATGCCCCAGTGCCTGTATATCTTATTTCCCAATTACATGTAAAATTGTATTAATAATAGTATATATATATATATATATTTTTTTTTTTTAAACATTTGATTTTAAAACTTTGAATTCCAGATTCATTCCCTTCCTCCCTTGTCTCCCACCCTTACTGGGAAGATAAGCAGTTCAGTATAGGTTGTACATGTCTGGCTAATGCAAAACAATAACATAGTAGATATATTGTAAAAGACTGACTATATTTCCCTCCTTCCTATCCCACCTCCCACTTGTTCTATTCTCTACTTTGATCCCGTACCTTTTCAAAAGTGGGTGCTCCCAACTTCCCTCCCTCCCAGCCTGCCTTCCCTTCCATCATCCCCCCCCATTCCCTTCCCCCCTACTCTCCTGGAGGGTGAGATACCCTATTTAGTGTGTATTTCATTCCCTCCTCAAGCCAAATTCAATGGGAATAAGGTTGACCCATTCCCTTTTGCCTTCCTATTCTTCCCCTCCATTGTAGCCATTTTCCCTTGCCTCTTCTATATGAGATAGTTTACCCCATTCTGTCTCTCCCCATTTCCTCTCATTATATTCCTCTCTCACCTCTTAATTTTCACCTTTTAAGTATCATCCCTTCCTGTTAAATTGGTCCTGTGCCCTCTATCTATGTATACCTGTAGACATATATACACACATTCACATATTACATATGCCCATACACCCTCATATATAGACATACATATATATATTTCTGTTCCCTTCAACTACTGAGAAGTTCCATCAGTTACAATTATTGTTTTTCCATGTAGGAATGTTAATAGTTCAACTTTGAAAAGTTCCATATGATTTCTTTTCCCTGTTTACCTTCTCATGCTTCTCTTGCTTCTTGTATCTGAATGTCAAATTTTCTATTCAACTCTGTTTTTTTCAGCAAGAATGCTTGAAAGTCCTCTATTCCACTGAATGCCTATATTTTCCCCTGAAACATGATACTCAGTTTTGCTGGGTAGGTGACTCTTGGTTTTAATCCCAGCTCCTTTGACCTCCGGAATATCATATTCCAAGCCCTTTGATCCCTCAGTGTAGAAGCTGCCAGATCCTGTGTTATCCTGATTGTGTTTCCATAGTATTCAAATTGTTTCTTCCTGGTTGCTTGTAATATTCTTTCCTTAATCTGGGAATTCTGAAACCTAGCTATAATATTCCTAGGAGTTTTCTTTTGGGGATCTTTTTCAGGAGGTGATCAGTGGATTCTTTCAACCTCTATTTTGCCCTCTGGTTCTAAAACATCAGGGCAGTTTTCTTTGAGAACTTCCTGGAGGATGATTTCTAGGTTCTTACTTTGATCGTGGCTTTCAGGTAGTCCAATAATTTTTAAATTATCTCTCCTGGATCTATTTTCCAGGTCAGTGGTTTTTCCCATGAGATATTTCACATTGCCTTCTATTCTTTCATTTGTTTGGATCTGTTTAATAGCATCTTGATTTCTCATAAAGTCATTAGCTTCTATTTGCTCCAGTCTAATTCTAAAGCAATGATTCTCCTCCTTGAGCTTTTGAGATTCTTTTTTCATCTGGCACATTCGGCTTTTAAGGCATTCTTCTCCTCATTGCCTTTTTGAGCCTCCTTTGCCATTTGAGTCAGTCTCTTTTTTAAGGTATGATTTTCCTCAGTCAGGCTGTTGACTCTCATTTTGTAATTTTCTTGCATTGTTCTCATTTCTCTTCCCAATTTTTCCTCCACTTCTCTTATATGCTTCTTAAGGTCCTCTATGGCTTGTAACCAGCTTGTATTTTCCTTTGAAGCTTTTGGTGCAGGAGTTCTGACTTCACTGTCTTCCTCCTGTTCCATGCTTTGCTCCTTTTTGTCTCCAAAATAGGAGTGTAATGTTGGAATCTTCTGTCTGCTTTGTTTCCTTTGCCTGGTCATGTCACCCCTAAGTCACTTGACCCCTGGGCTTTTTTCCACAGTAGGACTCTGCCACCAGACAGGGGAGCTTTCGTCTCAAACGCTGGGGTTTTCTCAGCTGCCGGAGGTATTAGATGGGTGCCCTCTCTGAGGTCTCCACATGCGCTGGCAAGCTGGATACACACCCCAGGACCTCCACCTTAGACTGCAATCCAGATCCAAGAAGGTTAAAGCAAGAGCGATTACCCCTCAGACTGGTGCTTGGTCCCTCTACACTCTACAGGCCAGGAGCTGAAGCTGCCACGTGGCGCTGGCTGGCTGTGCTGGTGTTTCAGCAGCTTCTCACCCTGGGGGCAAAAGCCACACACTCCCACTTACTGGGTCCCAAAGTCCAGACTGCACTGACCTCTCACTTTGTCCTTAGCATCTATGTGTAAATAATATAAAAGGAAGTAACAATGACACTCCAGAAGATTGTCAGGAAAAGCTTCTGGGTCTGACCAAAATAAATTCTTGATGGTGGTGACATCGTTTTAAAGGCACTCAGAAGTTAGTTTTTCTCAAAGTGGAAGATTCCAAAACAATGGAAAAGATCAAATGGTGTTTTTCTTTTAACCAAAAAAGAGGAGGCAGCAACTCAACCTCAGCAACTAAGAAGATACCAAATCACATGCCCACATTATTCTCTTTATAAAATATGAGAATGGTCTATCCATGCTTTGAGTATCACTTTTGAAAATATGAAAAGAGGTCTGGTAGGCTTTCACCGACTGTGAAGCTTTATGGTTGGTTACACAGTTATCTGAGAGATATAGAAAAACATAAGCTATAACTGTACCTACTTTTTAAAAATTGACAAGGCAGAACAAAAAAAATCCAAGACTCCTCAAGTGTTTATCTTTCAGGAATGTTATAAATTATTCTTCAGTTGTGATTATAGGAATCTGTTGAATGATTATCTGGGAACATAGGCCTACTTAAGGTGTTTGCCTATATTGTGGAAGATGAACTCTGCATGGTTTATACAAAAGGATTTCTTTTCTGTGGTGAATTTTGCTAATTGTTTCTGTTTCACAAGTAACATTATACTAATTGCTTGAAGCCTTGGCACATTACAAAGTCTTTTCAGTGAAATCCACTATAACTCAAAATCAATTGATCTAACTTGCCACCCCAGGAAAACATGGTGGGCAAAAAATAAGTATGTTGTTCAGATTATGACACATAGCTGGATCAGGTGTGCATTGAGTTTAGTCCGTTATTATATTATCTTGGTCAGGTATAGAGACTGGATGTGAACTGGTCCCACAGTTATATAATAGGAGGTGTTTGGATTAGATTGAATTTGGAAAATTGCACAGTACTTTCTATGATTTCAAACTGCTTATTGCCATAAAAGCCCATCTTCTTTTTTTTTTTTTGAGGGGGAAAGGCAGGGCATTTGGGGTTAAGTGACTTGCCCAAGGTCAAAGGGCTAGTAAGTGTTAAGTGTCTGAGGCTGGATTTAGATTTGAACTCAGGTCTTCTTGACTCCAGGGCTGGTGCTCTATTCACTGCACCACCTAGCTGCCCCAAAGCCCATCTTCTTCATACCAACAATGTCTTGGTGATGATATTTGACTCTAATCAATCAATAAACATACATTTAGGAGCAGCCAGGTAGCACATTTAGTAAGAGCACTGGCCCCAGAGTCAGGATGACCTGGTATCAAATCCGGGTTCAGATACTTAGCACCACACCCAGAAATAACTGGCCGTGTAACCCTGAGCAAGTTAACCCCAATTGCTTTAAAAAAAAAATAAACATACATTTATTAATTGCCTGCCATGTGCTAGCCACTGTGCTAAGCGTTGGGCATACAAAAAGATGCAAAAGACAGTCTGTTCTCAAGGAACTTACAGTATAACTGGGGAGGCAACATGCAAACAATATGTATATAGCAAGCTATATTCAAGATAAATAGGAAATAATTAAACATGGGAAGACACTAGAATTAAGAGCAGTGTCAGTGTCAGAGGAGAGAATGAGGTATATGAGAGATATTGTGGAGGTAAAATCTATAGGCCTTGGCAACAGTTAGGAAATGGGAGGAGTAAGGAGTTGAGGATAACTCTGGGTGGCAAGTCTGAGGAACTGGGAGGATAGTGTTACCCATTACAGTAAGAGGGAAGGTAAATGGTGGGGGTTGGTTAGGGGAAAAGATAATGCATTCAGTTTTGGACATTGAATTTAAGATGCCTACTGGAATCCATTTCAAGATCTCTAAAGGCAGTTGGAGATGTAAAATTGAGGTCACCAGAGATTTGGGAAAGGCTGGGTAGATTAGAGAGTCATTAGCATAGAGATAGTTAAATTAAATCCATGGAAGCTGATGAGATCACCAAGTGAAATAGTGGAGGGCCTAAGACAGAACCCTGTTGAACACAAGGCATGATCTAGATGGAATGATATAGATGAGGGGAGGAGATAGAGAGGGAACAGAGAAGGAGCAGTCACATAAGCAGAAGGAAACCAGGAGAGAGTACTGCCCCAAAAATGAGGAGGAGAGACCATCAAGAAGAAAGAGTGATCAGCAGTGTCAAAAGGCTGCAGAGAAGGTAAAGGAGAATAAAGGTTGAAAAAAGGCCATTGAATTTGGCAACTAAGAGGTTACTGGTAACTTTGGAGAGAGAAGTTTTGGTGGAATGAGAAGATTGGAAGGGAGAAGAAGAGAGTAAGAGCAAACAAAGCCAATGGAATCAAGATTAGAAGGGAAGGAGAAATCTGGGAAGCAGTTTTTACAACCAGTGTCTCTGATAAAGGCCTCATTTCTAAAATATGTAGAGAATGGAATCAAATTTATAAGAATACAAATTATTCCCCAGTTGATAAATGGTGAAAGGATATGAATATGCAATTTTCAGATGAAGAAACTAGAGTTATCTATAATCATGTGAAAGAATTCTATAAATCACTATTGATTAGAGAAATGCAAATCAAAACAACTCTGAGGTACCACATCACACCTATCAGATTGGCTAACATGACAAAACAGGAAAATAAATGATAAGATTTGGAGAAGATGTGGGAAAATTGGAACACAAATATATTGTTGGAGTTGCTCTCTAACCATTCTAGAGAATAATTTGGAACTATACTGAAAGAACTACAAAACTGTGCATACCTTTTGACCCGGCAATACCATTTTCAGGTCTGTATCGTATCCCAAAGAGATCATAAAAATTGGAAAAGAACCCACAAGTACAAAAATGTTTATAGCAGCTCTTTTTGTGGTGGCCAAGAATTGCACATCAATTGGGGAATGGCTGAGCAAATGGTGGCATATGAATGTAATGGAATACTATTGTTCCATAAGAAATGATGACCAGGCAGACTTCAGAAAAACCCAGAAAGACTTACATGAACTGATGCTAAGTGAAAAGGAGCAAAACCAGGAGAACATTGTACACAGTAACAGCAACATTGTGTGATGACTAACTTTGATAGACTTAGCTCTTTTCAGAAATGCAAGGATCTAAGACAACTCCAAAAGACTCATGATGGAAAATGATATCCATATCTAGAAAAAGAACTATGGAGTCTGAATGCAGATTCAAGCATACTATTTGCTCTCTCTCTGTCTCTCGTCTTCTTTTTTTATTTTTTAAAGCAATCGGGGTTAAATAACCTGCTCAAGGTTACACGGCTAGTTATTTCTGGTGTGGTGCTGAGTAGCTGAGCCCAGATTTGATCCCCAGGTCATCCCGACACTGGAGCCAGTGCTCTTACTCACTGAGCCACCTGGCCGCCCCTAAGCAATTGGGGTTAAGTAACTTGCTCAAGGTTACACGGCCAGGTGTTTCTGGGTGGGTGCTCAAAATCTTATGGAAGTGAATGTTGAAAACTAAAAATAAATAAATTTTTTTAAAGAAGAAGTGAGAGGAGAGAAAGTATAGACACTTATTGTAGATACTTTTTTGAGGAGTTTAGGCACAAAGGGTGGAAGAGATATGGGATTATCATTGAGGTTGGAAGGATCAAATGAAGGAGTTTTTCAAAATGGGGAGAGACATGAACATGTCCCAATAGGCAATAAAAAAGCTGAGGCTGTAATATATTACCAATGATGATGTTTAACAAGTGGCATAAAAGACATCATTAAAGACATGCATGAAGAAAAAGTAGCCATTCTTGTATAGAGAATGTGAAGTGATGTATCGCTAATACAGCATAAGTAATACAACCATGTCTTCAGAAGATTCACAGAAAGGCATATCAAGCAGTCCTCCAGGATAAGAAAATATAAAAGGGTTATGATCAGGATCAATGGAAGGGAATACCAATGAGACCAATAAAGATAATAGAAAGACAATAGAAAGTCCAGTTCTTTAATTTACCTTTTTAAAAAAATTAATTCATTTTTAGTTTTCAACATTCATTTCCACAATATTTTAAATTTCCCTTTTCTGTCACTCGCCTACTCCCTCTCATAGTATGCTCATTGATGTTCCATTTATATGAGATCTCAATTCATGTATTCATTCCTTTGGACATGCTATCGCCTTTGTGTTCCATATAATTGTTACCCTCTTTCTAAGACGGACTGAAATCTAATACCCTCTTTCCTTATGCAAGGCATTGATGGTATCCCTCCTACTTTTGTACTCTTAGACTATAATCTAGTGATTCACACTGAACATTTATTATTTATTTAGATTTATATTGTTTTACTTGTAATTGTAATTGTTTAGTATAATTGAGAGCAGCTAGATTGTACAGTGGATGGAGTGCTGGGCCTGAAGTCAGGAAGACTCATCTTGCTGAGTTTAAATCTGATCTCTGACACTTGCTAGCTGTGACCCTGGGCAAGTCACTTAACCCTGTTTGTCTCAGTTTCTCATCTGTAAATTGAACTGGAGAATAAAATGTCAATCTACTCTAGTATCTTTGCTGGAAAAACCCCAAATGGGATAATGAAGAATTGGACACAACTGAAATGACTGAAAAACAACAAAAGTATAATTAATATCTGCCTAAAGTAAAGATAGTCTGTGAGGCAGACCTTACTTATTTTAATTTACCACTGAAATAGCTCTGTTGATTAAACTGAATTCAGTAAACATGTTCCTGGTACCGTACTAAGTGCTGGGGATACAAATAAGAAAAAGAGACAGTCCCTGCACTCAAAAGTGCTTACAATCTAGTGGGGAAAGAAAATACGGAAGCTGGAAAGGATGATGGGAACTTTGGGATGCCAAGGGGGTACTGGGTACAGGGCCATCTTGTTCCTTGGAGTTGAAACCAAGCAGAGCTGCAGATGAATAGCTTTGTATAGTACCCATTGCAACATCATATTGGGATGAATGCTTAATAACATTGATGATGAGGAGTTGAATTTTGCTCCCCAGCTCAGAAACCAAACCCTAGAGGACTTAACCCTCATGTTCTGTCCTCTGGCTTGAGGGTCCTGCTTTCTTGATTGGTGGGTCCCTCACTTACGAACTACATCTAGGTACCAGGCTCCAGCCATATTTTCCTGGACAGACTCCTCAACAATAGCAGTGCCTTTTTGAATATTCTTCCCGTTGTTTCCCTTCCCTTTCCAGTTCTTGAACAGTATTAATTATTAATTCCTGAAAGGACGTGTCACTCTACTCTCCTATAGCACCACTCACCATCCCTGTAACTTTCCAAACCAAAATAGACTCCCTGACCTCTGCTCTTTTACATGTGTTGTCTCCCTGGACTGGAATGGTCTTAGCTTTTATGTTTGTATTAATGCTTTTTCATTTACTCACCCATTCAGGTCTATAAAACATGAATATTAAAAAAAACAAACCTTAGGCTGCTTTTCAATGTTATTTAATATGATTTAAAAAAAAAGTATGGTAACATTTACTTTGATTGTTTTTTGCCATCTGTGTTGCAATCTACAGTCTTTTTGACTTTTTCTTCATATAAAATTTTATTTTTTTGTGTGTGTTCTATAGTGACCTGGCCTTATTTGTCTGTCTTTTATGATGTTCCTGCTTTTATCTTTAGGTTTTGATGTAGTCCTGAGAGTTCAGCCTCTCTTGTGATCTCCAGTCTCATCACCAACTGTCTTTTGGACATTTCAAACTGTGCCCTGCAGCCATCTGAAACTCAACATGTCCAAAACTGAACTCATTATCTTTTCCCCAAACCCTGTGTATTACTGACAACAGTTCTGCCATTCTCATAGGTACATTCAGACTCATAACCTTTGTGTCATTCTCAACTCCTCATTTGAACTTGTATCATATATCCAAATTGTTGCTACATCTTGTTTTTACCTTCACAAAGTCTCTTGTACATACCCTCTTGTTTCTTCTCCTACAGCTACCATATTGGTGCAAGCCCTCATTACTTCACCTGAGGAATGCTCTATCCACTAGGCTACTGGTTGGTTTCCCTTCATTACCTCTCTTTCCACTCTAATCTCCACTTAGCTGTCAAGTTGAACTTCTTTCTTCCCATGTTTCCCCTATTTTAAGCTTGTAGAGTAAATTTTTTAACCACAATGTAAGACTGTATTATCCACATTAAATTTTATTTGATTCTTTTTTTGCCCGATATTCTAAGCTACCAGGATCTTTTTGGATCCTCCTGTCTCTCCAGTATATTGCTATACCTTCTGATTTTTATGTCATCTGCAAATCTGATAAATCTGCTATGTATGCCTTTATCCAAATCAATAAAAACATTAAACAGCCCAGGGCCAAGCATAGATCTCTGGAGAGTTTCCAAATACGCATCCAGCTACTGCACTACTATGGCGGACCAACTATTCAAATAATTCCAAATTCTACTTGTACTACCCTCTAGCCCACATCTTTGCCTCTTTTCCACAAGAATAACAGGAGAGATTTCATAAATACTTTGTTGAATCTTAAACTAATTAAAGCTTCAACATTCTCGTGGTCTAATAACCCTGACAAAAATGGAATTAAGTATAGTCTGGGAGACCTATTCTTGATGAACTGTGCTTTTTTTTTTTTTTTTGTCATCACTGCTTCCCTTTCTAGATATTTACTCGCCACCCCTTTAAAAACACATTCCAGAATTTTTCCAGGAATCAAATTTAAGTTCATTGGCCTGTCTGTGTTTTGTGGATTCTGTTCTGTCCCTCTTTTGAAAACGGGGACATTTGCTCTTCTTTAACCCTGCTGTGTCCTCATCTGATCCTGTGTCATCCTTCACATTCACTGACTGACTCAGCAGCCACTTCTGCCAGCTCTGCTGGTACTTGAGGATGTAGTTCACCCAGGCTGTAGATGTGAACTCAACCAAAGAGAGCTAACTGCTTCTTCCTGCTTCCTTAATTATCTTGGGTTTCTGCTTCCTATTGGGTACAACTGTGATGACACAAATAAAATTATACTTATTAACCATGTGTAATATATATGTTTATCATCAGTAATACTTAACTTATGGTTTATAAAAAAAAGTTACTGATGAGTTACTGTATGTGAAAAGTGGGTAAAAGTTTTGTTTCCTTTTTCCCATTGTTCATTCCATCCATTACAATCCTTCTTTATAACCTGACTAATGTCTAATGTGGAAGTATTTGCTGATCCTATACTTGATTGCGTGCCACCATTGGGGAGGGAAGAAGAGAGAGGGGGAGAAAATTTGAAACTCAAGGGATTGTTGAACTGAATCTTGTAAGCTAAAAGTAAACAAACAAATTAATAAAGACCAAAAAAAAAAGAATTGGGGGAAAAAAAGGAAAAGTGGGGTAAGAGAAGGCATTATGATCTCATGGATAGAGTGCTGGCCTTGGAGTCAGGAAGAGCTGGATTCACATCCCTCTGCACTTACACATTAGAGAGATTATGTAACCCTGGGCAAGTCACTTAACCTTGCTTCTTCATCTATAAAGTAGTAAAAATGATAACATCTACCTCACGGGATTGTTATGAATATCAAAGGAGATAATATAAATAAAACATTTTGAAAACTTTAAAGTTCTCCATAAATGTGAACTATTATTGTTACTAATGAGACCATGAATTATTATATCAAATGAGATAACATGTTAAATGCTTCACAAACCTATAAAGTACTATATAAAAGCTAGCTATTATAAAAGAAGCTGGGTTGGTTATGTGTTGTAAATGAGAGATGATAACTGGACAACCTGTGTACTAGACTGGCACTCCTGAAATGCCCTTGGGTACATTGGATAGTTGTATGATGAATTTATGAGAAAAGAATAGACAAGAATCCCATAGGAAGACATGAGAAAGGATTGCTAGCTGCATTGATGGTGAGTATGCCCACATATGCCCTAAATCATCCTCCAAAATGGGGGGCAAGGAAAGGGGAATTAGTATCTCAAACAGCAAGGAGTCTTGCTTCTATCCATATGACAATCTTACATACATACAAAATTCCATTACAACAAAATCTACTGGACTTATGAATTGTTTTGTCATAGGGAAATTTTGTTAAAATCACTATTATTACATGTCAGATTCCAATTTTCTAGGACCTGGAAAGGAAGGCAAAGTTGATGTTCAGGCTTGCAAATTAGCAAGTGAATAGAAGTACCTACTCTCCTGAGTACCTTTGCCTATAGACTGTTTGAACACCACTGGCCCAGAGATTGGCAGGATTTGTGCTCAAGAGATGATTTGGAGTAGCATGGGCAGGATTGACCTTGAGCACAAATGTGAAGTAGGAAAAGTTTGTTTTTTTGTATCATTCTATGTCCCTTGATATTTTTTATTTTTCCTGATGCTTCTCCTCCTTATCTCCATACCATTCTTCAAGCACCCTTTATCACCCAGGTACCTAGCCTAGGCCCCATTCTTCCTACTCCTGACTATTAGTTTTTGCCAAGACCATTTCTGATAATTAAGGTATTGACTCTGTTACCTTGTAGTGGTGTGGAGGTGATCTTGAATCCTCAAAAACTATCAGTGGAGCACAAACTTTGGGAGGTCCAGAAGAATTGTATAGATGAAGTGCTCAACATGAAGCTGAAGAAAACTTAATTTGAACCCTCTCCCTAATGGTTGTTATCTGTGTAACCATGGGCAAGTCATATTAACTTCTCCAGTCCCCAGTTTTCTCATTTGTAGCATGAGAGAAAAATAATATCTAGCTTACAGGGTTATTGTTATAAATGAGACAATATAGGTAAAGTAATTGGCAAACCTGCATAAATATCAGTTATTACTTTATTATCAAGGAAGGAGGTAGGTATATGGCACAGTGACAGTTTCTTTGTTGTCCAAGTTAGCCTAGGGGCAGCCAGGTAGCACAGCGAGTAAGAGCACCGGCTTCAGTGTTGAGAAGACCTGGAGATCGAATCCCGGGCTCAGACACTTAGCACCCACCCAGAAACACCTGGCTGTGGAACCTTGAGCAAGTTACTTAACCCCAATTGCTTAGGGGCGGCCAGGTGGCTCAGCGAGTAAGAGCACCGGGTCCAGTGTTGGGATGATCCTGGATCAAATCCAGGCTCAGATACTCAGCACCACACCCAGAAATAACTGGCCGTGGAACCTTGAGCAAGTTACTTAACCCCGATTGCTTTAAAAAAAAAAAAAAGAACCAAGTTAGCCTAACCAAGTTTGAAGAAATTGGTTACCAGAAGAATGGCTTACCAGGTAGTCATTTTTTTTTGGCGATAGCACCTCACCCATTAAGACATGGAAATGTGATTTGCTTCAGTGGATGGAATAATAATAGTAATTATCAGTGATACTTATGTAGCACTTTAAGATTAATAAAGTTAACGTTTCTGTCCAATGAAGTGTTTTGGACTTAAAGGAGGCTTCATGGAAAAATTACAAGTTATTTAAAGCTGAAAAACAGCCCTTTATTTGGCACATTTCAGCTTATACAAAGAGAGACTGTGTGACATAACTTGGAAAACTTGATAGTGGGTGCACCTCTAGGGGTACAGAGGCATGGAGGGGCATGTAGAGAAAAATATTAGGAAAGCTTTTGCCCTGCCAAGCTAGCATAGCAGCTGACACCTTTCATAGTCCAGTACATCTGTTATCTCATTTGATCCTCACAAGAACTCCATGAGTTGAGGTAGTAAAAGTATTGTTATCTCCTATCCCTGGGCTTCTGTGCTTCTGATTGGGGAACATTCAACTTATCTTTTTTGAACTCTGACTCACTCTTGACCTTCTCTGTCGTGTTGCCGTACATAGATTATCCTCCCCTCCTCTCCTCTCCTCTTCTTCCTTTCTTTTTCCTAAACTTCCCAGTACTAGCTCTGAGAATGGTGATCAAATACACATTACCATTTCTTGAAAGGAGATGTCATTCAGTTGCCCTCTGTCTCTAATCACCATCTCTGTGACTTCCCTTTCTAAAACAATCTTTCTTGGTCACTGTTCGCCTATATGTGTTGGCTTCCCCTACTAGACTATAAGCTCCTTGAGGAGGGGAGGGACTATCTTGCCTTCTTATGTTTGTATCCTCAGCACTTCACACAGTGCCTAGCATTTAGTAAATACTTGATGAATTATCATTTGTGCATTCATTCATCTGAATTTTACAAATCCTTGGATCCTATATTTAGAGTTGGAAAGGTCTGTAGAAATTATCTAGTTCAATCAATCTGTAAATATTTCTTAAGCTCTCACTAGGTACCAGGCACTGTGCTAAACACTAGGGATACAAAAAAAGACAATTGCCCTCAAGCAGCTCACAATTTAATGGGGAAGGGGAGACCACATGCAAACAAACTATTTACAGGAATAGGAAATAATTAAGAAAGAGATCCCTGGGATGACTCCTTGGTTGTGAGCCGGAGGAATTGTGAGGATAGTGTTGCCCTCTACAATAATAGTTCAACTTCCTCCTTTTGTAGAGGACAAGCTTGCGGCTCTGATATGTTATGTGACTTGCCTGAAGTCATGTGGCTGTTAAGTGACAGAGCCAGGACTAAGTGCAAATGTCATATTCTTCCCCTTTTAATGCTACTCCTGCACTGGTAAAACCATAGATCTTTGGAAGCATTGAAATTAGAAAGAGGAGATCTTACTCAGGTCTCAGTAAGAGCCCTTCCCAGGAGGGCTTGCATTTGAGTGCAAGGAGGCTGTTGCCCCTCACCTCTTCTTGACTGTCAGGTGTGCTCTACACCTGGCAACGTTAGGCATGAAGGGGGTAGTCCTAATGGCCTCCGCCAAGGTGTGTGACTGATTTGTCACATATCAAAGTAACTAATAGGGTAATTGACCTATGAGTGTTCATCACCTTTTCTCAACCTTTCCAATTCCTGATGAATCAGCCATCCCACCCCTCAACCCCTTCACAAATTGAAGGCTTGTTAGTCATTCATTTTGATACTTAAATGGATCTGTGCTTTCATCAACATCCCCCCCCCCACACACCTGTAGGCAAGTTATTTATAACTCATCTGTGCCTTCTTATTCTGTGCAATTCTTAACTTTCACAGAAGATGTAACAAATTCAATGGAAGACCTCTGTCTAGGTTTTTAAATATATTATTGATACCAGCATACCAGTTGGGTTGTCCATCCATTATTAGGCTTTCCTTCCTACTGCATGACCAATCTTTTACTTTTCTCATCATACACATCCTTCTCAGTACAAATAATCATAGGTAATATGCTGTATCCTATTTATACTCACCATTTCCCTTTGGGTCACATGCAATTTTTATTACAGTTTGCTACCTCTCACTTGCTCAGTCCATGCCACAAGGGTCATCTAATCCAGTGTTGTCAAGCTCAGATAGAAACAGGGGTCATTAAACTGTATATAAGGATTTTCTGGCCATTTGTTGACTTAGAAGACCACATATTGACATTATCTATGTTCTACTGTATTTGCATTTATTTTGTTACATGTCTCCCAGTTATATTTGAATCTGGTTTGGCCCACACTCTGGAGTGTTGCCAGCAGGCATGTGTTTGACACTGATCTAATCTATGGCTTTATGTGTTTGTGTCATTGAAGGATTTGGAGGTTTTTCAGATTCATCAAAAACATAAATAAAAGGCGTTTTGCCATAGCCATTTCAACAGGCAGAAGAATTGTTCACATTACCATCTGAAAAAGCAGTTTGCCAGATTTTAGAATTTTGAAAACTGCAGTGGAAATGAACTATACTGAAGTTTTGTTGAAAGCAGGAAAAGAAAGTGTCATTATCTGACACTTGTCAAATAGAGCAGTTTTGGCCAGCAACCAATGGGCTACAGATTTCTTTTTCAAAGAGGAAAAAAAGGTAATAAAAAAGGAATCTGCAAGCACATTTTTAAAAAGAAATAATGACCATTAAATGGAAAGTTTCATTGAAATCATTTGTCTGCTTTAGTAAGTTATCTTTAAAACTTATTTACTAGCAAGAATAATCTTTCCATCTGTTATTTCTTAACTTTAATTATTGTTTATAGTATTTTAATCCAGTTGTGTTTCCTGGTATTATGTTAATAGGAAGCATATTCTGCCATAATTTGTCTCTGACTGAGTCATGAAATCATAATTGGCTTCAGTAGACAAAACATTTTTCCTTTTCTTTTAACATGGAAGTTGGGTGAATAGTAGTCATTTAATGAATACTTAATTTATTTTGAATTTCAAACTCTCAGTAATATCCTTCGTACAACATTAAGAAAACTATATTCTTAAGTTAAATTGGCCTTAGGATCATAGCTTTAGAGTAGGAAGAGACTTTACAGATTAGCTAGTTAAGCCATCTCAATTTACAAATGATGAGACTGAAACCTAGAGACATGAAATGACTTGCCCAAGTCATACAACTTGTGGTGGAGACAGAATTTGCACTGAAGTCTTCTGATTCCCAAAGCCAGTGAGTTCTCCTCTAGTGTTACTTAATCTACTATTTGGGATCTACAACATGGTAGTAAGATACACTGCATATTTTCAGAGCACTTAAATATTCCTTTGTTATTGTCATTCAGTTATTTTTCGTCATGTCTGATTCTTTATGATCCCATTAAGGGTTTTCTTGGCAAAGATACTGAAGTGGTTTGCATTCCTTTCTCCAGTTAATTTTACAAATGAGGAAACTGAGGCAAATGACAAACAAAAATGACTTGCCCTGGGTCACACAACTAGTAAGTGTGTGAGGCCAAATTTGAACTCAGGTCTTCATGACTCCATGCCTAGTGCTCTATCCATTGTGCCACCTAGCTACCTTAAATATTCGTTGTAGTTATATAATTTTGTATGCAGCATTTCCTGCCTTCTCTGAAGGACCTCTATTTGTATGAAGTATAGGATGTAATGTGGGAGGGAATGAGAACATTGAAAAACTTAGGTCTGCACTAATCTGAAAAGTGTCTGAGTGAATTTTGTATTTGACTATATATATAGTCATTACAGATTAACATTTTTTGACAAGGTAATTAGAATGATAGTGATCAAGGAAACTCCATAAACATACATACATATATACTATGTATTCATGTGTGTGTATACATATATACATACAAGTGTATATGTATGTATGTATGTATATATATATCAGTTTAAGGTAGGGTATAATGGGAGTAAAGGAGAAGATCTAGGCAAAAGTGACCTAGGAAAATTTGAGTAAGGAGGAAATATTTTAAGCTGGGAAGATAAGGGAAGGCTTCATAGGAAAAGAAGAATTCTGAAAGGTGGATTTGAGGAGGGAATGTATTCTGGGTATAGGGGAAGCCCATGATGAACATATGGAAGCAGGAGATAGCAAAGTCAGGATCAGGTACTATTTAGCATTCTAGTTTATCTGCAACAGAGATTGTGGACAAGATAGAGAGATGGAGATGAGATGACAGGACCGCTAGGTGAGTGGTGATGATGGTCTCTGCTTGTCTGGAGAGTTAGCATTCTAGTGGAATGGCAAAGGTGTCTGGTTCTGTGATCTTAGGCCGCATTTATAGAACATGATGTTTACAACGAAGGTAATGAGTGTTCCAATGACCTATGCCATGATCAGACCACATATAAAGTGTTTTCAGTTCTGGGGACACATTAATATTTAAAAAAAATTAATGCCATCTTTTGTTTTTATGTCACCTTTATTTCTGAAAGTAGTCCTCTTCCTCTCCTCAGTGAGCCATCACTTTTAACAAAGAGTAAAACAAGAGAATAAAAAAAAATATTTCAGCAAAACTATTCAACACATCTACTTACTCTGATTGTATATGCAGTGTTTCATACCTCTAGTCTCCCATCCCTGCAAAGAAGGGAGGGAGCTACATTTTTAAATCTTTTTAGGGACAAGCTTGTTCATTATATTTATGCATTGTTCAGGTTTATCCCCCACTTATGCTATTGTCATTGCATTTGTTGTTTTCTTGGTTCCACTTACTTGACTCTGTATCCATTCCTGTAATTCATCTTATTCCTCTATAAATTCTTCATATCTATTGCTTGGGGCTGGTGCTTTACTCAGCCACCTAGCTGCTCCTCTTGAGGTTTTTTTTTTTAATGGTGCCAATTTTAAATAGATTTTATTCTGCAGGACAAGAATCGCCTTTCTACTTGTTCACAGAACTGATAAAGTGCAGTGTTGTTTACTTCACTCTCTCTGTACACATTCAGGTATTCAGAATGTCCAGATTTTTACAGTAGCTTAAATGTTACTTTTAAATTGCTACTTCCTTGGCTACAAATTTGAGTCCTTCAATTTTTGGAAGACTGTGGAATGCTCTTTTTTCTGGTGTGTTTAGTCAATCTCTTCAATGCTGAGTCCAGAAGAAGCACCTCCAGATGGGGCTGCTCCATCCCCTGGGAACATGCCCCCTGCCCTCTTGGTACAGCTTGGTAATAATGGGGTTGCAGACTTCCAATTCTTTCTGCTGATGCTCACCTTCTTCATTCTCAGCAGTCTGGTTCTTATCCAGCCAGCTGATTATTTCATTACACTTGCTAAGGATCTTCTGTTTGTCTTTGATATCCATTTTGCCTTGGAGGTTTTGTTCTCTATGGTAGCCTTCACGTTGAAAGCATAAGATTCAAGAGAATTCTAAGAAGATATCTTGTCTCTCTACTTCTCATGCTCAGCCTTCTATTTCTCAGCCTCCTGGACCATATGCCCAATGTCTCTTTTGCTTAGACAACCTTTATCATTGATGATGGTGATCTTGTTCTCTTGGTCTGTGCTCTTATGCACAGCAGAAACATTGAGGATGCCATTTGTATCAATGTCAAATGTTACTTCAATCTGAGGAATACCCTGGGTGCTGGGGTGGGGGTAGATTCCTGTGAGCTCAAACTTGCCAGGTAAGTTGTTGTCCTTTGTCATTGCTCTGTTACCTTCATAAACCTGAATAAGCACACCAGGCTGGTTGTCTGAATAGGTGGTAAAGGTCTGTGTCTGCTTAGTGGGGATAGTGGTATTACATTTGATCAAAACTGTCATAACTCCACCAACAGTTTCAGTTCCAAGGGAAAGAGGAGTGACATTTAACAGCAGCAAGTCTTACACATTCTCAGATTTATCTCTAGACAAAATGGCAGCCTGAACAGCTGCTCCACAGGCAATAACCTCATCAGGATTAATACTCTTGTTGACCTTGCCATTGAAGAAGTCATGCAGAAGCTTCTGGATTTGGGGGCTGCAAGTGGAACCACCCACCAGGATGATGTCATGAATCTGTTATTTATCTAGCTTGGTATCTCTTAAGGCCTTTTCCACAGGGTCCAGTGTGCCATGGAAGAGATCGGCACTCTTTGAAACAGGCTTGGGTGATTGATGTATAGAAGTTGATACCTTCATAGAGGGAGTCAGCCTCAATACTGGTCTAGGTTTTGGAAGAGAGGATACACTTTGCATGTTCACAAGTGGTATACATATGGAAAACAGCCCTCTTGTGATCACTGATGTCCTTGTTCTTTCACTTGAATTTGGCAATGAAATGGTTGTCAAAGTCCTCTCCACCCAAGTGGGTGTCCCTAGCTGTGGACTTGATGTCAAAGATGCCATCTGCAATGGTAAGAGTGGAGATATTAAAAGTACCACCTCCAAAGTAAAAAATCAACACATTTCTCTCGGCACCAACCTTTTTGTCCAAGTCATAAGCAACAGCAGCAGCAATTGGCTTACTGAAGATTCGGAGCACATTGAAACCAGTGATGGTTCCAACATCTTCTGTGGTCTGATGTTGGGAATCATTGAAATAGGCTGGTACTGTGACTTGCAGCATTTGTGATAATCTTCCCAAGGTAAGCGTAGTCAATTTCTTTCATCTTGGCCAACACCATAGAAGATACTTCTCAGTAGAAGCTTTTGGTCTCCCTTTTGTATTCCACTTGGATCATAGGCCTGCCCCTGTCATTCACCACCATGAAAAGTTAATGTTTGATGTCTGACTGTATAACTTTATCATCAAATCTTCAACCAATCAGATGTTTGGCATCAAAAACTGCGTTAGTTGGGTTCATTACAACTTGTTTCTTTGCAACATTACTGATTAAACATTCTGTGTTGGTAAAGACAATGTAGCTTGGGGTGGTCCTGTTTCCATAGTCATTAGCAATGATCTCCACCTTCCCATGTTGGAAGACTCTCAAACAGGAGTAAGTGGTGTCAAGATCATTGCCAACTGTGGATCCCTTTGACATAGTTGGTGGAAAGTTGGGGGTCATAGCTGACCACTGTGGAGGAAGAAGGGCTTCTTCTGTTCTGAGTCTTAAGTTTTTGGAAGAAATTTTTATTTATGTCTTGTCTTTATATCACTTCTATTTTCCAATTTACCCCTTATAATGGAATGAGAAAATAAAGTTCTCTTTTTCTTTTTGTTTATCAAAAATACTTCTCACAGTGACCACAAAAAAACACCAAACAAACCCTATACCATTATAGTATTAAAAAAAAATCTTGTCCATTTCATCTCTGTATGTTTTTATTTATATTTTGAAAAATGGAATGATTGTAGGTTCTTTTTTTTGAGTAATGGAATTTGTGAATAATTGGTTACAATTGCACTGAATCAGTGAACACATAGGACTTTGTATGGTGATTGAATTTACACTATGGCATAATGGAAGATAACATAAATCAGGAGTCATTATTTACTTCCATATTAAATTGAGTTAGTAAAGTTAACTTGACTTCTCTTTTTTGTATTATAGTTATAGCCTACCTCTATTACATGGGTATTGTAAGGGATCACTATTCTTTTACTTGCCTTTATTTGGTAAGGAAGTACTGAAGCCTTTTAATTGTATGAATGCCACCAGCACAAATTGGGTGGTTTTTTATAATACATTTTGTGAACTTTGCATAGAATTCTGTAAGTTTAGTTAATTTTAAAGGAACTATTTTAGGAATATAAAAAATATAATCTTGGTTGGTTGTTTTTTTTTTAATCAAGATTACCAAAAAAATACCAACCTCTTGCTTTATTCTACTTCATCTAGAATGCAGGGTACATAATGGGCTATGTCCTTCCAATTTAGAATTTTCTTATTGATGTGGTTTCTTTAGTTGCAGTACAGAACATCATGATGTATGCCAGATCACATTTAGGACTTCCTTTTTTTTTGCAGCATGAAAATTCGTCTACTTAACAGGAGGCTAGAGGAGGAAGTGACACTAATGTTAAGAGGCAAGGCTAAGACTCTTCCTTCCTGTCTCTATGATAACAGTGCTGCATTGATCCTTCCCCCCCCTTCAAAAACAAAGGACAAACACTACACAACCCTCCACCCCCACCCCCCATAAGAGTCCTCTCAGTTGGGGAGGCAAAAAAGATATCAGAAACTGCTTTGCTTCTTAGGGTATGAGAATGTATGTAGGAAGCATGGGGATATATGGCGGAGAGCCCTAGAACATACTGCTCCTCCCTCCATGACTTCTTTCCCTCTGCCAGGCCTTATGCTACTTTCCACAGGCCAAACCCACAGTAGGAATGAAAGACAGTAGTAGAAGTAGCAATCCTACTATTGCTACTAAATACTATACAATCTTCCCTTGGGTTTGCCTGAAGAGGAAGCCAGGGGTGTTGTAGCCATGTATAGTCTCTGGCAAGGGAAGTGGTACAGTCATAAGGTGTAGATTAGTAACCTGCAGTAAGGAATAGGAAGAAGGCAGTTTATTAATGTGGGGCTTTGCTGGCATTAGAAAACCTCATGGGGGCGGCCAGGTAGCACAGCGAGTAAGAATACCAGCTCCAGTGTCTGGATGACCTGGGGATTGAATCCGGGCTCAGACACTTAGCACTCACCCAGAAACACCTGGCCGTGTAACCTTGAGCAAGTTACTTAACCCCAATTGCTTAGGGGCGGCCAGGTGGCTCAGTGAGTAAGAGCACCAGCTCCAGTGTTGGGATGACATGGGGATCAAATCCAGGCTCAGATACTTAGCACCACACCCAGAAATAACTGGCCATGTAACCTTGAGCAAGTTACTTAACCCCGATTACTTTAAAAAAAAAAAAAAGAAAACCTGATGCTCTCTGGTACTTAAGTCTATAACAATTTCTTACCATAGTGAAGGCTTAACTGCTGTTATATGTTCCTCTTCTAGTCTCATAAATACAAAAATCCTTATGGAAACACCAGCCTAAACGTGCTTGTTGAGATGTTAAATTTTCCTCTTTTTCCATTTCTCATATATTCTTACAGATTTTTCTTTGTTTATTTACAGTAAAAAATATTCTATTATATAGATGTATCAATGTATGTTTCCTATATTTGTCCATAGGCATTGAGTAGTTACAGATGACTCCACCAACTTTATTAAAGACTCTGATATTTATTAGTGTTTTGCATTTCTTTATATCACTAACATTACCAGGATATGTTCTTTAATTTGCCTTAAATATTTCTATTTTACTTGCATTTAAACATTCTTACCTCAAAGTCTGTACTGTAGCTATACATTTTTAATTATATAGCATGAAAACAGTAAATAGAAGCTAATGTTATAATGAACCATCGATCTTCCCCCCCCCCCCCCACACACACACACACAATGTACAAGAAAAGCCAGCCTTTTACCTTTGGCATAAAATAGAGTATCTTCCAACCATGCTCATTCTTGTCTCTGTGCTTCCCTTCCTTTTTCTCCCAAACTGTGTCTCCACCTGGAGACTGGAATACTCTTTTCTACCATTCACATCTTATCTATTTTTCAAGGGTTAACTCCCCATAAGCCCTGAAAACTTCAGCTCACATTGATTTTTTTTACTCTGCATTTATAGTAAGTAGGGAGCAATTTAGTATTTCATTGATCTCTCATGAACAGCTTCTGAAGTTATTTCCAAAAGAAGAGTTCCAAACACTTTCTGAACAGGGTCAGCCTCATCCATACACATATTTCATTCTGCAATCTACTTCATTCTGCAATCTACATCATTCACTTCTCTATAGGGAAGTGGTTAGCATATTTATTGCATGATGAAATTTCGGGAACCATGGTTCCCGGAACTGATCAGAGTTCCCAAGTTGTTCAAAGTTGTTAGTCTTTACAATATTGTTGTCATTGTATAACTTATTCTCCTGGTACTATTCACTTTATTCCACATCATCATTTCACATAAGTCTTCCCAGCTTTCTCTGAAAACATCCCTTTCATTATTTCATATAGCACAAAAGTATTCTATCAAGTTTATATATTATCACTTGTTTAGCCATTCTCTATTTGATTCCCTCAGAGTCCCATTCCTTGCCATTTCAAAAAGAGGTATACATCCCTAGAGTTTATTTTGCTTAGAACTAATCCCTTCCTTAATCTATCCTCCCTCTGTTTCTTCCTTCTGCCCTTTCCCTCCTATTTCCATGTTATATTTCTGTGCTCAGCCATATGTGTGTGTGTGTAGATTCTTCCCTCCTTTTACCAGTTCAGATGAGAGTGAGGCTCAAGTGTCATGTTTCCCTCACTTGTTCTTCCTTGTTTTTATAGATTTTTATTTGCACATCCCAAGTATTTGAGATAATTTTCCTTAACCTTCCTTTTCCCTTTCCTTCCCTCCCTCAGTGTATTCTTCTTTCTCTCTTTCCAATCTTCTAGATGGTCAAGATGTAACAGAACTATTTCCAGGTCTTCTCCCTCACTAGACTCCCTCTGTGACCCCTGATGATGATAAGGTTTAGAAGAGACATGTTTCCCATCCCCATATTTGAATGTAAGTAGTTTATCTTTGTTTAATCCATTCTGATTATTCCTTAATCCTTCCTTTTTATCTTTCTCTTAACTCCTGTGTTTGAAAGTTTCTAAGCAGCTTTGGTCTTTTCATCAGGAATGCTTGGAAGTTTTCTGTTTCATTAAAGATACATTTTCTCCCCTTTAGAATTATATTTTGTTTATTTGACCTGGAATCTCTGGATTTTGGCTGTAATATTTGTGAGGTTATTAATTTCTGAGTTGTCTTTCAGGAGGTAACCAGTGGATTCTTCTCTATTTACATTTTGCCCTCTAGTTTTAAGAGATCTGATCAGTTTTCTTTTTAAGATTTCTTGAAATATGGTATCTAGGGTATAGGCACTGGGGTATAGAGATCCATCCTGCCCTACTGGAAAGTTGGAGGGGGAATGGGGAAGGATATAGGAGAGAGAAGATTGGGGGAGGGGCTATACAGTGGGATCACTGTTTTGGGGTGGTGGATAGGGGAAAGACGGGGAGAAAATTTGTAACTCGAAATTTTGTGGAAATGAATGATGTAAACTAAAAATAAACATAAGATTTAATTTTAAAAAATACGATATCTAGGGGCTTTTTTTTGGTCATAGCTTTCAGCTATTCCAGTGATTCTCCAGTTACCTTTCCTTGATCTGTTTTCCTGGTCAGTTGTTTTTGCCATGAGATTTTATATTTTCTTCTTTTTTCTCAGTCTTTTGACTTTGTTTTACTATTTCTTGTTATATCATGAAATCATTGGCTTTTATTTGGTCCATTCTAGTTTCCAGGGAGTTTGTTTTTGGGTAAGGTTTTATATATATATATATATATCGTGCCAAGCAGTTAATTTCCTTTTGAATTACTTATTCCTTAGCTTTCTTTTCATGTGTTTTTTTTCTCTAATTCTCTCATTTAATTTATAAAAACATTTTAAACTTTTTTAAAAAAATTATTCTTGCTTTATCTCTTTTAAGAATTCTAAGGGGGCAGCTAGGTGGTGCAGTGAATAGAGCACTGGCCTTGGAGTCAGGAAGACCTGCGTTCAAATCCAGCCTCAGCACTTAACACTTACTAGCTGTGTGACCTTGGGCAAGTCACTTAACCCCAATAGCCCTGCCTTCCCCTCTCCAAAAAGAAAAAAAAGAATTCTAGTTGAATTTATGTCCAAGTTATATTTTTCTTTGAGACTGTTTGCTTGTAGATGTTTTGGAGTCATCATCTTCTTATTATTTTATGTATTGAACATCCCTGTCACCATAGTGGAATTAATTTTTTTTTTAATTTGCTCCTTCTTCCAGCTTACTTTCTCACTTTGGGCTTGATGTTAGACCCAGGCTCTGTGCATTTCTGGAGGGAAGGTCTGGGTTGGTCCTTTGGGTGCTTTCTTGGGGTCCTGAATGTTGTGTTTTTCTAGTTTTGAGGGATAGTTCAGACTAAGCACCTACAAGCCTTCAGTAATTCCCAAGTTGCCTGATCCTGGGCAAAGTTTGATCGTTGCTTCTTTTTGCCAAGCTCTGCAAGTTCATTGCCTGGGTTTGGGTCTGAGCGTCTGAGCAATAGTTGTCTGCTGCAGGAATCAGTTCCTTTCAGCCTGCTGGGAAGCTATGCTAGTTCAAGTGACAGAACTGCAGGCTCTACTTTGGTGTGGTATTCTTACCTTGGTTATTTTTCTGCCAGCTTCAGACAGGGCTAGAAGTTGGAACTGAGATCCTGCTCTGCTCTGAGGGTTCTGAGTTGCATTGTAGCTGCTGTTTCTGAGCTTGCTTCTTGTGTGGTACATAGGATAGGACCCCTGACTCTGTGCAGGTCCCTTCCTTAGTCTGCTTCAAATCTGAAACCCAGCACTAAATAGTGAGCAGCATGCCTTCCAGTTGGCCTCTGTTTCCACTCCCAGTGGGAGGTCCCAATATGAATCTTGGGCATCCATTTGCCCAGGAATACAATCTCTTCCTTATTCTGAAGTACATTCACTGTCTTCCTTCTGGCTAGACCCTGTCTCTAGTATCCACAGACCTTTCTCTCTGTCTCCCTCTGCCAACCTGTAGTGGAAGAATAACTTACTGTTTTTTTTTTTTCTTGAATTTCTCCATCAAGATTTTGGTCTGGTGCATTTTCTAAATCTGTTTGTAGCAGTTTTGGGGGATGGTGAGGAACATGGGTATACTTCCTCTTGCTACACTTCTGTTTTGGCTCCACTGACTTGTCCTTTTTTAAAAAAAATATTTTTATTCTTAATCTAAATATCAAAACATAAATGAGTGAATGGATGAATGAATAAATAAAATGAACATTTCCATATATGCGGCAGAATTCAAAAAGAGGATTGTGCATAAAACTGTTAACGTCTATTTTATCTTGCTTGCTTAAAAGAAAATATATAATTGTTGTGAGATTTTCAGGGTCTTTACTAGTTGTTTTGTTGTTGTTCAGTCATGTATGACTCTTTGTGATCCTATGGACCATAGCATGCCAGGCCCTTCTATCCCTTACTGTCTCCTGAAGTCTGTCCAAACCCTATCTATCCATCTCATTCTCTGCTGTCCCCCTTTCATTTTGCCTTCGCTTTTTCCCAGTGTCAGGGTCTTTTCCAGTGAGTCCTATCTTCTCATTATGTGGCCCTGGTATTTAAGATTCAGCTTTAGTATGTGACCTTTCAGTGAATGACCTGAATTGATTTCCTTAAGTCTTGACTGATTTGATCTCCTTCCTGTTCTTAGGACTCTTAAAAGTCTTCTCCAGCACCATAATTTGAAAGCATCAATTCTGTGGCACTCAGCTTTCTTTACAATTCTACTTATACCGCCATATATTTCTACTGGAAAAACTACATAGTTGTGATTCTGCAGATATCTGTTGGCAAGGTGATGTCTCTGCTTTTTAGTATACTGTTGAGATTTGCCATACCTTTCTTTCCAAGGAGCAGAAGTGTCTTTTAATATTTTGTCTGCAGTGATCTTTGAGTCCAAGAATATAAAATCTGACACTGCTTCCATTTCTTCTCTCTCTATTTGTCAGGAAGTGATGGGACCAGTTGCCAAGAACTTAGTGTTTTTAATGTTAAGCTTCAAGCCAGTTTGTATACTCTCTTCTTTCACCCTCATCAAGAGGCTTCTTATAATTAATTCTTCACATTCTGTCATCAGAGAGGTATCATCTGCATATCTGATATTGTAGCTATTTCTCCTGGCAGCCTTTATTCTGACTTTTAATTTGCCTAGCTTGGCATTTTGCATGATGTACTCTGCATATAAGTTAAATAAATAAGATGACAGCCTTGTCATACTTCTGTCCTAGTCTTAAACCAATCAGTTGTTACATGTTCAGTTCTAACTCTTGCTTCCTGAACCACATACAGGAGACAAGTAAAATGATCTGGTACTACCATCTTTTTGAGGACTTGCTAAATTTTGTTGTGAACCAAATAGTCAAAAGTTATAGTGTAGTCAACAAAGCAGAACTGGATGTTTTTCTGAAACTCCCTTGATTTCTCCATAATCCAGCTAATGTTGGCAATTTGGACTCTAGTTCCTCAGCCTTTTCAAAAACCAGTCAGTTCTTCTGGTAATTCTTGCTTGCTGAAGCCTAGCTTGCAGAATCTTAAGCATAACTTTGCTGGAATGTGAAATAAGCACAGTTGTTTGGTAATTTGAATATTCTTTAGGATTGGGATATAAATTGATCTTTTCCATTACAGTGGTCACTGTTAAGTTTTGCAAATTTGCTGGCTTACTGAGGGTAGGACTTTAATAGCATCATCTTTTAGGATCCAGTAAGCCAGCACAGGTTACAGACACACAGGGAAACTGCAGTTTATTCACTCAGGAGTGTAACATACCCCATCAGTAGGTGCTAGATATGTATGCTAAGCAGTTCTGCATGTCATGTACTCATCTACATGTATACACACATACATATACACACATTCTCCCCTCCAAGCTACAGTGCAGGGACCAAAAAGGAAATGTGCTTCATACCAAGCTCTTTCAGGTGGAGCTGGTCAGCACTTAGACAGGAAAAAGTACTTTTTACCACAAAGAGTAGAGGCTTTCATTGTGACAAAAGAAAGACTATGCTCTTGTTAGAATAGCCATTTGTACTAAACCTAGGAAATCTGTGCCTTATCAGTGTCAGTCAGTCAGTGAATCAGCATTTGTTAAAGGTCTACTGAGTGCATTCTTTGGTAGGATTTGATTTTCTTTGATTTTCTGAGTTTTTGTTTGTTGTGGTAAAGCTGTTAGGGAAAATGGAGATATGGAAGGCCAGAGACATTTTGTTGAGACATCACAAAGCAAAAACAAATCAAAACAGCAAAGTTTATGTCAACTCTTAACAGATGATTTTTAATTCTTAAAAAGTTCTCTTTCTTCAAAACTGTCCTGCTTGTCTGAACTTCCTTTTGAACTTTCTTCTCTTTGGGGTAATTTAAAGGACAGTGACCCTTTTTTTGTCTAGCTATCCTCTCTTCTCTCCACCCTGTTCTTGATGAAAGCATGCTTGTTTTTTTATTGGTCACCTGTATATTTTAAAAATATTTACAGGTTGTCTCCTTTAATAAATTCTGGAATTTTGTTGGGACTTGAAATGAAGGTCAATAGAGTTTGTAGGCTATATCCATAGGCCTATAGATCTGAAATTATAAGGACCAAAGAACCTTAGAGACCAGCTAGTCTATCCTTTTTATTGTATAAGATGAGGAAACTGAGGCCTAGGGAATTTGAACACATGTTTTCTAACTCTAGAGCCTGTGAACTATTCATTGTTGCCTTCTGGTCCTTTTGTCTCTTCTTCCCCCCCCCCCCCCCCCGAACTGCAGTATTTGCCCTTCTCCAATTCTGATTTTGCCTTAGTATGAGAAAAAAACAATTTCCTAACAATTTTTGTTTGTTCAGTTGTTTCAGTCGTGTCTGACTCTTTGCGGCCCCATTTGAGGTTTTCTTGGCAAAGATATTGGGGTGGTTTGCCATTTCCTTCTCATATGAGGAAACTGAGGCAAACAGGGTTAAGTAACTTGCCCAGAGTCACTCAGCTAGTAAATGACTGGGGTCGGATTTGAACTCTGGTCTTCCTGAGACTAGTGCTCTATTCACTGTGCCACTTAGCTGCTCCTAACAGTTATAGCTGTCTAAAATTGGAATGAGCTGCCTGCAGAATCTAGAGTTGTTGGGAATATTGTTTCTTTTGGGATTTTTGCTGATTTTATCTTATTTTTTCAAATATTTTATTTTTTTCCTTAGTAGTATCATTTTCAATCAGACATAAAGATACTTTTCAACATTCATTTTTGTAAAATTTTGAGTTCCAATTTTTTTCCTTCCCTCCCTTCTCTCTTCCCCCAGCAAGCAATCTGATATAGGTTATACATGTACAATCATGTTAATCATATTTCCACATTAGTCATGTTGTGAAAGAAGAATCAGAACAAAAGGGAAAAACCATAAGAAAGAAAAAACAAAAAAGTGAAAATGATCTGCATTCAGATTCCATTGTTCTTTCTCTGTATGTGGTTAGTGTTTTCTATCATGAGTCTTTTGGAATTGTCTTAGATCATTGTATTGCTAAAAAGAGCTAAGCCTATCATAGTTAATCATTGCACAATATTGCTATTGCTGTGTACAATGTTCTCCTGGTTCTGCTCCTTTCACTCAGTATCAGTTCATATAAGTCTTTCTAGCTTTTTCTGAAATCTGCTTGCTCATCATTTCTTATAGTATAATAGTATTCCATTACATTCCTATACCACAATTTGTTCAGCTATTTACCAGTTGATGGTCATCCCCTCAGTTTCCAGTTCTTGGCCACCAGAAAAAGAGCTGCTATAAATATTTTTGTACACGTGCGTCCTTTTCCCTTTTTTACAATCTCTTTGGAATACAGACTAGGTAGTGATATTGCTGGATCAAAGGGTATGCACAGTTTGATTGCTCATAGGCATAGTTCCAAATTGCTCTCCAGAATGTTTGGATCAGTTTGAAGCTCCAGAAGCAATGTGTTAGTGTTCCAATTTTCCCACATCTTCTCCAATAGTTATCATTTTCCTTTTTTGTCTTATTAGCCAATTTGATAGGTATCAGGTGGCACCTCAGAATTGTTTTAACTTTAATTTCTCTAATCTATAGTGATTTAGAGCATTTTTTTCATGATTATAGATAGCTTTAAATTCTTCATCTGAAAACTACCTGTTTATATCCTTTGACCATTTATCAGTTGTGGAATGACTTGGATTCTTATAAATTTGACTCAGTTCTCTATATATTTTAGAAATGAGGCCTTTATCAGAAACACTAGCTATAAAAATTGTTTCCCAGCTTTCTTCTTTCCTTTTAATCTTGGTTGCATTGGTTTTGTTTATGCAAAACCTTTTTAATTTAATGTAATCAAAATTAACTATTTTTCATTTCATAATGTTCTCTCTCTCTTGTTCAGACGTAAGTTCTTCCCTTCTCCATAGGTCTAAAAGGTAAACTATTCCTTATTCTCCTAATTTACTTATGGTATCATCCCTTATGTCTAAATCATATAACCATTTTGACCTTAGTTTAGGGTGTGAGATGTTGGTCTATGCCTAATTTCTGCCATATTCCAGTTTTCCTAGCAGTTTTTATCAAATAGTGAGTTCTTATACCAAAAGCTGGTGATTTTGGGGTTATCAAATTATAGATTACTATAGTTATTCACTACTGTGTCTTGCATACCTAACCTGTTCCATTGATCTATCACTCTGTTTATTAGCCAGTACCAAATAGCTTTGATGATTTCCACTTTATAATATAGTTTTAGATCTGGTATGGCTAGGACACCTTCCTTTGCATTTTTTTTTCATTAATTCCTTTGATATTCTTGACCTTTTGTTCTTCCAGATTAATTTTATTATTTTTTCTAGCTCTATAAAATAATTTTTGGTAGTTTGATTGGCATGGCACTGAATATATAAATTAATTTAGGTGGAATTGTCACTGTCATTATTATATTAGCTCGGCCTACCCATGAGCAATTGATATTTTTCCAGTTGTTTAGATCTGACTTTATTTGTGTGAAAAATGTTTTGTAATTATGTTCATATAGTTCCTGGGTTTGTCTTGACAGGTAGGCTTCCAAATATTTTACATTATCTATAGTTAGTTTAAATGGAACTTCTCTTTCTATCTCTTGCTGCTGGGCTTTGTTGGTAATTTATAGAAATGATAATGATTTATGTGAGTTTATTTTATATTTTGCAACTTTGATAAAGTTGTTGTTTCAAGTTGGTTCTCTAGGATTCTCTAAGTATACCATAATATCACCAGCAAAGAGTAATAGTTTTGTTTCCTCATTGCCTATTCAAATATTGCCTGTTCTTTTTCTTCTCTTATTGCTAAAGCTAAAATTTCTATTTCCATATTGAATAATAGTGGTGATAATATGCTTCCGTATTTTACCCCTGATCTTATTGGGAATGCTAACTTGTCCCCATTACATATGATGCTTTATGATGGTTTTAGATAGATACTGCTTAACATTCTAAGGAAAACTCCAGTTATTCCTACGCTCTCTAGTCTTTTTAATAGGAATGGGTGCTGTATTTTGTCAAAAGCTTTTTCTGCATCTATGAAGATAGTCATATGTTTTCTGTTAGTTTTATTATTGATATGGTCAATTATGCTGATAGTTTTCCTAATATTGAACCAGCCCTCCATTCCTGGTATAAATCCCACCTGGTCATAGGGTATTATCCTTATGATACTATAATCTCTTTACTAATATTTTATTAGAAATTTTTGCATCAATATTCATTAGGGAAATTAATCTAGTTTTCTGTTTTGGCTCTTCATGGTTTAGGTATCAGCATCATATTTGTGTCATAAAAATAATTTGGTAGGACTCCACATATTTTTCCAAATAGTTTATATAGTATTGAAATTATTTATTTATTTTATATATATATTTTTAAGCAATCGGGGTTAAGTAACTTGCTCAAGGTTACACAGCCAGGTGTTTCTGGGTGGGTGCTAAGTGTCTGAGCCTGGATTCAATCTCCAGGTCATCCCGACACTGGAGCCGGTACTCTTACTCGCTGTGCTACCTGGCCACCCCCAAATTAATTATTATTTAAATGTTTGGTAGAATTCACTTGTAAATCCATCTGGCCCTGGAGAGTTTTTTCTTTGGTAGTTCATTGATGACTTGTTTGATTTCTTTTTCTAAAATGGGCTTGTTTAAGTATTTTATTTCTTCTGTTAATCTGGGCAATTTATATTTTTGTAAATATTCATTCATTTCACTTAGATTGTCAGATTTGTTGACATACAGTTGGGCAAAATAGCTCCTAATTATTGCTTTAATGTCCTCTTCATTGGTGGTGAATTCACCCTTTTCATTTTTGATACTCATAATTTGATTGTCTTCTTTCTTTTTTTAATCAAATTAACCAAAGGTTTACCTATTTTGTTGGCTTTTTAAAAAAAATAAAACCAACACTTAATTTTATTTATTAGTTCAATAGTTTTCTTCCAATTTTATTCATCTCTCCTTTGATTTTCAGAATTTCTAATTTGGTGTTAAATTGGGGATTTTTAATTTGTTCTTTTTCTACCTTTTTTAGTTGCATTCCCAATTCATTGATCTCCTGTTCCTATTTTATTTATGTAAGCATTTAGAGAGATAAAATTTCTGCTAAGAAGTGCTTTGGCTGCATTCAATAAGTTTTGGTATGTTGTTTCATTATTGTCATTCTCTTTGATGAAATTATTGATTTGTTCGATGATTTGTTGTTTTGACCCACTCTTTTTTTTTTTTTTAAGGTTTGATTATTTAGTTTCCATTAGTTTTTAACCTATCTTTCCTTGGCCCTTTATTATATGTAATTTTTATTGCATCATGATCTGAAAAGATGCATTTAATATTTCTTCCTTTCTGCATTTGATTGTGAGGTTTTTATGCCCAAATACATGGTCAGTTTTTTTTTTTAAGCAATCGGTGTTAAGTAACTTGCTCAAGGTTACACGACCAGTTATTTCTGGGTGTAGTGGTGAGTTTCTGAGCCTGGGATTCGATCTCCAGGTCATCCCAACACTGGAGCCGGTGCTCTTACTCACTGAGCCACTTGGCCGCCCCTAAGCAATTGGGGTTAAGTACCTTGCTCAAGGTTCCACAGCCAGGTGTTTCTGGGTGGGTGCTAAGTGTCTGAGTCCGGGATTTGATCTCCAGGTCATCCTGACACTGGAACCGGTGCTCTTACTCGCTGTGCTACCTGGCCGTCCCATATGGTCAGTTTTTGTGTAGGTGCCATGTACTGCTGAGAAAAAGGTATATTCCTTTCTATCCTCATCCTGTTTTTTTCCAGAAGCCTATCATGTCTAACTTTTCTAAAATTCTATTCACCTCCTTAACTACTTTCTTGCTTATTTTGTGGTTAGATTTATCTGGTTCTAAGAGGGGGAGGTTGAGGTCCCCCACTAGTATAATTTTGCTATCTATTTCTTCCTATAACTCACTTAACTTCTCCTTTATGAATTTGGATGCTATACCACTTGGTGCATATGTTTAATATTGATATTACTTCATTGTCTATGGTATCTTTTAGCAATATGTAGTTTCTTTCCTTATCTCTTTTAATTAGATCTATTTTTGCTTTTGCTTTGTCTAAGATCAGGATTGCTATCCCTGCTTTTTTTACTTCAGCTGAAGCATAATGTATTCTGCTCCAACCTTTTACCTTTACTCCTTGTGTATCTCTTGCTTCAAATGTGTTTCTTGTAAACAGTGTATTGTAGGATTCTGGATTTTTTTTTTTTGTTTTTTTTTTACCTTTTGGAGGGCAATTGGGGTTAAGTAATTTGCCCAAGGTTACACGGCTAGGTTTTTTTTGTGTTTGTGTGTGTATGTGTATGTTAAGTGTCTGAGGCCAGAACCGAACTCGGGTCCTCCTGACTCCAGGGCCAGCGCTTTACTCACTGTGCCACTTAGCTGCCCCAGGATTCTGTTTTTTTAATTCATTCTGCTATCCACTTCTATTTTATGGGAGAGTTCATCCTATTAATGTCTACAGTTATGATTATTGCGCATTTTCTTCCATGTGATTTTCTCTCTTCTTTGTACTTTTCTCTTTCCTTTCACCCTGTTCCTTCTCAACAGCTTTGCTTCTGAACACCACCTCCCTCAGTCTACCCTCCCTTCTATCAGCTCCCTTTTTTCTTTCCACTTTCCCCTCCTACTTCTGCCCTCCCTTCTGTCCTCCCTTCTTTCAGTCCTCCCTTTTCTTTCCCCTTCCCCTCCTACTTCCCAGTAGGGTAAGATAAATTTCTATATCCAACTGAGTATATATGTTATCCCCTACTTGAGCCAGATTTGATGAGAGTAAGGTTCAAACAGGACTCACCCTTTCCCTTTCCCTCTACTGTAATAGGTCTTTTGAACCTTTTCATGTGATGTAGTTTTACCCTATTCTGCCTCTCCCTTTCATCTTCTCCCAGTACAATCCTTTTTTTCATCCCTTAATTATTTTAATATCATCACATCAAAGTTAACTTATACCTATACCCTCTGCCTATGTATACTTCTTCTAACTGCCCTTATAGAGATACAATTCTCAAGAGTTATAAGTATCATCTTCCCTTGTAGGAAAAACAGTTTAAATCTTATTGAATAACATTTTTTTCTTTTCTGCTTATCTTTTTAGGCTTCTCTTGAATCTTGTATTTGAAGATCAAATTTTCTGTTCAGCTCTGGTCTTTTCATCAGGAAAGTTTGAAAGTTCCCTATTTCATTGAAGATCTATCTTTTCTCCTGAAAGATTATACTCAGTTTTTCTGGGTAGTTGATTGTTTTTTTTTAAGCAATCAGGGTTAAGTAACTTGCTCAAGTTTACATGGCCAGTTATTTCTGGGTGTGGTGCTGAGTATCTGAGCCCAGATTTGATCCAGGTCATCCCGACACTGGAGCCAGTGCTCTTACTCACTGAGCCACCTGGCCGCCCCTAAGCAATTGGGGTTAAGTAACTTGCTCAAGGTTCCACGGCCAGGTGTTTCTGGGTGGTCTGAGTGTCTGAGCCCGGGATTTGATCTCCAGGTCTTCTCAACACTGGAGTCGGTGCTCTTACTTGCTGTGCTACCTGGCTGCCCCTTGGGTAGTTGATTTTTGGTTGTAATCTAAACTCATTTGCTTTCTGGAATATCACATGCCTAGCCCATCTGATCCTTTAAAGTAGAAGCTGCTAAATCCTGTGTAATCCTGACTGTGGCTCCTTGATGTTTGAATTGTTTCTTTCTGGCTGCTTGCAGTATTTTCTTCTTGAACTGATAATTCTGGAATTTGGCTACAATAAACCTTGGAGTTTTCATTTTGGGATTTCTTTTAGGAGATGATCGGTAGATTCTTTCAATGACTATTTTACCCTCTGGTTCTATGATATTAGGGCAGTTTTTCTTGATAATTTCTTGAAAGATGCTTTTTGGGTTCTTTTTTTTATCATGGCTTTCAGGCAGTCCAATAATTCTTAAATTATCTCTCTCAGACTTATTTTCCATGTCAGTTCTTTTTCCAGTGAGGTATTTCACATTTTCTTCTATTTTTTCATCCTTTTGATTTTGTTTGACTGATTCTTGATGTCTCATAGAATCATTAAGTTCCACTTTCCCAATTCTGATTTTTAAGGAATTATTTTCTTCAGTTAGTTTTTGTATCTCCTTTTCCATTTGGCCCATTCTACTTGAAAGGAATTGTTTTTTCCAGGGGATTCCCCCCCCTCCAATTTTGTTTTTTAAGGAGTTATTTTCTTCAGTCAGTTTTTATGTTTACTTTTCCAAGCTTTTGACTCTTTTTTTTCATTATTCTCCTGCATAACTCTCATTTCTTTCCCTAATTTTCATTATACCTCTCTTGATTTTTAAGATCCTTTTTTTGAGCTCTTCCAAGAGAACTTTTTGGTCTTGAGACCAATTCATATTCCCCTTTGAGAATTCACATGTAGGCATTTTGACATTATTCTCTTCTGAGTTTGTATTTTGATCTTCCCTATTGCCATAGTAGCTTTCTATAGTCAAGGCTCTTTTCTGTTTCTTACTCATTTGCAGATTATTTCATGATTTTTAAAGTTGAGTTCTGTTCCTGAGGCACAGGGGGCACCATCCCAAGCTTCTTATGCTGGGGACCAGGGGTCTTGGTCACTGGCTTTCCACATTGGGGCCTTAGGTGTTTGCAACTTGCCCACTGCACTGGTGGTGGTCCAGCCTAGTTATGGCTGTTGATTTGAGGTTTGGGGGCTCACTGTTTGCCTTTTTCTCTGGTGCTGGGAGCCTCACTGATGGTCTGCAGAGCCAGGACTGAGTGACCTTGGTTTCTGATCTTTGCTGCAACTAACAGCCTCCTGCTAGCTTGCCTGGATACTATCTACCATGACCTGCATTCCATTTTTACTCAAGTGAGACAGACCTTTCCTGAAGTACTTCTAAGTTATATTAAGTTGGAAAACCATTTCACTTTGTCTTTTTGTGTGTTATGTCACAGTTTAGAGGGTTGATTTAATGTTGTTTCTAAGGGATACTGGGGAAAGCTCAGATAACTCCCTGTCTTCTCTCTGCCATCTTGGCTCCTCCCTTTTTGTTGGGTATATTGTGTAGGGAATATAAATATTATTGAGGAATTTGGACTGGATGACCTTTATGGACTATCCTTTCAGTTCTAAGATTCTGTAATTCTAAGGTAGAAGTGTCATATTTTAGTGGTATTGAATAAAACAATTAATTCAAAGTTTGTTATTGCTTTTCTTATATTTACTATAATATACTCTGTATACCATATTAATATAACAGAATATATAATATAATACAATATGTGATATATTGTGTATAATGTATTATATATATGTGAGTGTGTGTATATATATATATACTAATAATATACCTAATAATTTTTGTTTAGATTACCTTTCTAAAACTGAACAAATAGTGCTTTTTCTTAAAATCAGTCAGGGTCAATTAAGCCAAAAACTGAGAGGACCCCCTGGAGCATCTCTCTGGATTTAACTAGACCATATCTGTACCAATAGACTTCCTAAATGTTGGCACTTCTACTGGGCAGTTCACTACTCTTATGACTTGGTAGATGTTCTTTGAAAGTTTTTATGGCTGGAAAAATACCTCCCTCTAGGGCCAATTTAGTGATGAGCTTCTCAAAATTAGAATGGGAAACTCCAAACATCTGTACTCCTTATTTTGGCAGATTACTTGAAGGCTTTGTTTTTGGACAGATACTTATATGGAAACAGAAATAGAATGTGCTTTTTGTTGTTCTAGTTGGAATACATGCTGAAGATTGATATGATGAATTGTCAGGTGGTTGGAAGAAACATTTCTATTTTTGCTTGTTTTTTTTGGTTCTTCAGAGACCCCGAAGGAGTTGATGATCACACTTTTGGTTCTCTTGCTCCCAGGGCTGCCGAGGCCAATCTAAACACTATCTAGTGAAAGTCACTTAAGGGCACTGAGAGATTGTCTTCTTTAGAGAGTCAAAGAAGGGGATCTATTAGTGCCACCTGAGTTTACTATTCCAGGGCTCTGAGAATTGTACCTTATGCTTAATCACAGCTGGATTCCTGGCCTTGCTTATTTGCATTGCATTTAGTTTCTTGGTAATCTTGCATAGTTACAGCATGAAATATCTACAAAACAGAAATAGTTTCTGGATTTTTTCTAGAAAACTAAGTCATTGAATTGGCAAGTGCTAGCTTTATTCTATGACTTAACTTACTATAATATTACAATTCTGTTTAATTGTAACTCCTCTGTGAATCTTAAAAGTTGTTATCCTATGTGGAAAATTGAATATTTATGTAGAAAGAAAAATATCTATGCTTATTAAATTCAGTTTTAATAATACTTCAATGTTTTAAAGATCAGCCAAGCTCTGTGACTTTCAAAAGAAAGAATAAAGACTATGAAGAATAAGATAAAAAGGCTAAAGTGGGTATGTAGATTGTTAAAATTAGGGAGTATAGTTTTATTATGCCCCTAATAACATAATATCAAAGGAATTTGGATTTAGAGCTAGAAACGTTTTTGCAACATCTAAGTTCCAGTCCCTTCTCTGCCATTCTTTTTCCTTGTGAGCAGATCACTTAACCTTTTAGAATCTTAGCCTCCTCATCTATAAAATGGGGATGATTCATTCTCTCTGTGGTACTGCATGGAGAACTTTGGGGGAAATATCAAGTTAGGATTTTACCTCCATAAAGCCTTTCTTAACAATTGTCATCAGTCTCTCCTGCCTTATAAAATCCTACTTTGTACCACATCAGTTAGCTCTGGAGTATATAGAGTTTTATGTAATAGGACAAACTGCAAAAATGATTCTTAAAAAAATCAAAGAAAGGACCTTAGAGACCACTTAATCCACACTTGTTTATGGGTAAGGAAAGTAAATCCTAGAGAAATGAAGTAACTTCTGAGGTTGCACAGTGGTAGTAGAGTCATGATTTGAGTCCAGGTCCTCCCACTTTTAATCAGGATTTCTTAACCTAGGATTTGTGAACTTGTTTTTTAAAATACTCAGATAACTGTCTTTCAGTATAATTGGTTACCTTTGCAATCCTGTGTATTTTATTTCATGCATTTTAGAACATTATTCTGAGAAGGGGTTCACTAGATTGCAAAAGGGATCCATGATGCAAAAGAGGTTAAGAATCTCTGCTTTAACTCCAGTGCTTTTCTGACTTTACATCACTGTCTCTCAGTTGGAACCTTGAAAAGATTCTGGACTTGATAGAGATTTTTGAACCCTGAGGCAGGGAAGATGTCTAGAATTATTCTTGGTCATGTTTCCACGTTCCTAGCCATAAGGGATCTACCAGAACTTCATAATGTGGAACCTGAGGCCTCACCTACATTATAAAGACCCAGTCAGCTTCCAAAAATTGAGAAAGCTTCCTGATATTTCAAAGGAATAGACACAGATGATGCATCAAGCTGCTCCCTAGTGATACAGAGTTCTTATTTCATCCATGAATCTTCAGGAGCACACTTAGAATCTTATAATTTGGGAATGGGTTTTCTCCTTCTTCCAAATGCAGATTTGTGACATTTGGAACTAGACTCCTTGTAAGCATGATGATGCTGGTCCACAGTATTGTTCAGACAAATTGTCCTTTTCAACAGGTGCTAGTTTGCATCCAGGCACAGAGATAAATAACTAAGTAATCAACATCGCTAGTCAGCAATGAATTAGAGAGAGGCCCCAGGCTCTGGTTTCAAATTCTTAGGCTCTGTGGAATCATAAGCTTGAGAGTACTAGAAGGATAGATTTAGTCTTTAATTATTTGGGGATAGATAAATGGAATTCTCTCCTAGGAATATATTAAAAATTAGCTTTTAAGAAAACAGGGATCCTGCTCTGTTAGAAAAAAATAAAAGCTGTATTTCATAAGTGGTAAAACTTAAGGAAGTTGAGAGCTCTGATTATGCTTAAAGGATATTATGTATTAGTATGTATCTACATTAGTAGCATGTGTTTGTAGTAGGGAAAAATCCTGTATTTAGAGTTGGAAGTCCTTAGTTTGAATTCAGGACCAGTCACATACTAGCAATATGATCATGGGTAAGTCACATCTTTATACCTTAATTTTTTTCATTTGTAAAATAAGGTTACTAGTATTTGCACTACCCTAAGGTTGTGGTGAGGTAAGTACTTTGTAAAGTGAAAAATTCTCCTCAAGCAAGTCATTATAGTTATGAGTATTATTGTGTATGCTTATGACCTTAAGTAATTAGCCATTTCCATACTGTCAAAACGATTCCCATTCCATCATGCCAGAAAATATTTTCATTTTATTGACTCTCAAAATATGAGCTATCTCTATAGGACTCCATTGTTTCCTACTACGACCTTGCTACTACTCCCTCTCATCTGACTTCCATCATGATGTCTTGCCAAAAGTATTCTCCCTTCCAGCTTGGATCTCTCCCAACAGCCACATATTGTATACAATTGATGCTTTACTCCTGAGATTGTGAAAAACTGTGTTCTTTTTAGGGTTAGCATAACTTTCTTCTCTATAGAGCATCCAATGGCACAGCTCTGCCTAAGCTGTGGATGCCTCATTCCTCTTTCAGGGCTGTACATGAAGAAAACATTGATCCATTCTTTAATACTGTAAATAATGCAGTTTTACCACTTGTTGTAAAGGTCCCATTACATCAGTGTAGGTGAGAGGAGGGTCAGATTCAGTGTAGTTCAAAAGTGGTAGGTTTCTTTTAACAAAGTTTTTAAAATGGTGTTTTAAATCTCGTTGCTATAAAACTTTTAAACGGGTTCACATACACATGGGATTTCACAAAGTCTTAAATTGTGATTGCCTCTCATTTTACATATTCTTTGAAAAACTTAATCCTTAATTATATAGTTTTATTTTGCATAATAGTTTATTATCTAGGCAGCACTTGGGAGGCTTCAGGCCATACTGTATTGTTTGCATTGCTTGCAGGAAAACATGCTTCATATTTATTATCCTCAGAGGAGAGGGCAATTTGTTTTGTTTCTGAATGAGAGGGATTTAGAAAAATCTATTTTAATACTCATAGTTTATAATGAAGATAGTTGTTCTTTTGCTTATATTATTTCAGCTCAAATAGAGTAAAACCTTCTTTCTCCTCAGTAACTATAGAGAAGAAATTATTCGTGGGTTCTCTTACAGCTTCTGAAAAGAATAGATTACATATTTTGTGTTTTTTAGATCTGGTTAATGGGGGGGAGGAAGGATTGCTTAGGAGATGACATTGTTTGGTTTGGGAAGTATTCAGTTGGTCGCTGAGCAACTAGCTCTTGGAAACGGGAGTGGACTGAGTTGCCCTTAGCAACCGTTGTTACTTAGCAAACAATGAGGGCCTGGGCAAACAGAGCCAAGACTGTGGACTCTTGGTTTTTAATTGAACATCTGCATGTGTTTTCCTCTGATTAAATAGTGTTTGAGTTTGATTTGCCAAAATAGATATATATGGGTCTATTTAGGGAATTATTTACCAAGAGGTATATAACTATATTTTAGCATTTCAGTTGGGCAAAAAGTAAGTGTTTTTCCTTAAGTTCTATCAAATTGAAAGTATTCTCAAGAGAGAGGACTTATTTTAGTCTTGGTGGTTCAAGTAGAATTTTTTTTTCTCAATCTTATTCCACATCAAGATTTATATATATGATATCCTGACTTAGCTAACCTTTTACAGCATACATAATTATATACATTTCAAAATTCCCAAACATTTTTCAGAGTAATGTTGTTACTGTTGCTAGAGGAAAACAAAGCTAGGGGTGTGAGCATTCGATGACATGTTTTACAGCTATTCACCTTTGCAGCTGGCAAAAGCTGGGAATTAAACTCACAAACCTTTTAACCCTAATGCTCAATTTAAAATCATTATATATTCTTTCCTGCTGAATAAGGTGATGTTGATATGTTTGTTAGCAAAACCTGCATATTGCTATTACTGCAATAGAGAGAGCAAGTGGCTTTTGCCACTGAAGGAATAGTAGAAATTTATATCATTATGTGGACAGTTTGCAACCACAGGATGGCCTTAGATCGAAATACTCTCATCCCCCTCCTCCACTCATCCACCTTGTTAGAGAGCCAAAAATACTGATTGTTTACAACAGTTTGTTGCTGGGTAAACATTACAACACTATTTCATTCAAAGGCAGTGACACATTTCATTCTCTGGGTGGACATCAGAGCTGTAAATGAAGAAGTATAAGTTCAGGTTTTTGGTGGAATCTTTCTATTCAGCTAGACTGCAGCTGCCTTCTGATTTGACAATAATCAAAAACCTGTTTTTTACATTATATTAACCTACTAGTGTTTATAGTAAAACTCCTTATATTTGGTGGGTTTTTTCCATTTCCTTTTCTGGAGACATGTCTTTTTGGTTGAATGTCAGAAGAAATGCCTGTCATTTTACTTCTATACCAGAATTGTAAACAGTGTTGCAAAAATACTTAACTATAGGCAGCTGAAAAGATTTCCCAGTTCTTTTGTAGTAGAATCATTTCCTGGAACTAGATCTGTGCTGAGTTAACTGAGTTCAAGTTTTCAGTCTTGGATCTATTCAGATGTGATAATTAAGAGCTTTCTACAAGAGCTAGAATCAAATTGATTGTCCTTTGATTTAAGTGACACTTTCAGATAAGATTAATAAAATGTATCACTTTATTGTTGAAACATCATTTTAAAAATACATTTTTTATAAGAGCAGCTATTCTCCCATAAAGATATTTTGAGCCCCTTTTTAGGTTGGGGCTATTACTTGGGTGGGTGTCTTTTTAGACCTTTTTTTAGACTTTACTGGCTCATTTTAGTTTTTTAAATTTTTCAGTGTGAACCTTGTACTTCTTATTTAGCATGGAAATATTTTTGTCTTATATCAAACTATGTGACTTCAGGAAAGTCACTTTAATTCTTTGAACTTAAGTTTTCTCATTTTCAGAGGGAGGGGTATGAGCTAAATTTAGTACCTACTGTGCATAATTCCCAAAGTCGATTCTGAGTGGTGCTTAAATTTTCAGATTTTGGGTAGAATCATTTTAGAAGTTTCTCTAATTTTTTCATGTTGTAGTTAAGTTGTGACAGAGAGCTGGGAATTAGGAGGAGCTTGCCAGCACTACTAATAACAGGAAGAAGAAAAGTAGCCTTCTTCTTGTCCAGATCTGTCATGCAGACAATAGAGAACATTTTACAGAACATCCTGCAGTCAGCTTCCACCTTTGGAAATGGCTGCCTAGAGTAGGAGGCAGCCCAAGCACAAGGCAGCTGCTGCTCAGAGGCTCTCCTCCTTGGGGCAGCAGTTACCTTTTTTTCTGTAGGGGCTGTGAAATTTAGGGCCCAGAAGAAGAGAGTGTTATAGAGGAGAGTTTCTGGTTTACGACTTATCAAGTCAAGTATTGGGTGCCAGGCACTGTGTGCTAAGCCTTGGGGATATGTCAAAGGAAAGGCAAAACAACAAAACAAAACAAAACAATTGTGCTCTTAAGGACCATACAGTCTAACGAGGGAGAAAACATGCAAATAGCTATGTGCACGTAAGATATAGACAGAATAAATTGGAGATAATCATTCGAGGGAAGGTGCTAACAGTCAGTCAAGTTTCTACTTTGTGGCTTGATAAAAAGAAAGGTAAAAGACAGAACCAGCCCCCAGGCTCATAGATGGAGGAGAGGATATGCAAATAATGATGTATATGTACAAACTATATATACAGGAGAGAATGGAAATAGTCAACAGATGATCATAAAAGACTTTTATCTTTTAGAAGGTAGAATTTTGGGGTGGCTAGGTGACACAGTGAATAGAGCACTGGCCTTAGAGTCAGGAGGACCTGGGTTCAAACCTAGCCTCAGACACTTAACACTTACTAGCTGTGTGACCTCGGGCAAGTCACTTGACTCCAATTGCCCTGCCCTCCCCCCTCCAAAAAAAAAAAGGTAGAATTTTCATTGGGACTTGAAGGAATCCAGGGAAAGCCAGGAGGAAGACAGTTCCAGGCATGGGGTAAAATGCATAAGACTGGGAGATGGAGTGTCTTTTTCAAGGAATGGTAAGGAGGCCAGTGTCACTGAATTACACAGTACATGGTGGGGTTTGAGGTGTAAGAAGCCTGGAAAAGTCGGGTTGTGAAGGGCTTTAAACACTAAATAGAGGATTTTATATTTCATCCTGGAATAATAATAATAAACTGAAGTTTACTGAGTAGAGGGGCAACATGGTCAGACCTGGGCTTTAGGAAAGTCATTCTGGCAGCTGAGTAGAGGATGGACTGGAGTGGAGGGAGACCTGTGGCAGGCAGACCAGCCCGCAGGCAGTTGCAATAGTCTAGGCATGAGGCTGATGACGGCTTGTATGGTGTTGGTGGCAGTGTCAGAGGGAAGAAGGAGGCATATGTGACAGATTTTAAATGAAGGTAAAATCAGCAATCCTTAGCAATATATATGGAGGTTGGGAAAGAGAGAGTGAATAGTTGAAAATGACACCTAGTTGCAGTCCTGGAGGTCTGGGAGGATGGTGACTCCTGTAACAGGATAGGGGTATTCAGAAGAGAGAAAGGGTTTTTTTTTGAGGGGGGAACATAAGTTCAGTTTTGGATGTGTTGAGTTTAAAATGTTTACAGGACATCCAGTTTGAGATATCTAAAAGTCATTTAGAGATACAAGATTGGATATTAGTGGAGAGTTTAGGACTGGATAAGTAGATTTGAGAATCATTAGCATGAAGATGATAATAAAATTCATGGGAACTTTTGAAATCACCAAGTGAAATAATTTAGAAGAAGAAGAGAAGAGGGTACAAGACAAAGCCCTGTGAGACACCCATAGTTAGGGGACATGATCTGGATGAAGATCCAGCAAAAGAGATTGAGAAGTAGTGGTCAAATAAGTAGTAGGAGAATCAGGAAGAGAATAGTGTCTTGAAAACTTGAGAAAAGATAGTATTCAGGAGAAGAGGGCGATTAGCAATGCCAAGAGCTGTTAAAAAAAATGAGAATTGAGAAAAGGCCATTAAATTTGGCTATTAAGAGATAGTAATGGGGGCGGCCAGGTAGCACAGCGAGTAAGAGCACCGGCTCCAGTGTCGGGATGACTTGGGGATCAAATCCGGGCTTGAATACTTGGCACCACACCCAGAAATAACTGGCCATGTAACCTTGAGCAAGTTACTTAACCCTGATTGCTTAAAAAAAAAAAAAAGAGATAGTAATGGGGAGGGTGCAGCTAGGTGGCGCAGTGAGTAAAGCGTTGGCCCCAGAGTCAGGAGGATCTGAGTTTGGTTCTGGCCTCAGACACTTAACACCCACACAAAAAACTAGCCGTGTAACCTTGCGCAAGTTACTTAACCCCAAGTGCCCTCCAAAAGGCAAAAAAAAAAAAAAAGAAGAAGAAAAAAAAGAGATAGTAATGGGGCATCTAGGTGGTGCAGTAAATAAAGAACCAGCACCAGCCCTCGAGTCAGGAGGACCTGAGTTCAAATCCAACCTCAGACACTTAAAACACACACACACACACACACACACACACACACACACACACACACAACCTAGCCATGTGACCTCAGACAAGTCCCAACCCCAATTGCCCTCCAAAAAGCAAAAAAAACAAACAAAAAAAAAGAGATAGTAACTTTGGAGAGAGCAGTTTCATTTGAAACCACCATTAAATGGGATTGGGAAAAGCTTCTTGTAAATGGCAGCATTTTAGCTGGGACCTGATGTAGGCCAGGGAAGCCAGGAAATGAGGAAGAAAATCCTAGGAATTAGGGGATAGCCAGTAAAAAGTCATGATGTTGAATAGGCAAGAGGCCAGTATGACTGGATCTCAAAGTACACAGCAGAGGTAAAGATGTAAGAGGATTTTAAAAGGTTCAAAGGGGCCAGGTTATGAACCAACAAACATTTCGTTGTTCTGTGTGGACTTTGTAACTCCTTTATTTACCATGGAAATATTTTTGTCATATCAAACTGTGTGATTTGGGGTAGGTCTTTTCAATTCTTTAGGCTTTAGTTTTCTCATTTTCAAAGTGAGGCGTCTCAACTAAATTCAAAATTTTGAAAGAGTCTGGTATGTATAATATAGTCAACAAACATTTATGGTTAAAGGCTTTAAAATCCGGAATACTTTATATTTCATCCTGTAGATAATAGGGGGCCACTGAAGTTTATTAAACAGGGGGAGATCTGAACTTTAGGAAGATCAATTTGACAGCTGAGTGGAAGGTGGACTAGAGAAGGAAGAGAGGGAAGTGACTTGAGGAAGGGAGACCCACCAAATGGTTATTGTGGCAAGGTGTGAGGTGATAGTTTCACTGGAAATGGAGAGAAAGGGGAGCATTTGAGAGATGTTCTTAAGTTTAAATCAACATGACTTGGCAACTGATTAGATTTAGGAGGTAAGAGAGAGGGAGTAGTCAAGGATGACACAGTTTCCCACCCTGGGGAATGGTAGGATAGTGAAGTTAGAGAGAGGAAAGAGTTTAGGGGAAAAGATATTATTCATCTTATTCTTTCCACTGTTCTGTTGCATGTACTTTGGCAAACTTGAAGGAGGAAGGAAAGGGTGGTGAAGGAAGAGAATGAGTCCAAATAAGCCTTGTCCTCTAAGTCACTTATCCTATCACTATCCATTCATATTTTTACTAACTTGTCATATGCCTAATCTTGTCCATGACTGCAAATAACTTCTTCTTGGTACTCATTCTTCACTAGAACTATTTATTTCTTGGAATCTTTGACAGTTTGGTCTCTTGAAAACCCTGAGGTTTTCTGTTTTGTTTTTTGCTTTTTGGAGGGGGGGAAAGTAGGGCAATTGGGGTTAAGTGACTTGCCCGAGATCACACGGCTAGTTTTGTGTTAAGTGTTTGAGGCCAGATTTGAACTGAGGTCCTCCTGACTCCAGGGCCGGTGATCTATTCACTGTACCACCTTGCCACCCCAACCCCGACGTCTTTTAATCTTACCTATAATTCAGAGACATGTAATGAAGGGAAATACATTATTTTCCAAGACAGCCTCTTCCAGTTTTGGCTAGCATCAATTGTTAGGGAGTTTGTTTCTGATATGAAGCCTGAATTTGCCTCTTGGTAGCTTATAGTCATCATTCCTGGTTCTACCTTATTACACCAAACAGAACAAATCTAACCCTTCTTCTACCAGATTCCTCATTTAGGTTTCCCAGAGTCAAATTCAAGTTTGTGAATGGTTTATAAGCTATGTGATTCTTAGCACCCTCTGGCCCATTTTTCTCTATTCTGTCTTCACTGTAGATGCATAAGGGAACCTCATAGAACTGGGGGCCATTTTTATTTTCCTTTGTTTTAAAGCTTGGCACTCCAAGAGGTGGAGGTGTGGGGGGAGAGCATTTCAGGCATAGAAGATGTCCAGTGCAAAGGCACCAAAATGGGAAATTGGTTGTTCTGTGTAAAGAACTAGAAGTAGTCAGTATGGTTAGACCAAAGAAGCTTACGCAATGTGTAAGTAGACTGGAAGCTAGAAAAGGACTAGGTTATAAAAAGTCTTAAATACCAAATAGAGGAGTTTGTAGTTGATCCTAGAGGTAATAGGGAGTCCTTGGAGCTTATTTAGCATGGGCATGACAAGGTCAGACCTGTGCTTTAGGAAAATCACTTTGTACAGAGGATGGATTGGAAAGGGGAGAGGTTTGTGGCAGTGAGATCAATAGGACGTTATTGCAATAATCTAAATGAGAGGTAATGAGAGCCTGAACGAGGCTGGTGGCTGTGTGAGAGGAGAATCTCTTTAATATCAAATTCTGGAATTTTGCCAGGGATTAAAATTAAGCTCACTGACCATTTTGTAGATTCTCTTCTCTTCCCTTTGTTGAAAATCAGAGTATTTTCCCTTTCATTACTTTTCCCAGCTTCCATGATCTTTCAAATATCCTTGACATTGGCGTCTATGATATTCTTTAGTGACCTTCCAATCACTCCTGACCATTAAAGCTTTAAGTGCCTAAGCATGTAGCCATCTAGGCTAAGGCGGCTTGAGTTCTTAGGATCATGGGGTGCTAGACAGAGGGTGACCTCTGAGGGCATCTGGTCAAGCTCTTTCATTTTACAAATGAGGAACCTCAGGCCCAAAGAGGTTAAGTTCACATTCACATGGGTGGTAAGTAGCAGAGCGAGGATTCACACTTAGGGCCACGATTCCAGGAAGAGCGGGAAAGCTCAGCAGGCTTCCCATTGGGCTGTGTTGGGTTCCCGCATGATTGAGTGCTCCCTTCCTCTTGTCATGCTTCTCTTAAGTCTCAACTCACTAGCAGCAATGTTTCTGCCTTTCTGAATAGGTCGTTCTCCTCAAATGGAATAGGGGTAAGATGCAGTTTGAGCATTTCTCCTCTTTCTTTTATCAGTTACCATGATCCTATCCAGCTCAAGCTGCAGTCCTCTTACTTCTTGTTTCTCCTCTTTTCTCCAATAAAATTCTGCTGTTCTTAGTTTTGCTTGCCAGCCTCAGCTCCTTCTGAGCTTTAGAACTCTTGACACTATTCTTATAGTACCACGTTTCACATGCATGTTCATTTTCACTTACCTGCCATTTTAAAACTCTAGATTGGCAGGGGCGGCCAGGTAGCACAGCGAGTAAGGGCATCGGCTCCAGTGTCGGGATGATGTGGGGATCAAATCCGGGCTGAGACACTCAGCACCCACCCAGAAACACCTGGCCGTGTAACCTTGAGCAAGTTATTTAACCCCGATTGCTTAAAAAAAACAAACAAAAAAAACCCCTCTAAATTGTCTAGTGTACTGCATCCATATCAGTCTCTTCAGACAACTCTCCTTTCACTTCCTTATTGGATTTACCTCTCTGTGCCTTGTATACTAGTGTCTTCAGAATTTCATTCTTCAGAGTTTTCTGTGGCTCCTGGGTACTTCCCCTATAGAATTTCAGTCTGTGGCATCCTTTTTGTCCTTCTCTGAACCTTTTGAAGTCTGTTTTCCAAATATCTTTTATCACAAACTGTAAGAGTGGAGTGGTCAGCCCCTCCCTCGGCCACCCCCAAGGTTTCTATTTTTTTCTGTTTTTCTTTCTTGTTAGTGAGAATTAGATCCAGAACTAAAATTTCCCTTGTAGGTTCATCTACTTTTTACATTAAAATGAAATTAATTTTATGATTAGTCAAGAAGTTAGTAGATGCTCTGATTTTGGTCAGGAAGGAGTTCTAGCAGATGTCCTTATCACCATTTTATCATATCTCCATGCCAAGCTTGCTGGCCATTTTCTAAACTCCTTAGCTTTTCAACAACCATTTGTTGGGTATTTTATAATCAAGATTTTTTTTCATTTTGAGTTTGGATGAAATAGATCCTTTTTTAGATCCTTTTCTGCTTTCAGTTCCTGTGATTCTATGATCTTGATTCTATCTATGTGATCTGTAGTATACAATGACAATATTGCTGCTTTTTCTGCTCTGATGATCTTCACTCAAATGTTCTCCAGCATATTCTGTATCTTCCTATCTTCAATTTCTGAATTTCCCTGCCTGAAAATAATTTTTTTATCAAAAATTTTTTTCAAACAGCAAAAATCTGCCTTCTTATTTTTTCCTTTCCTATCCCTACCCCTTCCTCTCCCTCTCCCCCCCCCCACCTCCATGTAAGAAAGAAAGAAAAACCAAACCCCTGGTAAAAGCATACATATATACAAGTAAAATGAATTTCTGCATTGGCATATCCAAAAAAATTATGTCTCACTTCATTCTCAGTCCTTCACCTCTTTATCAGGAGGTGGGGAGCATGAGGCTTTTAGAGTTGTTGGTCATTACATTGATCAGAATTCTTAAGTCTTACAAAGTTTTTTGTTTTTACAATATTGTTGTCATTGTGTAAATTGTTCTCCTGGTTTTGCTCACTTCACTCTGCAGCAATTCATATATGTCTTCCCAGTTTTCTCTGAAGAGGTCCTTTTCATCATTTGTTTAATCAGGTGATGGGCACCCTCTCAGGTTCCTATTTTTTGCCACCTCAGAAAGAGTTGCTATAAATATTTTTGGGCTTTCTTAAATTTGTTTTGCTTCAACTAATCTCTCCCTTAATCTGACCTCCCTTTAATTCTTTAATTACCCCTTCTCCTATTTGCCCTTTGCCTCTTATTTTCCTGTTGAATGAAATATATTTTTATACTGTGTGTATGTGTGTGTGTGTGACCAGTTTGACCAGTTCAGATGAAAATGAAGTTCGGCTATCAGCTGCTCTTGACTTCTTCCTCCTTGTTTTAATAAACTTCTCTTTTTTTCTGCATCCCAATTATGTGAGATAATTTTCCCTAACATTCCTTTCTCTCCCATCCCCCAAGTATATTTCTCTTCCTTTTTCTCTCTGGCCTAGATGGTTTTTGTTTTTGTTGTTGTTATTGTTTTGGTCATGACTTTTGGGTAGTCCAATGATACAGAAATTATCTCTTCTCAATCTATATTCTAGGTCAGTTGTTTTCACCAGAAATGCCTTATATTGTCGTTGATCTTTTTTTTTCAGTCTTCTGACTTTGTTTTACTATTTCTTGTCTCATGGAGTCAAGTCATTGGCTTTGGTTTGATCCATTCCAGTTTTCAGAGTTTGTTGCTTAGGCAAGGTTTTGTAGGTCTTGTGCCAAGTTAATTCCCTTTGCAATTCTTTCACAGTTCTCTTTTCCTCTAACTCTCATTTAAATTTTTTTTTTAAGCAATTGGGGTTAAGTAACTTGCTCAAGGTTACACGGCCAGTTATTTCTGGGTGTGGTGCTGAGTATCTGAGCCCGGATTTGATCCAGGTCATCCCGACACTGGAGCCGGTGCTCTTACTCACTGAGCCACCTGGCCGCCCCTAAGCAATTGGGGTTAAGTAACGTGCTCAAGGTTCCACGGCCAGGTGTTTCTGGGTGGGTGCTAAGTGTCTGAGCCTGGGATTTGATCTCCAGGTCTTCTCAACACTGGAGCCGGTGCTCTTACTTGCTGTGCTACCTGGCCGCCCCCTGACTCTCATTTAATTTATAAAAACATTGTAAACTTTAAAAAATATATTGTTTCATTTCTTCCAGGAATTCTAATTGAATTTATGCCCAAAGTGTGTTCTTCTTTGAAGCTTTGCTTGTATATATTTTAAAATCATCTTCTTCTTCTGGGTTTAATCTTGACTATCCCCTACTAATAATAATAACAAAAACAAAACTAGCATTTATGTAATGCTTTAAAGTTTACAAAGCATTTTACAAATGTTATTTCATTTTATTATTATTATTTACTGCTTTTGGGAAGGGGGAGGGCAGGGCAATTGGGGTTAAGTGACTTGCCCAAGGTCACATAGCTAGTAAGTGTTAAATGTCTGAGGCCAGATTTGAACTCAGGTCCTCCTGATTCCAGGACCAGTGCTCTATTCACTGTGCCACCTAGCTGCCCCTCATTTTATGCTTACAGCCACTCAGGGCAGGGTGTAGGTGCTACTGTTATTCTTGTTTTGCAGATGAGAAAACTGGAGCAGACAGGTTAAATACTTACCAAGGTTCACACAGCTAGTAAATGTCTGAACTGGATACAAATTCAGATCTTACTTATTCTAAATTCTGTATTCTGTTTACTATGTCATCTCTCTTTTTATAGTGAGATTTTTTTTGTTTGTTTGCTCATTCTTCCAGCCTACTAAGTGTCTTCATTTTTAATGTTAAGGCCAGGCTCTGTGCCCTTTTAGAGGGAGTATCTGGGCTGGTCCTGCTGTTTTCTTAGGGTATTGAGTGCTATTTTATTTTGGTAATCAGGGATAGCTCAGGCTTGGGACCTCAGTGCTTTATAAGTGATCTGGTCCAGGGAAAAGTCTGATTGTTGCCTCCTTGATCTGAGCTCTACAAGTTTCTGACCTGAGTTTTGGTCTGAACATTAGGCCTGTGGATCTGCCACATTTGGAGTTTCAGTAGACTGGTGCTCGAATCAGCCACTTTCTGGTTCAGAGTGAACAAACTGTAGTTTTGCCTTTGGTTTGGGATTCCTGCCTTGGTTTTCCTCTGCAGTATGCAATTTAGACCCTGTGCTCTATGTGGGGAGTTGGAGCGACACAGCTACTACTCACTTCTGAACTTATTTCTTACTAGATACCCAGGATAGGGTCTACAACCACTCCTCACCTTGGAATGCTGCCACCCCTGGGGCAGGTCCCTTCCTCAGTCTGCCCTGGATCTATAACCCAGAACTGGGTAGTGAGCAACGGAGCTGCCAGTTGCCACCTGGTAGTGAACCCTATACAAATTTAGGCTCCTCTCTGCCTCTTTTCACCCTGGTACATAGCTTCGCCCTGTGGTTGAATGCTCCCTGTGGCCTGTGCCTGGCCAGCCACTGTCCCCAATGTCAGCAGACCTCTCTGTCTGTGTCACTCTGCCAATCTGTGTTAGAAAAATGACTCGGGATCTTTTCTTGGATTTTAGTCAGGATTTTCTTCCTACTATGCTACCATCTCTGCCTATTTTGTTTCCAGAATATCCTCTTAATATTCAATGCTACTTGATGTCTAATTCACCTATTCAATTTCTTTTGAATGTAGTATACCTTTCCAGAGCTATATTCCATCTCAGTGATACCTGGGAGGTCAATTTTTTCTCTTGGCATTATGACTTCTAGTTCATCTTGCTTATTGCCTATACTTGAAACATTCTGTGTAACGAAATCACTCAAGCATTTATTAAGTGCCAGTTACCATACTAAGTACTCTGATACAAAGACAAATGTGAATCAGTCTGTGTCCTCAAGGGGCATATATTCTACATTTAAGGGCATGACTTTTACAACTAGTTCCTCTCTTGAATTTTGTCTCTCTTAAATTTCTGGGTATCTTCACTGCTGTTGCTATTCTTTTATGTTATTTGGTTGGGATTAAATCTACTCTTTATAATACCTAGCTTTGGAGATATATACAAAGTCAGTTTTTTCCTTCCTCTTTTCATTTTAAAGCCATTTTGATTAGATTTGCAGCACACCAGGCAAATATAGTCTTACTACCCCTTTCTAGCCATATTCCATCACTGACTACATGTATCTGTCATTCTTAGTTTTTGAATTGTGGGATGTAGAAATCCAAATTTTATCTTCAGATACCGTCTTCTTAAACACATGTTCATTTCTAATTTAGCTTTTCTCTTCTGCTTCCTTTAGGCCTTCTAGAGTCAAATGAGATAATGTGCAGAAACCACTTTGTAAATTATAAAGTATTTTATAAATATGAACTATTATTTTCCTTATGTGATTATTATAACACAGAGTAAAACTGAGGAACAGGTCTCTAGAGCCTTGCTTTCTACTCTTATCCACATTGGACCAAAAGATTTATGTGCCCACTTTTCATGGTAGCTTTGTCTCTTGCATTTGCATTTAAAAAATTCTGTCTTGCTCTGGTCTTTTCTACAGATTAAAGGTTACCTTTTTCTTCTAAATTCACTTCTTGCCTTCTCTTAGCCCATCTCTATTATAGTCTCAGTTTTTTTCTGTTGACTCATATCTTCAGTCTCAGTTGCCAGACTGGAACTTTGTACTAGGGCTAGGCTTTGCCCCTTCCCACACTCTTGGACTAAGTGAGCAGTTCTTATTTAGTCTTATACCCTCTGGAGTCTGGATGCCACTGTCACTGCATTACTGAATGGGGTTCCTGGATCATTCTCTGTTTTCTACAACAATCCCTGATTTCTGCCTCCATCTCCAAATGGCCTAACTTGAGTGCTGACATTGAATCTATCTTTGTCTTGTCCTCCCTAATGGTCACTTGACTTTCTCCTGATATGGCCTTGATAGGTTCTAATTGGATGTCTGAGATTGGTAGTTGAGCCTATTGAGGGCCCTCTTCCTCTGCAGGACGTAGGCTTTAGTCTTTTTGAAGTCCCTGAGGTGTGCATGCAATACCTAGTCTTTTCTCCTTGTCACCAGCTCAGGGCTGGTTCTGTCCCTCTTGCTGTTCTGACTAGCTAGAGCTGAAATTCCCCCCTCTTCCTCCACAACTCCTCCAAAAAATGCGCCAGACTGAATCCTATGTACTGAAGTCCCTCCTCCCAGCTACCATCATTCCTTTGTTTTTCAGGTGAGAGCAGTTGGAAGAAAGTTCTTTTTAGAATATCCTGGCAAGGTATGAGAGAGGGGAAGAGAAACCTTCACTTCATCATAAGTAGCTTTTTTTTTTCCTCTTAAAGGGATCAGCATATCCTTGAGATAAAAAAAGTTGAAACGAATTTCTTTATTAAGTAGTAGATAATATGCTAGGCAGTGAGATAAATAACTAAGAATGAAATAGCCCCATGCCCTCAAAGAGCTTATATTCTACCTGAATACAACATGAACACATTACACAATCTAATGTAGCGGCTGGGGGAGGGGAGGAAGAAGGCGCCAACATTCCTGGAAGGATCAGGAAAGGACTCTTGTAGGAGATATCCTTTGAACTGAGCTTTGAAGAAAAGTAGAGACTGTAAGAGTTGTCGGTGAAGAGGGAGATTATTTTAAGCATGGTAGGCAGCCTGTGCAAGACAGAGAGATAATGTCCTATGTTGGGAGGAACAAGATCAATTTGACTAACTGTGGGACACATGAAAGGAGTGACATATGATAAGCTAGGAAAGGTGGGATGGCTGCCAGTTGTGAAGGGCACACCACTATAAGTTTTAGAATCAAATTATTCTAAACCCTTTTGTCATTTTTTTTCACTCCTTTGGATTTATTCTTTGTTACCTATTTTCTTAAATATGTATAGTCTTGAAATCTATAACTGGAGAAAGTCATCCAAGTCATTCCTATTAAATTTCATGTGAAAAAGGGGCCTGGTAAAGTAATATAATTGAATGCCATCCTCCAAAAGATCAACTACCTTCTTCAAAACTTAACAGTAACTTCCATTTATGAATTATCTTCTCCAGGGTAATTAATGATATCTCATTTTGGTTTTCTCTGCCAGCAGAGGACAAGTGCTGGCAGGCCCTCCCAAACTGGAGAGGTTTTGGGTATAGGCTGAGGGGTGGACTGCTGGCCAAGGATGAGTTTAACTCTTTGTTGAGGTAGGTTCAGCAATAGATTGGCCTCAGAGTGATGCATTTTTCAGGTGTAGCAATTCTTGTAGAGTAGACTATTTACTAATTTACAGAGAAGCAGCAAACTATGTTGATGGAGGCAGTTATCTTCACCAATGAAATTACAGATTCCTGACGCTAACCTCTTTCACTCTCCATTAAAGTAATAATACCTTTAGATGAAAAATGATGATTTGGCACTGTTTTCATTTACAGTCTTTTCTTTTGTATTACAAGAGGAAAAAAACTTGATTTTCTTTTTTCAAACAATGCAATTTCAATTTAGTGGAAAAGCATTAAAATGGGCTCAATCATTTTTCTTGCTTTGATCTGTAGAGACTATACATTATGGAAGAATTGATATTTCTCCTTCATGATATTCAAACTTCTGGTTTATATAGGACTATATAATGCAGGTGGTTTGTTTGTGATCACTAGCTTTTATAAGTTTCTTCCAAAATGCTTCAGTGTATTTGTTCCCATTCTGAAGCTGGATACAGTCTTAGTTTCTAGGAAACCAAATATTTGTCTTTTTAAATTCTTACAAATAAATAGTTAATGACATTTAATTACTGGACAAAATAATATTTGCCAAATAAAAATTTTCAGTAAACACTAAATAGTTTTTGTAAAAATATTTTAAAAGGTCTGCTTTTAATTTATTAAAACTATCAGTGGCAAATAAAATCATGCTATACTATAGAAATAGCAGTTTTACCTTATTTTTTGAAATTTTTATTAATAGGTAAGCGTTTTGATTTTAGAGAGTTGTCTAAGGATAGTGAGAGAGGTTATGTGACTTACCCAGAGTCACAAAGATAGTTCCTATTAGAGACAGGAATGAAACCCAAGTTTTTCTTACTCTTGAGACCAATTCTTTATCCACCATGCAACAGTGTCTCTCAAATGCAAAATATATTAAGAATACTAAGTAATTTCTTGGGCAAAAGGGATTGCCACAGTAGAAAGGTGGGGATCAGGATAAACCTTTTGTAAGAAGGTAGCATTTAACCCAAGCCTTGAAGAATTCTATGGAGGTAAGAAGGGAATGTATTCTAGGCACGTGGGAGAACCCTTAGTAAGCCAAGGGCACAGAGACAAGAGTAGAAAGTCATGGATAGTGGCACAATTTGACTAGAACACAGGATCATATGAAGGGGAGTAATATGGAATAGTCCTGGAAGGGTAGGAGCCATAGCTGAGTGGGAAGGACTTTAATTGCTCTATAGGGGAATTTATATTTTATCCTATGAGCAACAGGGAGTTCCTGGTACCTCTTGAGCAGAGGAGTGGTACGGTTAGAGCTGTTAAATGGAAATATCCCTTGGCAGCTGTGTGGAAGATGAATTAGAGAGGGATAAGACCAGAGACAGGTCAATGAAGAGGCTATTGCTTTCTATATACTATACAAGGTTGCTTCTTTTAGACAGGCAACTCTTTTAAGACTATGCTGCAGAGAAGGTGCCTAGTTGCATTGGCAAAGGAAGTTGCTCAGTGGAAGATTCCCCACACTAATCCCTGCACTGGCCCCTATAAGTCTAGTCTAAAAAAAAAGAAAGATAAATTGGGTTTTATTAATTTTTTTCTTTGTGGTAGTTTGGAGATACTGCCCTTTCTGAAAGCTTACCTCTAAGGTAAATCTGTTTAGAGTAGGCCTCTAGCTGTGCCTCAGGACCAAAATCCTTCATCATTCAAGAGACTTCCTGGGTTGTTAGTCTTAACTAGGTTCATTAAGGTTTTTAGTTATTACCATGTTCATTTTTAGAGAAGGAAGAGTAATTCGATTTGACATTAATTAAGCATCTACTCTGTGTAAGACATTTTATCAAGAGTAAAATTCAAAATATTGATCCACTAGTAAAAGAGAAGGTGAAAAAGTAGAGGATGCTTGGATGTTTTCCACTTAAGAAAAATCATTTTTAAAAAATTCCAGGGGTGGGTAGGTGGCACAGTGAATAGAGCACTGGCCCTACAATCAGGAGGACCTGAGTTCAAATGTGACCTCAAACACTTAACACTTACTAGTCGTGTGACCTTGGGCAAGTCACTTAACCCCAATTGCCCTGGTTTCCTCCCTCCAAAAAGCAAAAAGTATATAATTAAAAAAAATTTTCATAAGAACATGCAAAGGAAAAACAAGTCTTATCTTGCCTTGAAAGATTTTTGTCAAATTTTTCAAAGACACCATTAAATGTATAAAAGCATCTGCTTGGAAAAAGGTTCTGAACATCAAAATTCTTCTCTTCCTAAATCAGGAAAGACCAAGATATATGATGCTTCCTTATGCTGTCTAATTCCTCAGATAGCATTGCTCATATTTTGTAGTAATTGTGAAAAAAAAATGAAACTCCACAGTAATGTTATAACAGCAAAAAAGTAGTTTCAATTAAGATTTCTTAATAATCTTTTTAAAAATCCAGGTTTATTTTATTTTCACTTCCAAAATCTCTTCCTTCCCTCACGTCTTCTCTACCCACTGAGAAGGCAAGAAATACAAAGCTCATCGCAAATATGAAGTCATGCAAAACAAATTTTGAGACTATAGACAGAAAGTGCTTTACAGACTTGGAAGTACTAGATAAATGTTAACTGTTAGAAGGGAAAATATGTCCTTAAATGCTCTTTTAATCTTTCTCCAATTTTAAGAAGGATCCAAAAGTAAAAACAAAATTATCTGGAGTAGTTTGGAATCATTATAAAGAATAACCATATTTTAGAGTTTCAAGGATCTAAAATTTTGTTGGTGTGGGTACTCCTTCCATTGGTACAACTCTCAACCCCTTTATAATTTTGTAGATTGTTTTTGAGAGTCTCTGTAGATGACAAGTTAATCACACATGGCCAACCAGTGGATGAACATTTCCAGATTTAGCTAGGTTTATTCTTGAACTACATACATACAATCTATTACCTTGTCAATGGCAGAAGTCTTTTCAACTTGCTATAGGACATGCTAGAGCTTGAACCTTGAGGTTGTAGACTACAAGAACCCAGGTCATCTCTGCTCCATGATGAAACATTAGAGCAAATCTTTAGTAGAGGATAATTATATACTAATCTTTTTTTTTAGGGCAATTGGGGTTAAGTGACTTGCCCAAGGTCACATGGCTAGTCTTTGTGTCAAGTGTGTGAGGCCATATTTGAACTCAGGTCCTGATTCCAGGGCCAGTGCTCTATTCACTGCACCACCTAGCCACCCCAATAATTATATACTAATCATAATGCTTGTCAGTGATTCTTTGAATAGTCAACATGCATTTATTAAGTACCTACTGTGTGTCAGGCACCATGCTAAGCACTATATAATTTTTTTTAAAAAGAGAGAAAAATATTGCTCATGACGGCGAGGAAACAACATGCAACTAACTATGTACATACAAGATATAGGTAGTGTTAATGGAAGGTAATTTTAGAGGGAAGACACCAAGAAAGGCTTCTTGAAAATGGTAAGATTTGAGGTGTCTTTTTTTAATATTTTATTTTTTCCAATTACATATAAAAGCAAATTTTAACATTTGTTTTTTTAAAATTTGGGTTCCAAATTCCCTCCCTATTCTCTCCCCTCATTGAGAAAACAAGCAATTTGATATAGATTATATATGTTCAGTCATGCAAAACATTTCCATATTAGTGATGTTGTGAAAGCAAACACAAACAAAAAATGAAAAAATAAAAGGAAAAAGTAGTATACTTCAATCTGTATTCGGACTCCATCAGTTCTTTTTCTGGAGCTTGATAGCATTTTTCATCATAAGTCCTTTGGAATTGTTGGTTGGTTGATTGTACCTCATTCTCAAAGAAGACCAAAATTATACTACTATGTTAGAGTCAACTTACAGTGCATCCAATTGACTGAAGATTAGAAAGAGTAGGGATGATAGAAGGGGCAATTTGTTAAAAAAAACATAACCCAACAAGATGAGATGAGATATGCAGAGGGATTTGCCTTATTGGAGAGAGGGACTACTTTTTCATGTGGGATGGAGTAGATGATGGAAGAAGACATCAGAGTATTAGGAGTTGAGGAGGAGCTCTTGGTGTATGGCCTCAATTTTTTCATCGAATTATGTATGAGACAAGTTTTTCATCTGAAAGTGTATAGGGGAGAGAGTCCTGTGGGAAGTTTGAGGAGAGATAAGAATGTTTCAAACAGCTGCTGTAGCCTGTGAGATAGTGAATTGATTAGGGAGGTTGCTTGCTGTGGTGAGGGTCTAGTTGAGATTATGTAATGTAGTTTTGTAGTGGACCTCGTCAGCATGGTTTTCTGATTTCCTCCTCTTTGTTTAGCGGCACTTAAAATTGGATCAGAATAGGCAGATGGGGGGAGTAATCCAAGGTTGGGGTTTGGCAAGGTATGATTGGTGATAGGATAATATTTTCATTGGTGAGGACACTATTTCTGCTGACATAGATTGACTTATGTAGCCAAAAACAATTATCCACCATTTTTTCAGCCTTGTGGCAATGAACCTCCCTCTCCTTTGCCAGGTTAATTCTGAGGCAACAGACGTAGTCTGCCAGCAGACCTCTGCTTAAAGCCTTTTGGGATTAGGGGGACCTATCAGAGATTGTATACCAGTGGCATACCCCTCAGGAGCCCAGGGTTACTTCTATGCAACAGTGAGATATTGGAGTAAGACTTTAGTAGAGAATTACTATAAACAACTAATTTATAAGCTAAACTAGTGTTCAAAAGTATCACTCTAGTTTAGTTCTAAGTTGTTATTTTTAAGATTTTAGTCCTACAGACTAATAGGGAGAAATTATTCTTTGGGGATGTGAGCTTTTTGTATCATTGAGGTACCACTGAATACCTGGGAAGTATGATTTAAATGTTATCCTGGTGGCCAGAAGAGCTCATTTGTCTCTCCAAAGTAAGCATTTATTCATAAGTAACTAAAGTGACTTAATGCTTTTCTGGCTCTTACTAAAAACTACCATCCGAGATGTTCAAATAGTTTGTAAATATTAATTCTTACTGTGTAAGGTAGGTGGTATCACAGTTTAACATATGGGGAAAGACAAAAAGAAAAAAAATTGCTGAAGGTCAAAGTGAGTTAGTGGCTGAGTGAAGAATGGAGCCCAGAAATTATCTCCATCTTTTTCTGCATTTCCTTTCCTGTCATTGCTAGTTACTTGGTTACCAGAATATTTGCATGTAAACAGAAGCTTCTTCCTTTTATATCCAGAAAGATTCATTCATTGATGCATTAATCTGGACTTGGCTACAGTTTCTTTTTTTAGTTCCCTATTCATTCTCGTAAACACCAGAGCAAAAGTCTCACTGCGTTTTAGTTTCCTCTGAAGCCACTCCAAAAGGATATTTGGGTTTTGTGCTTCTTTTCTTAGGTAGAGCCAATATACACCTGAGTATGGACCTGAGTTGACTGAAACTATTCTACAACTCCTGTTTCACATTTATACATTTCCCTTCACCAGTTTTGATAGTTGAATCTTTCTTTATTAAGCAATAAAATCTGCTTGATTTAGAAACTATATTTTTTACATAAAAGGTAGGAGGCTGATTCTGATAAGCTCATTGGGCAAAAGCTAGGGTCTGGTTTTTGCTGTTCCGTTGGACCCCACTCTTCCTCTTTAAATATTCAGACTTCCGATGCCAGCCATATCCTCTTTATTTACCACCTCAAGGTCCCACTTGAATATTTCCCTTTTGTGTAGGGGATAGGGGATGAAGAATTTGAGAAATGAAACTTTAGGAAGAAACCAACTCATATCTGTCTAAAATCAGCAAGTTAGTTGATTGTGACTTTGATGACTCTCTCTATAATATCTCTTGTGAGAGGGAGGGATGAGAAGGGTAAAGCAGGTAAACAAGCAACAAGTATTTATTAAGTACTTACTCTCTGCCAGACACTGTGTGCTAAGCGCTGGGGATACAAATACAAGTTAGAAGAAAGTCAGTCTCTGGCCACAAAGTGCTTACATTATTTTGTAAAAATAAGTTTTTATTGATACTTTATGTTTCTTTCTTTCTTTTTTTTTTTGGAGGGGGGAATAAAGGACAATTGAAGTTAAGTGACTTGCTGAAGGTCACATGGCTAGTTTTTTTTGTGTTAAGTGTCTGAGGCCGTATTTTAACTCAGGTACTCCTGACTCCAGGGCCGGTGCTCTATTCACTGTATGCCTTCTGTTTCTTATATCATTATAGTTACCCAAAGTATTCTTCCCCCCTTCCCTTCTAGAGACCCATTCCATATAACAAATTATGTTTTTTAGAGAGGGAAAAAGAAATCAGCACAACTGATCAATATATATTAAAAAAAATCTAAAACTGTGCACCTGTCACATCCATAGAGGGGTGAGTTGGGGATGTCTTCTCATACATCTTTCAATCAAGTTCTACTTGAGCTTTATAATATTTTTAATATTTGCTTTTAATTTTTTTGGTGTGTAGTTGGTCTTTCCATTTACATTGTTGTAGTTGCTGTGTATGTTGTTTTCTTGGTATTGCTTGTTTTACTCTCCATCATTTCATACAGATTTTTCCACATTTCTGTTTGTTACACATAATTTCTTATGGCACAGTAATATTCCATTACATTCATGTACCACAATTTTTTAGCCTTATTCATTCAGTAAGCATCTGTTTTCTTTCTGATTCTTAGCAATCACATAAAGTACAGCTAGAAATATTTTGATGTATATGGGGACTTTCTTCTTATCAATGGCTTCCTTGTGATACAAATCCAGAATTGGAGTCTCTGCTTTAAAGATAATGGATATTTTAGTTACTTTATTTACATAACTCCAAATTGTTTTCCCAATGGTTGTATCATCTCACAGCTCCACCAACAATGTATTAGTGTGTCTATTCAACCCCTCCAATATTGACTATTGCCATTTTTTGTCATTTTTGCCAACTTGCAGAGCATGAGGTAAAACCTCAGGGTTATTTTGATCTGCATTTCTTATTAATGATTTGGGGGTATTCTTTCATATTTTAGGTTGTGAACACTTTGTAGTTTTTCTTTTGAGAATTGCTTGTTCATATCCTTTGACCATTTATCTATTGGGGAATGACTATTAGTCATATATATATATGTGTATGTGTATATACACATACATATATACATATACACATACACGTACACATAACACACATGTGTATGAATGTATGTATTGTTTCTATATCTTGGAAACCAAATCCTTATAAGAGAAATTAGATACAATTTTTTTTCCTTATTTAACCACTTTACCTACTTCCCTTCTTATCTTAGGTACATTAATTTTATCTATGTAGAAGTTTTTTCATTTTTAGTAATCAAAGTTATCTATGTTTTATAATTGCCTCTATCTCTTTTTTTGGTTAATAATATATCTCCTACATATATATATGTATATATATGGGAGATAATAATATATCTCCCATAGCTGTGGGAGGAATAAGATCTGATTCTCTTCAAAGTTTTTTAATAGTATGATCTTTAATATTAAGGTCATGTATTCATTTAGAATGTGTTGTGGAAGATAGTATAAAATGTTGGTCTAAGCCTAATTTCTGCCAGATTGCTTTTCAGTTTCCCCAGCAGTTTTTTTCCCAAATGAGGAATTTTTTCTTAAGTAATTTACCTTCTCCACTTTATCAAACATTGGGTTATTAAGTTCTATTTTTTTCTGATTCTCCCTTATTTAGTCTGTTCCAGTGATTTATCTTTCTATTTTTTAAATACCAAATAGTTTTGATGACTGTTTCTTTATGATATAATTTGAAGTCTGGAAGTGCTATTCTCCCTTTTGTTCCTATTTCTTTTAATCATTTCCCTTGATATTCTAGATCTTTTTTTTTAAATGAATTTTGTAATTATTTTGTCAAGTTCCATAAAGTATTCCCTTGTTAATTTTATTGGTATAGCATTAAAGTGTAAATTAACTTTGGTAGTATTGTCATTTTTATTATATTGGCACTGTCTAGCCATGAGCACTAAATATTCCTCCAGTTATTTAAATTGTTGTTTATTTCTTTAATGAACATTTTGTAATTGGATCTATACAGGTCTTTCGAGTGCATTGGTAGATGTTTTATGTATTTTACAGTGGATTTGGAATGAGGTTTCCCTTTCTATTGCTTCTTGTATTTTTTTATTATTATAGAAGAATACTGTTGATTTTTGCAGATTTATTTTGTAGACTGTAAGTTTGCTGAAGCTATTGTCTGAATTGGTATCTTTGTTGATCTCCTAGAATTTTCCAAGCAAACTATCATATCATCAGCAAATAGGGATAGTTTTATCTCCTCTTTCTCCATCTTTATGCCTTTAATTTCTTTCTCTTTATTACTGATGCTAGCATTTCCAGAACTTTATAAAATTAAAAGAAAAGTGAGTGTCCTTACTTCACTTCCATATTTTTTGGAAACAGTTCTAGTGTATCTCCATTACATATGATACTGCTTTTGGTTTCAGATACTTTTTATTTTATATATATATATATATATGAAAATTTTTTTTTAAGAGTCCCTCTGTAGGATTTTTCCATGTCTCTTGAGATGATCATGGATATTTGGATATTTTTGCTTTTAATATGGTTAATTATGTTGATTATTTTCTTGATGTTGAATCATGTTTGCATCCCTGGTACAGATCCCACTTGGTCATAATAAATGGTTTCTTGGATAAATTGCTGTAGTCTATTGTATAGGATTTTCTTTAAAATTTTTGAGTCATTTCATTAATGTTGATTAATGATACTGGCCTTTAGTTTTCTTTCTGTGTTTTAGCCTTCCCTTGTTTGGGTATTAGGACTATATTTGTCTGATAAAAGAAATCTGGCAGTGTGCTTTCTTTCTCAATTTTTGAGAATAATTTGTTAAGTATGAGCACTTTCTAAAAGTTTTATAGAATTCTCCAGTGAACTCACCAGGACTGGGAGATTTTTTGTTTTCTTTCATTGTTGTTGTTTTTTTTTTTTTTTTACAGCTAGATCTATTTCCTTTTAAAGATTGGTTTATTTAAGATCTCTCTGGTCTTCTGATAGTTTCTGAGAGATATTTTTTAAGGTATTCCTGTTTCTTTGTGTTCTAGGTTTTATTAGCATATAACTGTGCATAATGTGTTCTGATTATTCTTTTTATTTTTCCTGATTTTGCTGCAATTTCATCTTGTTCATTTGCTCTATTTTACTGATTTTATTTTTCTGCTCCCTTTTATTATTTTAAAAAATTTAATATTTTATTTTCCCCCAATTATATGTAAAAATAATTTTTGACATTTGTTTTCTAAAACTTTGAGTTTCAAACTCTCTCCCTCCTCTTCATCCTTTCTCCCAATTGAGAAGGCAAGAAATTCAATATAGATTATACATGTGTAGTTGAATCAGTCCAACTCCACCAACAGTGCTTTAATGTCTCATTTTTCCACATCCTCTCCAACATTTGTCATTTACCTTTTCTGTCCTATTAGCCAGACTAATAGGTATAAGATAATACCTCAGAATTGTTTTAATTTGCATTTCTCCAATCTGTGGTGAGAGTATTTTTTCATATGGCTATAGATAGTTTTGATTACTTCACCTGAAAACTGATCATAACTTTTGACTATTTCATCAGTTAGGGAATGGCTCTTATTTTTATAAATTTGACTCAGTTCTTATTTGATTGAGAAATGAGGCCTTTATCAGAGAAACTAGCTTCAAACTTTTTTCCCCTCACAGTTTCTGTTGCTAACTGTATTTCCCTCCATCCTATTCTCCCCCATTTATTCTATTCTCATTTCACCCTGTCCCTCCTCAAAAGTGTTTTGCTTTTGACTACCCCTCCCCCATCTGTCCACCCTTCTATCACCACCACCTCCCCTTCTCTTATCCCCTTCCCCTCCCACTTTCCTGTACAGTAAGATAGATTTCTTCATCTGAGTGGCCACAGTGGAGGGGAGACCCTCCTCACAGAACTAGAGCAGAAAAAAGTATTTGTGGTCACTCATAGACCAGAGCACAGACTAGGAGAGTAGTATCTCTCCTTGGCATACCACCTTGGAAAAACTTTGAGCTAATTCTGATGAGAATAAGTTTCATTTACTCCCCTTCACCTCCTACCTCACTTCCCTCCACTATAAAAGCTTTTTCTTACCTCTTTCATGTGAGATAATTTACCCCATTCTACCTTTCCTTTTCTTTTTCTCCCAGTACATTCTTCTCTTACCCCTTAAATTTATTTATTTATTTGCTTTTTTGGAGGGCAATTGGGGTTAAGTAACTTGCCCAAGGTTACATGGCTAGTGATTGTGCGTGTGTGTGTGTGTGTGTGTGTGTGTGTGTGTGTGTGTGTGTTAAGCATCTGAGGCCAGAACCAAACTTGGGTCTTTCTGACTCTAGGGCCGGTGCTTTACTCACTGTTCTACCTCGTCACCCCTTAAATTTATTTTTTAGATATCATCCCTTCATATGCAATTCACACCTGTGTCCCCTGTCTATATATACTCATTCTAACTGCTCTAATAATGAGAAAGGTCTTATGAGTTACAAATATCTTTATGCTTCTCTTGAGTCTTGTATTTTAAAGTCAATTTTTTAATTCAGCTCTGGTCTTTTCATCAAGAATGTTTGAAAGTCCTCTATTTTAATAAATGTCCGTTTTTTCACCTGAAAGATTATACTCAGTTTTGCTTAGTAGGTAATTCTTGGTTGTAATAGCTCCTTTGCCCTCCAGAATATCATATACCAAGCCTCTGATTCTTTAATGTAGAAGCTGCTAAATCTTGTGTTGTCCTGACTATGGCTCCACAATACTTGAATTGTTTCTTTCTGGTTGCTTGAAATATTTTCTCCTTGACCTAGAAACTCTGGAATTTGGCTATAATATTCCTGGCAGTTTTTGTTTTGGGATCTCCTTCAGGAGGTGATCAGTGGATTCTTTCAATTTCTATTTTACTCTCTGGTTCTAGAATATCAGGGCAGTTTTCCTTGCTAATTTCTTGAGAGATAATGTCTAGTCTCTTTTTTTGATTAGGGCTTTCAGGTAGTCCAGTAATTTTTGAATTATCTCCTGGATCTGTTCTACAGGTCCATTGTTTTTCCATTGAGATATTTCACATTGTCATCTACTGTTTCAGTCTTTTCATTTTGTTGTATTGTTTCTTGATTTCTCATAAAGTCATTAGCTTCCATTTGCTCCGTACTAATTTTTAAGCAATTATTTTCTTCAATGAGCCTTTGGACCTCCTTTTCCATTTGGCCAGTTCTATTTTTTAAGGCATTCTTCTCCTTATTGGCCTTTTGGACCTCTTTTACCATTTGGCCTAGTCTGTTTTTTAAGATGTTATTTTCTTCAGTATTTTTTTGCGTCTTCTAAGCTGTTGACTTGTTTTTCATTATTTTCTTGCATCACTCTCATTTCTTTTCCCAATTTTTTCTCTACTTCTCTTACTTGATTTTCAAGATCCTTTTGGAACTCTTACATGGCCTTAGACCAATTCATATTTTTCTTGGAGACTTTGGATGTACGAGCTTTGACTTTGTTGTCTTCTGAGTTTGTGTTTTGATCTTCCTCATCACCATAGTAACTTTCTAAAATCAGTCTTTTTTTCTGTTGTTTGCTTATTTACCATTACTTATTTCTTGACTTTTAACTCTTAACTCTTTGTCAAAGTAGGGCTCTTCTTCCTGGGTGGAGGCTGCGCTGTGTCAGGCTTCATGGGTTTTGTGCAGCTGTTTTCAGAGATACTTCTAGGAACCTGTAAGTTTTAAGTTTTTCCCAAGGTGGTATGATCCAAGGAGAGGTATTTACTACTCTCCTAGCCTGTGCTCTGGTCTGTGAGTGACCACAAGTACTTTTTTCTGCCCTAGTTCTGTGAGGAGGGTCTCCCACTGTGGCCACAAGCTTTGCTATGCTAGTGCTCCTCCTCACCCTGGGACTACCATCCAGTACGGAGACCTGGATCTGAGCATAGGCAAAGTAACAGAGTCCTGCCTCATTGCTAGCAAAAAAAGACCCCTGTAATCTCCTTCTGACCAGTTGTTTGGCCCGCTTACCATCTGTGGGCTCAGAGCTCTGAAAGCAGCCACTGCCACTGCCACTGCTGATTCAATCACTCCCAAGGCCTATACGTGGTTTGCCATGGCTGGGGCTGTACTGGCATGGTCTGCACTCCCCTCTCACCCAAATGTGACAAACCTTTCCTGCTGACCTTCTATGTTGTCTTTGGTATCTGTGGGCTGAGAGGTCTGGAAATTCCTACTGCTGCCAGTGACTCAGTTGTTTGAGGCCTGCTTCAGGTTTAATGGGGCCTGGTCTGTGCTGGCATGGACTGCACTCCTCTCTCACTCAGGTGCAACAGACCTTTCCTATTGACCTTCCAAGTTATCTTGGGCTGGAAATTTGTTTCTCTCCATTGTTTCATGGGTTTCTAGCTACTCTAGAATTGTTTAGAGTCATTTTTTAAATGTATTTGGAAGGTTCAGGGGGAGAGCTCGAGTGAGTCCCTGCCTTTATTCCTCCCTCTTGGTCCCTTTTTAAATCAGATTAGTTAAAGGAGTTAAATTAGTTATTGGTGTTTTCAAAGAACCAGCTTTTAGTTTTTATTATTTCTATGGGTTTTTGTTTTGCTTTTTGCATTTGGACAATGGGCTTAAGTGACTTGCCCAAAGCCACACAGCTAGTAAGTGTGTCAAGTATCTTGAGGCTGGATTTGAACTCCTGACTCCAGGGCAGTGCTCTACTCACTAAACCACCTAGCTGCCCCTATTCCTATGTTTTTTTTTCTAATTAATTTGTTTTCTAATTTTTAATATCTCCTCTTTAGTGTTTATTTTAGATTTGGTTGTTTGTTAGCTTTCTAATTTAAAAAAATACAAGTTCTGTTTTCATCCATTTTGTTAATGTATGTTTGTAAAAACATATTTTTTGTAAAAATATTTTTCTTCTCAGGACTGCTTTAGCTACATACCAGAAATTTTGATATGCTGATTCATCATTACTATTTCTTTTACAAAGTTATTCTCTGATTTGTTCTTGGCCATCACATTATTTAGGATTTCATTGTTAAGTCTCCACTTTAGCCTGTAATTTTTTGTTTGTAGTCCTTGATCATTGAGATTTATAAAAGATGTATTAACTATTTTCCCCTACTTACATTTGTTTTCAATACCTCTCCATCCTAGTATATGGTCAGTGTTTGTAAAAGTTCCATGTGATGCTGAGAAATATCTATATTCTTTTGCTGCCCCATTTAGAAGATGCCATAATTCTTTTCATTTTAGTTTCTCTGGGGATTTGCTTGGTTCCACATTTTCTCTTTTGTTTTATCTTTCTGTTAGAATTATCTGAAACAGAGAGGGAGATTGACATTTCTTATCACTACTGTGTTATTATCTATGTCTTGTAGCTCAGATGTTTCTTTTATGAATTTGGATGCAAGGCATTTGGAGGATGTAAGTTTATTATTGATATTTATTTGCTATTGATGGTTCCTTTCAGCATAATATAGTTTCCTTGTTTATCCCTTTTTATTTTTTGAATGTTTGTTTTTGCTTTGTCACATAGCATGATTACAAGTCCTGTTTATTTTTTTATTCAATTGATGCATAGCAAATTTTGTTCCATTTCCTCAGTTTTATTTTGGGTATGTCTTTCTGTGTGTGTATGTGTGTGTGTGTGTGTGTGTGTGTGTGTGTGTGTGTGTGTGTGTGTTTATTTCTTGTAAGCCCCAAATTGTAGGGTTTCATTTTGTTTTGTTTCTTATCCAGTCTGTCACTCTTTCTTGTTTTATTGGATTGTTTAATCCATTCACATTTAAAGTATTGAGAGTTAGGTTTATATAGTTAGGATTCCCCCCCCCCGCCCCACTTCTTATGCTATAAATACAGTACTGTAGTCCTTCAGTTACTTTACCTTAATCTTTTTTTAAGGTGTCCCTGTTCCCATTGGATCTCTTCCCTGCACCCTTGATCCCTTCCTTAAAATTTTGCTTATTAATTTTTGGTTTTGCTTATTAGTTCCTTTTTCTCTCCTGCTTTCATATAGTTATATAATTCTTCACTCCTTTTTCCTCTCAGTCAAATAGATTCCTTCTTCTTCTCCTTGTATTCCCTTTCAACAAGTCCTTCTCATTGGTTTCTAAAATCTCATTTTTTTGTGTATCCCTTTCCAAAAATAATTTCTCTTAATTTCTGTTCTATCTTCTCTTTCTGCTCTTGACCCTTATTCTTTGATTCATGTCACTTCTGATTATCTGGTCCCTTTTTCTTTGAAATCCTCATGTAATCAAAATTTCCAATATATCCATTATAGGCTCTTTTCTCTAACAGGTTTCTGCCACTCCCTTCTAGAGATTGCTTCATGGCTTTCCCTTTTCCATCGTGCCACAGACCCAGAATAATGCCAGTTTTTGCGGGTGTCAGAGAGGACACTGCCTAACCTCCCCCTCCATTTGCCTCAAAATCTCCATGGGCCCATGTTTTCCTACTCCCCCCAGGTACCAATTGTCCCCTTGAATATATAGAATTTGAGAGTCTCCTGTAAACTCATTTACCCGATTTCACATGGAAACTGCCTTCTTGTTTCTCTTCCTTTTTCTCTGTATCCTGTTCCACTGCCCCCTGCTGATGAAAAAATGAAGAGGCAAAATGAGGAGGACCTTAGCACTAGCCTCTGAACCTTGGCACTCACTGCACACATGCTGCTCAAATAAACAGCTAAATAGATATGTATGGTAGAAGCAGAGAGCATTCTGTTTGGTGTGTGCTTGTCTTTATGGAGTATACTGACTGTCTGATAAAAGTCTGTGGTGCGTAGGAGTTCAACCAGAATAGCATAGGGAGAGTGCTGAGAAGGAAAGGCTATGGACCAGGGGATTAGGGCAAATTTTCTGGGGGTGGCAGTCCTGGAGTTAGGCAGGAATTCTTAACCCAGGGTCTGTGAACTTGTTCTTTAAAAAAAAAGTTAGTAATTATATTCCACTATAATCTGTGTTCTTTGTATAACTTTGTGTAGTTTATACCTTTAAAAACATTGTTCTGAGAAGAGGTCCATAGGCTTCACCAAACTGCCAAAGGAGTTTGGGGGTGTGGGTGAACTCCTGCTTTAAAAGATGGGTAGGCATTCAATAGGGAAAAAACAGAGTCCATTTCAGGAATAGAAAACTATATGAGCAAAGGCATGCCTGTGAGAAAATGTGAGTACTTTGAACTTTTCTCACTAGATAACAAGGGAGGTTTTGAAGGGTTTTGAACAGAGGAGAGACCATGTATACAGAGAAAAGGAAGATTATTTTGACAGTAGTGAGGAAGATGAGTTAGAGGAGATACAGTACATGTAGAAAACCCAGTTCTGCTGGGTCTTTGTGGAACAGTAACCAGTATTACACAGATAGGATTCTAGGTATATGATGCCCTGTTTTGTCAAAGTTTAAGGAAGGAAGATGGCACACTTTTTTGCTTAGTTTTCTAGGCACTACATTTGTTTATCAGATAGGTGCTTCAGAAGAAAACAAATTACATTAGGATATTCGTTCAGTTAAGAAACACTTAGTTTAGCACAGTGCTTAGCACATAGTACATACTTAAGAAAGGTATATTCATTCAGCAAGATACATACATAATTAATTGTAATGTACAATAATACACAATAAATGCACTAGAAGGTATGAAAGTAGGTGCTTTATGAGTTTGGAGGGGAGAGGTTGTTACCATTTTGGGGTAGGGACTATCAAGAAAAGATTCATAGATAAAGTGGCTTTTGAAACATTATTGCTTCCAAAATGTTGCTTTGTGATAAGAGCCAAAGCTTTAAAGTATTTTATAGTCTGGGAGGATTCAATCTTGGGCTTTCCTTGGCTGCTCAATTCTTGAATCCTGCTTAGAGTTGTGAGACTGAGGCAGCTGAACTTTAATTTATTTATTTGATTCATTCACCAGATGCTAATTTAAGTTGTGTCAGGTGCTATGGGAGATAAAAAGTTTACCCTTTTGGAGATCATAGTCTGGTAGGAGGATAGCACACAAAGAGAAGATAACTACAATATGCTACAATGTACAATAAACAACCTCAGAGAAGTATGAAGGAGAGGGGAGACAGGTTTTACTCTGGTAACAGTGAGTAAAAAAGTTGGATTTAAGATTTTCTTATAGAGCACCTATCTTACAGGTAGAAAGTCCATGGTCAAATAAAGAAGGGATTGTGGGATGTATTAATAGTTCATATTTATATTTCCCTATGAGAGTGTGGCCAAGTTATTTAACTTCTCTGAGCCTCAGTTTCCTCATCTGTAAAATGGGATAATAATATTTATGCTGCCTACCTCATAGGACCGTTGTGACTAAAATACCTGTCAACCTTAAAATCCTATTAAATGTGAGTTTTGTTCTTACAAGGAGGTGTCAGATGATGGGAACTCATTAACCTGGAAGCTCTTGGCCCTACTTTTTGTGCATGACAAATGCTGAGGAAAGTGGTGGCAGCAGAGTCTTAAGGTTTATCTCCAGAGCTCTGACTAGGCAAATGGTGGAAAACTGGGTCCACACTTTAAGGCAAGTGATTCCTGTGGGTAGAACTGATCTCAGTAGGTCAGCTCCTGGCTTCTGTCATTAGCATATTGTATCTTTGCTTCAGTCTGTCTTCTTTTCTCTTCTTGCCTTCATTGTTTCCTCTTGTAGCTCTGTAACCAAATCCTCACATGTGAGTAGCTGATAGCACAGGAGATTGTAAGCCAAAAACCATGTGATGACCACCTTCTGTAACAGGCCAATTCCAAGGAACAGCTTATGAAGAATGGAAATGAAAGAAAAAACAAATCCAGAGGGTAGCACACTGAGTTTCAGAAAATTCAAGAGGTAGTAATCCCAACAGGTAGAAAGTCTGTGGTTAAGGGGAAAAGAATTTGGGAGATGTCATAATACCTACCAATGGCTCACATTTCTATGTCCCTTTTACCCAGTGCTTTCCTCACAACATCCCTGTGAGGCTGGAATGTAAGTAGTAGTATAACCTGGGACTTGGAGAAAGAAATCTAACTTACTCAAGGTCCCATTAGAACCAGTCTTCTGCAGCTGAGCCAGGGCCTATACTTGTTTCCTATCTACCACACAACACTGCCCCCCAGAGGCTCTGAGTACCTCTGGTATTCAGGGGGCCTTGTCTTCTTAGTTATGGGTCAAATCAGTCTATTCAGCTGCATATTCTAAAGCTCTGACAGTGACACCAAGGGGTGTGTATAACTTTTAACATCAATAAATATTGAGATTTACTCCCTCCTCTACTAACCATGTCCAATACATATTTTAAAACTTTGTCATCATTTGTTATCAGAAATGTCATCTCCCCCCCCCCCCCAATTTTATGATATTCTCTTCTCTCTGAAAGGGCAGAGTCTCTTGCCAGTACATGTACAAACAGTAAGCAGATTCCCATTTCTGTCTACTAGTAAAGCCAAAAGTTTAAAAATGATATCATAAAACTTCTAGGTTAAGATTATTAAATAATAAAATAGCTTTTTGTGTGTATTTTAAATAAATTCTTACAACTCATGTACCACATTTTAGCCATTCCCCAGTCAGTGGACATCTACTTTGTTTCTGATTCTTAGCTATCACATAAAGTGCAGACATAAATATTTTGGTATGTATGGGGACTTTTTTCTTACCAATGGCTTCCTTGTGGTACATACCCAATATTAGAATCTCTAGTTCAAAGGGTATGGATATTCTAGTCACTTTATTTACATAATTCCAAATTGCTTTCCAAAATGGTTGTACTGTTCACTGCTTCTCCAAAAATGCAATAGTGTGTCTATCATTTCACAACTTTTCCAGCAGTGACTATCACCATTTTGGAGGGGAGGTATTTTTTTTTGTGCCAATTTGCATGTATGAGGTGAACAATGACTTCTTTAGGCAACTTCAACTCTTTCTTTGCTTTCAGGAAAGACTGTAGGGAACAGAATATTCTTCAGAATGTTTAAACAGATGAGTTCCATATTTACAAATAAAGACAACCTTAAGGATTCTATCCTATTTGGATAGACCGAATCCAGTATCTTCTATTTTGGGCTGGTGTTATTTCATTGGCTTATAGAGTAGAATTTTTTAAAAAACACATTAGAAAGTTATATATGTCAAACATAAAAGAGATACAATACTTTGGCATTCTTTTAAAGAAAGAAGACAACTATATGAACAGAAGTAGGCATTTCTACTCCCTTTGTAATCAACTATACATGTTTGAGGCCCCGGGGAAAAAGGATGAAAAACAGTCTTTCTTAGCACGTATTCCAGGGGCAGATAGTAGAAAGGAGATACAGCATGTACATGAATAATCCTAATGCCAGGTAGAGTGTGGTCAGGACAAAAGAAAGGCAGAGATAAAATACTCTTGGAAAATTTCAGATGAGAGAGATCATTAAACTTTGGGGTAAGGGATGAGGATCAAGCAGATCTTTGTGGAGGAAGGCCATACCTGCTCTGGTCTTTGAAAGAGAAGGATTTCAGTAGATGATGAGGAGGGTGTGCATTCCAGGCTTGGGAGATTGTCTGTACCAATGCACAGAGATAGTAAAATGAGATCAAGAAATAATTAATCATTTAATTTGACTTGAAGATACAGGGAAAAGTATGAAATAAATCTGTAAAGGTGATATTTCATGATTGTGATCACCATTCTGTAGTAGTGTAATCTTACTATGTTTGATACCCTGTTATTGAGGAAGCTTGGTATGGTGGAAAGACCACTGGGTTTAGAATCAAAGGGACTTTGGTTTCATTCACAGCTCTGCTACGTGGTGTTGTTACACTGGGCAAATAATTTCATCTCCCTGGGCTTCAGTTTCTTTATCTGTAAAATGAAGGAGTTAGATTAGATATGATCTCTGATTTCTCTTCAGGTTCTAATATGATCTTATTAATCTCCTTTTTTTTTTTTCACTTTTGGGAGTGGCTTTTTTATATTCCCAGCACTACTATTAAGATGTCTTCTGATTTTGGTTAGAATTGTCTGGGTTGGGGTGGCCAGGTAGCACAGTGAGTAAGAGCACTGGCTCCAGTGTTGAAAAGACCTGGAGATCGAATCCTGGGCTCAGACACTTAGCACCCACCCAGAAACACCTGGCCGTGGAACCTTGAGCAAGTTACTTAACCCCAATTGCTTTAAAAAAAAAAAAAGAATTGTCTGGGTAACCTATGAAGATTCCTTCTTACTCTGTGATAATGGTTCTGTTCATAGGCATCCCAAGTCACAGGTTTGTACCCTTTTCTCAGTGGAGAACAATCTAAAAATGTTTTTTATTTGTTGTATAAATAACTAGATAGTCAGTAGGCAGCTCTGTGACATAGTGGATAGAACATTGGACTTGGAATCAAGACAACCTGAATTCAAATCCTGCATCAAATATTTACTAAAAGTATAATGCTGGGCAAGTCACTTAACTTCTGTCAGCCTCAGTTTTCTCATCTGTAAAATGGGAATAATAATACCTCAGGAGTTATTGTGAAAATCAAATGAGATAATATTTGTTATGTTCTTTGCAAACCTTAAGGCACTATATAAGTGCTATTTTATTAACATTATTATTATCATCATCATTAATGCTTTGAAAGTAGTTGAACCCAATCAGTTCTGAAAAAGAGGGAGAGAGATATTCTTGGCCCTCAAATGTAATTGCCTTCCTATTGAGGAGTAACTGCAGTTGTGCTATGACACAGTAATTTCCCAATGCTTTTTTAATTTTATATTTAGAAACACATTCTCTGTTCCCTCCTCCCATTTCTCTTTCTATGGAACAATTGTGCAACCTTTTTTCTTGCTGGCACAGTAATAGCAGGATTTCTGTATTTAGTCTTTGGAAGAATAAATCCTCTGTGGGGTTGGTACCCTTCTAACTTTGTGCTTCTATTAATTTTCTTCTTTAGGCTTTCTGACTAAAGTGTAGAATATTTTCCCACTAAATTCTGATGTTGCCTTTCGTTTCTTTAGAACTGAGCATGCAGAATCCAGAGGGTGGATCAGATTCAGCGACCTCCGTGGCACTACGTACATCAGCGTCTGCTCAGGCCCCAGTTGTTCAGCCTGTGGCAGCCTCCCAGCAGGTAACATAACCATGTCTGTGCTCAACTTCAAAAGTGAAACCACAGTTGATTTTGGCTCATTTGCTTTTATTCTTTAAGTGTTTAAAACTTTTGAACAACAGAAAAGTGTCTAAATTTTTCTGAATTGACCTATGTTTGTTCTGTATGCATAAGCCATTATTTTCCCTTCCTCATCCCCTCCAAATCTAGTTTATACAGAGTGCTTTTAGCAAGAAAATACAAACTAAAGTTGAAATGAAAGGAATAACCATGAAAAGAATGAATAAAATTTGTCATTAATTTGAAAAAAAGTTATATAAAGAGGTTCAGAGTAAATATATTTTATCACATCAGTCAGTAACTATTTATTAAGAGCCTAGGTACTGTGCTTAAACCTGGGGACACTTAGATAGGTCAAAGATAATCCCTTCCCTCTAGGAGCTCACAATCTATGGGAGCGATAACATGCAAATAACTACATACAAACAAGCTCTATGCAGGATAAATAGGAGATAATCAGCTGAAGGGAGACACTAGTATTAAGGAAGATTGAGAAAGCCTTCCTATAGAAGGTGAGATTTCAGCAGGGATTTGAAGGAAGCCAAGAAGCAGAAATGAGGAAGGAAAACATTCCAGGCATGGGGAAAAGCCAGGGAAAATTTTATATAATTATTTTTCACAATAAACATATATATTTTTCCTTCCAAAGAGATATTATTTTAAGGAGTCAGTTTATAATATCTGGGACAATTCATTGGTTTAAATAATTGAAAAAATTATAATTTTGTTTTTATTATGCTACATTACCTTACTCTGTATTTATTTGATTATTAGAATAAAAAGCGAAAATACTAAATAAACCACTTTAAAAGTGATTTTCCAGAAGTTGAACTGTAAGAACAATTCGGCCTCCTTTGTCATTTTTATGCTTTTCATTCAGTTACAAATGAACAAAATCTTTAGAAATTATTGTTCTAAAATTGGGAAGGGAGTTTGATAGGAGAAATTCTAAATTAGGAACCACTTTGAGATTATGCAAGAATTAAAATGAAAATTAGGCTTGTTTTAAATCAAGCCTGGATAGCATACGTAGCCTGTGGCCCACAAAAGGATTCCGTGTGGCCCTTGAAAAATGTAGGGTTGCCTCTGTGCACTCTCCTGTTTGTCACGTGACCCATGGCAACCAGCCATTGTCAATCTGTCTCTAGTCTAACCTATCTGCAGCCTGAAGAAGTTTAGCCTATTTTAACTTTGGTCCCTACCTACTGCCAAATTGTGCAGGTCTGTTTTACATACATAGGAATGTATGATGGCGAATCGGGACTACATGACAGCAGAAGCTTGGGTAAGGAAGGATCAGGTACAACCTCGTAAGGTCAATTATCTAAGATTGTTGTGTTGTGTATACAAAAGTGAATTGTTGTTTAGTTGTTTTCAGTTGAGTCTGACACTTCATCCCCCTTTTTTGGGTTTTCTTGGCAAAGGCTCTGGAGTGGTTTGCCATTTCTATCTCTAGTTCACTTTACAGATAAGGAAACTGAGACAGAATTAAGTGACTTGCCCAAGGTCGCAGAGCTATTAAGTGTCTAAGGCCAGATTTGAACTCAGGTCTTCCTGACTTTGGGCATGACACTCTATCCATTGTGCCACCTAGCTGCCCAACGACAACAGGGAAGGATCAGACATACTCTTTTGGTAACATAGCAGGGTGAAGTACCTAAACTTGTTGTGTTGTATGTAGAAAAGGAGATGAGACCTTAAAAATATCCCTTGGCCTCAAGATCAAGGTGAAAATAGGATATGCCAAATTTAAAATCTTCATGCATTTCTGCTTTTAATTTCTTTTAAAGTATAAGAAGCTTACTTTAAGTACGGGCAGGCATTTCTCTACAACTTTAAGTTGCAGAAAAGATATAGGCCTGCATTGGTAGAGGGAGTCTATTCACCCCAGAGTTCCCTATATCAATGGACTCATAAGTCTAGGCCCTTTCCCTGTCTCTGTGAGGAGTCAAATATTTGAGGAGTTATCATGTGGAAGAGAGATTAGATATTTTTTCTCCTAGTGTAGAACTAGAAACAAATAAAAGAAACAAAATCAGAGGCAAATTTAAGTTTAATGTAAGGATGAACTTCCTAGCAAATGAGTTGTCTAATAGCTGCCTCTGTGTGTAGTAGCCCTGGAGATTTTCTAGTCTCAGTGGTCGCTGGAGTGTATTGTAGGGGTTTCTTATGCAAGTGTGATGCAAGTATGATTCTGTGATTTAGTAAAAAGACTGCTGTGTTCTCAGAGGACACAGGTTCTAGACCTGGGACAGCTGGGGGCTCAGTAGGTAGAGTGCTGGGCCTGTAATCAGGAAGACGAGTTCAAATCTGGCCTCTGACACTTACTAGAAGTATGATCCCGGACAAGTTTCAAGTCTGTGTTCACTTTGGCTTCCTCCACTGTAAACTGGAGATAATAATAGTGCTTACCTCACAGTTTTGTATGTTGTGAGGATCAAATGAGGTCATATTTGTTTGAAAAAACAACACTTAAAATAATGCCTGGCACACAGTAGGTGCCATATAAATGCTTATTCTCTTCCCTTCCCTCCCAGTGTGAGCTCTGTCACAATACAGACTCTGTGATTTTGTGCCAGTTATTTCAGCCTTTTGGGCCTTTCTCAAACTGAAAAGATTAGGTAAATTAATCTCTAAGGTCCTTTCCAGCCATACAGTTCTATGTCCTTTGTACTGCCTTGTAGATCAAAGGTGTCAAACTCAGGGCCCACAGGCCCACAAACCTCCCAAGTATGACCCAAACCAGATTAAAATATAATTGAGAAATGTTTGACAAAATAAATTAAAATATAATACAAACATAGATAATGTTAATTTGTGGTTTCCTAAGTCAGTATGCAGCAGCAAAGATTTGTTTCTATTTGAGTTTGACACCACTACTTTAGATTATAGTAGTGTTAATTCACTGCCTTGTCTTGGTGGAGGGGCTTGTGTAGCTCAGTGAAATGGGGAGCTATACTATGCAGGGTTACCCAAGATGTACGGCTCATAGTGGAGAGTTCTGACCAAAGGTGATCCTCTGGAGAAGGAAATGGCACACCACTCTGGTATTTTTTCCAAGAAAACCCCATAGGCAATACTAAAATGATAAAATAGATGACATCAGAACATGAACCCCTCAGGTTGGAAGGTGTCCATTATGCTACTGGGGAAGAGTGGAGGACAACTATAAGTAGTTCCAGTACTAATGAAGTGACTGGGTCAAGGTAAGCTCAGCTGTGGATGTTGTTGCGGGCGTCTGCCTTCACAACAGATCTAGACGACTAGCCCCACGGCCCTCACTTACCGATCCCGGGTCTTCGGTCGTCACCGGCCCCTCACGGGGAAAAACACCAGACAGAAGGCGGAGGAGTGAAGCGGGGTGGTTTATTCCTCAACAGTTACATGGCGGAGAGAGAGCGCCCTCTCACACAAGAAAATATATAGCGAATCCGAGC
>NW_027185755.1:459250-468429 GCF_028583685.1 Petaurus breviceps papuanus | reverse complement strand
CAAAGCAACCATGGCACCACCCAAAAACCCCTCCCCCTCCCCCATCAGGATGTGTCTGGTGATGAAGATCAATATTGCATGAGCCAGGGTAAGCTGGATGTGGTCAAACAGAAGGTGGAAAGATCGAACATCAACATATTGGGTGTCAGTGAACTTAAATAAACAGGAATGGGTGAATTTAATTCAGGTGATTGTTACATATACTACTGTTGGCAAGAATCCCTTAAAAGAAATTTAGTAGCCCTCTTAGTCAATAGAAGGGTGAGAAAAGCAGTACTGGGATAGTATGTCAAAAATGACAGAATTATATATGTTTGAATCCAAGATAAACTATTCAACATCACAGTAATACAAATCTATGCTCTAGCCACTGATGCTGAAGAGGTCAAAGTTGATCAGTTCTATGAAGACCTACAACATATTCTAGAAATAACCCCCCCCACACACCAAAAAAAGAAAAAGTGTCACAATCCTCATAGGGGATTGGAATGCTAAAGTAGGAAATCAGAAGATAATTAAAATAATAGGCAAATTTGTCCTTGGAGTACCAAATGAAGCAGGGCAGAGACTAATGGAGTTTTGTCAAGAAAGCTTGCTGGTCATTGCAGATGCACTTTTTCAACAACCCAAAAAGTGACTCTACATATGGACATCACCAGATGGTCAATATCAAAATCAGATAGCTTATATATTTTGCAGCCGAAGATTAAAACAAGGACCTGGAACTGACTGTGGCTCAGATCATAAGCTTCTTATTACAAAATTCTGCCTTGGGTTGAAGAAATTGCATAGGTCTGACCTAAACCCCTTATGAATGTGAAGTGGAAGTGATGAATAGATTTGAGGGATTATATCTGGTAGGTAGAATGTCTGAAGAACCAGACAGAGACTTGCAACATTGTACAGGAAGCAGCAACAGAAAACATTCCAAAGAAAAGAGCAAAAAAGCAACATGGTGCTATAATCAGGCTCTGTAAAATAGCTGAGGAAAAAAAGGAAAATGAAAGGGAAAGATATACCCAACTGAATGCAGAATTCCAGAGAATAGAAAGGAGAGATAAGGTTTTCTTAAATGAACAATGCAAATGAAGAGAAGAAAACAGTACAATGGGAAAGAAAATTATCAAGGTAATGTTTCATGAAACATTGAAACAAAACATGAAACAAAAAAATCAAAGAAAAACATCAAGGGAATGTTTCATGCAAAAATGGACTTGGTAAAAGACAAAAATGGTAGGGACTTAACAGAATCCGAAGAGATTAAGAAGTGGCAAGAATACACCAAAGAACTGTATAAGAAATGATGGGATTCCAGTTGAGATATTTAAAATCCTAAAAGATGATGCTCGTAAAGTGCTGCACTCAGTGTGCCAGCAAATTGGGGGAAATCTACAGCAGCCACTAGATTGGAGAAGATAGTTTACCTCCCAATCTTAAAGAAGGGCAATACCAAAGAATGTTCAAATTACCAAACAATTGCACTCATTTCACATACCAACAAAGTTATGCTTACGATTCTGCAACCTAGGCTTCAGCAACATGTGAACCGAAAATTATCAAAAGTGCGGGCTGGTTTTTGAAGAGGCAAATTTGAACAGCATACTGATGCACAAGCCCTCATGCCCTCATGCATGGACCATTACAGTAGCCTTCTGGTTGGTGTCCCTGCCTCAAGGCTCTCCTCATTCCAGTTTATCTTCCATTCAGCTATCAAATTTATCTTTCCAAATTTCAAGTCTATATTTGTTACTCCTCTTTTTTTCTTTTCCTCCCTTCCTTCCTTCCTTCTTTCCTTCCTTCCTTCCTTCCTTCTTTCCTTCCTTCCTTCCTTCCTTCCTTCCTTCCTTCCTTCCTTCCTTCCTTCCTTTCCTTCCTTCCTTTCCTTCCTTCCTTCCTTCCTTCCTTCCTTCCTTCCTTCCTTCCTTCCTTCCTTCCTTCCTTCCTTCCTTCCTTCCTTCCTTCCTTCCTTCTTTCCTTCCTTTCTTCCTTCCTTCCTTCCTTCCTTCCTTCCATGACTTGCCCAGGGTCACACAGTAAGTATCTGAGGATGGATTTGAACTCAGTTCTCTTGCCTCCAGGATCAGTACACTATCCACTATGCCACCTAGCTGCCCTCACTCCTCTTTTCAATAAACTCTGTTGCCTCCTTGTTAGGACCAAATATAAAATTCTGTTTTACTTTCAAAGCCCTTCACAACCTGGCCCTCTCTTACCTTTCTAATCTTCTTATACCTCACTCCTCTCCCAAAACTCTGCAACCCAGTAACACTGGCCCCCTTGTTGTTCTTCACACAAAATATTCTATCTTCTAACTGAGCATTTTCACTGGCTATCCCTCATGTTTGAATTTCTCTTTCCTTATCTCTACTTCCTGGAGTTCATTCGCCTTAATCTCAGTGCCTTCCCTCTAAGATTATCTCCAGTTTATCCTTATGTATCTTGTTTGTACATAATTGTTTGCAAGATCTCCCCCATCAGACATGGAAGCAGAGAATTTCAGGCATGGGAACTGGGAGGTGGACTGTCATGTACAAGGAACAGAAAGAAGACCAGGGCCCTTGGATTGCAGAGTATGTGGAGGGGAAATTGGGCAAACATTTATCAAGTGCCTACTAAGTGCTAGGCACTAAGCTGAGTGCTAGGGATACAAAGAAAGGTAAAAATATGTCCCTGTCCTCAAGCAGCTCATAATCTAATGGGGGAAATGACATATGACAAGGAAAGAGAGAGTGGGAGGGCTGCGGAGAGGAGCAGTAACCCCATGTTTTGGTGAGTAATGAAGAAGTCCAGTAGGAATAAAGTAAAAGAAAACTGGAAAGGCAGGAGAGAGTCAGGTTCTCTTTGGTTTTGAAAGCCAAACAGAGGGTTTTTTTGTTTGGTCCTAGAAGTAATGAGGAGCCACTGGAGTTTATCAAATAGGGGAGTGAGAGGCCTGCATTTTAGGAAGATCAGTTTGACATCTGAGTAGGGAATAGACTGAAATGATAAAAGACGATATAGGGAAACCAACCAGAAATCTATTGCAGTACTCCAGGTGTGAGGGTATGAGGATCTGCACCAGACCAGGCTGGTGGCAGTGTCACAGGAGAAGTGGCTTATATAAGGAGATGTTATAAAGATGGATGTGACAAGACTTGCCTACTGATTTGATAATAGGGAGTGAGTGTGAGTGGTAGAGGATGACACATAGGTTTTGAGCTCAGAGGACTAGGAGGAAGATGGTATCTTTGACTGTCTAAAGAAGTTAGGAAGAGGAGAAGGTTTGGGGTGGGGGAAGATGAATTCAGTTTGTTCATTTTGAGTTTAAAGTATCTATGAGACATTCAGTTTATGATACATAAAAGACATTTGGAGACGTAAGGCTAGAGTTTGGGAGAGAGGTTAGGGCTGGACATGTAGATCTGAGAGTCATCTGCATAGAGATGATAATTAAAACCGTGGGAGTGAATACAATCACCAAGTGGAATAATATACAGGGAGAAGAGAATAGGGCTCAGGACAAAGCCTTATGGGACCCCCACTGTTAATGGGTTTGATGTTATGAAGATCAGCAAAGGAGACAGGGAAGGTGTAGTCAGACAGGAGAAACAGGAGAGATTAGTGTTAGGCAAATCTAGAGAAAATAGATTATTCTTGAGAATAGTTTTATAGCAGTGTCAAAGGCTGCAGAGAGGTAAAAAAGAATGAGGATTGAGAAAAGGCCATTAGATTTGGCAAGTTAGGGATCATTAGAAACTTTTGAGAGCAGTTTCGGTTGAATGATGAGGTCCAAAGCCAGGCTGCAAAGCATTAAGAAAAAAGTGTGAGGAAAGTAAGTGGAGGCACCTATTGTAGAAGGATTTCTCATAAGGTTTAGTCATAAAAGGGAAAAAAGATATTGGATGATAACCAGTGAGGATGGACAGATCAAATAAGAGTTTTTTAAGGATTGGGGGATATATGGGCATGTTTGTAGACACTAAGGAAACAGCCAGCAGACAAAGAGAAACTGAAGATTAGTGAGAGAGTAGGGATAGGGAGCACTCTGCTTGAGGAGATAGGATGGAATAGAATCACTTGTACATGTAGAGGAATTAGCCTTGACAAGGAGAAAGACTCTTCATGGCAAATGAGTCAAGAAGACATAGTGGGGGCGTCTAGGTGGTGCAGTGAATACAGCACTGGCCCTGCAATCAGGTCACTTAACCCCAATTGCCCTCCAAAAAAAAAAAAGAGGTAGTGGCTGGAGGCATCTCAGTGATGTGAGATGGGGAACAAAGGGAACCCTCTGCTAATGGCCTCAACTTTATCAATGAAATGTGAGGCAAGTTTCCCAGTCTGGTGTAATCAAAGAATCACTGGGTTTGGAGTTCAAGGATTCATGTTTAAGTCCTGTTTATTACAAGAAGCTGTGTGATTTGGATGACAATTCACCTCTCAGCTTCTATTTCCTAATCCATAGAATGAAAGGAGTTGGACTGAATGATTTCTGCAGGCCTCTCTAGTTCTAAGTCTGATTTAGTGAGATGTTGTCTTGCTTAGTCCTTCACTATGTTCTCCTCTTGCATAATCTCCTTTCATTTACTATATAGCTCAACTGCCTTTTGGCTGATCTTTTACTCTGCTGCCAAGGTCATCTATTTAACTCATGGCTTTGATCATAGGTTATTCTCCATTTGACTGATTGTACATTATATAAATATTAATGTATTAAATGTTTTCCTCTTGTACAATTGGTACAGTTAAAAAAGGAATTTAGATTTTTCTACATCAGTATTATGTTAGGCCCCAAAATCATAAAGGGCATGTACTATGTCAATTTAATCTTCATCTTGTGATAGTTTTATCTTTTTTTTTCCATTTACATGTCCATCTATCCTTCCTTTAATTCATTCAACAATTACTTATTGATCTGCAAAGTGCATTGTGTGTGCTAAATGTAAAACAAATTTGATTCCTTTATGGAGTTTATAATCTAATATGGGAGAATGCCATATAATATAGTGAATGAAAAATAAGCATAGACTATATAATATATTTATGTATATGTTTATACATAAATACACACATGTTGAGGGGGTCAGGTTGTGAAGGACTTTGAACGTCAAACAGAAGATTTTGTATTTGATCCTAGAAGTAACAGGGAGCCACTGGGGTATACTGAATAGGGGAGTGACAGTATTCAGACCTGCTGTTTAAGAAGAACAGTTTGTCAGCTGAGTAGAAGATAGACTGCAGTGGGAATATTCAAGGCAGGGAGACCAACCAGAAAGCACCAGGGTGCTGTTAGTATTAGAGAAAAGAAGAAGGTATTCATGAGAGATGTTAGGAAAATCATGCCAGGTTAGAAGAAAGAAAGATCATTTCTGATTAGAATAATAAAGGAATGTTTTATGCGGGAGATGGTGTTTCAGCTGGTCTTGAAGATCAGAAAAAGTATTTTAAAAGCCAGAGATTTGGGAGAGATGAGGTCCTTGCCTCAAGCTCTATCTCTTGTTTTAATCCATCTTCATTTTTGTTGTTGTTCTGTCATTTCAATAATGATCAACTCTTCATGACCCCATTTGGGGTTTTCTTGGCAAAAATACTGTAGTGGTTTGCCATTTCCTTCTCTAGCTCATTTTACAGATGAGAAAACTGAGGCAAACAAGCTTAGATGATTTGCCCAGAGTCACACAGCCGAGGCTGAATTTGAACTCACAAAGCTGAGTCTTCTGGACTCCAGACCTGGTACTCTATCCAGTTCACCTCCTTGCCACCCTCATCTTCCGCATATCTGCCAAAGTAATTTTCTTAAAGTATTAACTATGTTACTCTCCTTAGTAAACTTCAGTGACTCCCTCTTACCTCTAGGATCCAACATAAATTCTTCTGGCATTTTAAGTCCCTCACAACTTCACAAAATCACAGAAATTGAGTTTTGGAAGGGGTATCAGCAGCCATCTAGTCCAACCCATCCAAAAAGTTTAGTCTCATGTTGAAGACCTTCCAAAAGACTAAGCCCCAAACTACCTTTCTAGCTACAAATTACAGTCCTTCATGTACTTGACATAGGGTCCAGCCAAATTACCCATCTTGCTCCTCACTCATGTCACTACATCTCCAGTCTCTGACTTTTCTTTCTCTGTCCCCCATACCTGAAATGGGCTCTTTTCTATATATCTTGTTTGCTTCAAGACTCTGCTCAAGTGCCCCCTATTGCGTGAAGCTCTTCCTGATCCCTACAACTGCTTGTGCCTTTCCTTTCTGCAGATTACCTTGTATTTATTTGTAAGGGGTTATCTCCCCTGATGAGAATATAAGTTTCTTGAGAGCAGAAGCCATTTCACTTCTGTCTTTGTATCCCCAGTACCCCCATCTAGCACAATCCCTATCATATCATATAGTTGGTGTTTAATAAATACTTGTTGATTCCAGGCTTAGGAAATGGCATCAACAAAGACATAGGACAGGAAAACAGTCCATTTTGGCTGAAACATAGTGTATGTGGAAGGGAGTAGTAGGAAATAATGCCAGAAAGATATGAAAGGCACAGAAGTCAGTATAGGGTAAAGAATTAGAACTCTGTTCAGCAGGGAATAGGAATTTAATAGGGAACAACTGAAGGATTTTGAGCTAATAAGGAACATCACCAAAGCAACTCTAAACTATAGGGCAACTAGGAAGAAAATTTGTTTGACAGTAGTCTAGAGAACAGGTTGGAGTGGGGAGAAAGTGGTGGTAAGGAGATTTGTTAGGAAGCTTTTTAGTTCTAATTTCAGAAGTTATTGGCAGTAGAAATGTTCCTTTTAGGAGATCTATCAAAGTACGACAGGACTTGTTAGCTGATATGGAAGGTGGCTAAAGAAGGGAGGAGCTTAAAAAAAACCTCAACCACTAAAGTTTTGAGTATTGGGGAAAAAGGGATGGTGTCCTTGACAGAAAAAGAAGTCAGAAAGAATTGATTTTTAAGGAAAGATCATAAAATTCTGATTAGAACATGTTGAGTTTGAGGTGTTGTCTTGCTCTGTGTGTATGTTTAAAGATGGTGATAGTGGCTTTTAGTATTTGCAGGTGGTTTCATTACTCTAGAATATATAATCATCTTCCAACTATTTGAATTACTGGGTTGGAGTGAGGCCAAGGGAAATGTAATACATTTAATCCAAAAGAGTTAGAGTCACAAAAATCATTTGTACTTGACTTTGGGATTTTGAGTGTGGGTTTGGCTGATTGGGAATTTGCAGTACTCAAAACAAAATACTGAAGCCACACTGAGTACTGGATTTAGGATTCATTTTACCTTTAGGTATTCTCTCTTTACTCAGCTCACCTCACAGAGATCAAAGCAGATAGCATTCTTTCTCTAGACTGGTGTATCACTTCAGGCAGATTGTTTTCCCTTTCTGATTAAATCTGTACACTTACTTGTGTGCGCCTCTCTCTCTCTCTCTCTCTCTCTCTCTCTCTCTCTCTCTCTCTCTCATATAAACCCTGGGTTTAAGGCGGGAAAATGTAGGCCTTCTCATAGTTTGCAAGCTTCATTTTACACACACACAACTTGGCAAAGGAGTTAAATGTAAAGCAAGGCATATTTTCTTGGTCTCTATAGCAGTGGGATAAATAGGACCAGAGATTTGGAGGTGGAAGGAGGAGACCTTAGAGGTTGGACATTGTATCCAATCTCATTTTACAGATAAGGAAGTGCAGACTCAGAGTGATTAAGTGACTCTCCCAGGATTAGACAGAAAGTACCTTGTAGCACCAACTCAATATTCACAGCACTGATGGTGACTGAATATGCTGACACAATTCTGAAATGCAAAATATAACAGACCCTCCACATATAAGACAGAAGCAAAATATTTATTCAGATACTAGAAAATCAAATCCCAACACCAGGAAACTGAATCTATCATAGCAAGAAAGAAGTTAATACATAGCACAGCAGAGAGCCACACCATCCTTTAGCCTTCCCATAAACAAACACTCAAAAGCCTAGCTGTCACATCAGGGGTCAAACAAACATTCACAAACCTAGCTGTCTCCTTGGGTGCATCCTCTCCTCCCTCCAGCTCTTAATTGCTCTGACTCCCAGCTTCCTATGGGCTCTGCTCTACCCTTTAGCAAGCTCCTCCCACCACAGGCTCCATGTGATTACATTTGGCCTATTGGGGGCCGGGAAGATCTTCAAATTCTTATTACCATTACATGCCTAAGATGAGATTCAAACCCAGGTCTTCCTGACTCAAAATCCAACACACTGGCATCTTTCCTGTAACTTTGATCTAGACTTCAGCATTAAATTCTGACATTATCTAAACAGTTTCTTCCCTTTATGGCACATCCTAAATTTTTTTTTACCCAAAATGTTGTTCTGGAAGCTACAGATAAATTTTTTTTATTTTCCATTCAGTTTCTCAGGGAGGCTTAGAGAAGAACCAAGTGAAGATGGTCTTATATATAGCCTTTGCAAAGTTGTTAATCCAATATACTTTATAATTAGACTAAGAATATACTCTAGTACTTGAAAAGATTCTTGAATTCGTTAGTTGGAATACAGTTTGCAACTCACATTTTAGTAGACAGTGTAATGCCTTGGCCCAAAATCATCATCTAGTATCCAGTTTTATGGTGCTAAGCCTTTCAAAACTTAACCATACTTGTCATTGGATGACAGTATGTTACCAGACCCATAGTACTTGAAGCATTTCCATTTTACTTAGCAAATTCCAGGAAGGAAGTTTGTTAATCAGTAGTTCCAAAGGTATAGTGGGAAAGGTAGCCAGATCCGTGGGACATTGGGGTGGTGGCAGGGTTGGAGTGTATGGAAATTAGGAAGTAAGAATACTCCAAAAACTATTCCCCTTCTCCCTCCTTAAGAGCAGCTTAAAAGGAATTACTCCGTCATTGGAAAGAGCTTTGAGATTTACTTGTAAAATGTTGTATCCTGAAGAGAGAGACCTGGTCTGGGAGTCAGGAAGCCTGAGTTCTGTTTTCTGGTTCTTTCACTCCCTAGTTGTATGATCCCTGGAGTGAGTCATCTCTCCTCTCTGTGTCTCAGTTTGTCTGTAAAACGGAGAGCCTGGTGTTTAGGGTCCCTTTTAATTCTCCCTTTCTGTGATGCTCACCTGGCGTGGCATGCACATAGACTTTGGTTAAAGCCCCAGTAGAGGGAAAACACTTATAGCATCTTCCCAGACAGAAGTACCAACATCAAT
>NW_027185755.1:374391-459240 GCF_028583685.1 Petaurus breviceps papuanus | reverse complement strand
TGATAATAATACAGGGAATTGTGACCAATCTATGGTTCTGGTGGTGATCCGGTGGACTTCCTAATGGTGGCATTGAGAGGTGGAGAAAGGGGGAAGAAATATTCAAAGCATACACTGTCCCTGTTATTTAATATTTAAAAATGCTTATTGTTGAATCAGAGAAGATGGTAGAACTGAAAGGAATCTTACAGATTATCTAAATCAGTTATTTTATTTTAAAAGATGAGGAAACAGGGGCGGCCAGGTAGCACAGCGAGTAAGAGCACTGGCTCCAGTGTCAGGATGACCTGGAGATCAAATCCCGGGCTCAGACACTCAGCACCACACCCAGAAATAACTGGGCGTGTAACCTTGAGCAAGTTACTTAACCCCGATTGCTTAAAAAAAAAAAAAAGATGAGGAAACAGAGGCAGGGCCATAGAGGTCAAATGACTTAGTCAAAGTCACACAGACAGGCCAGCCAGACTGATCATTTCTGGTAGCAGTCATCTCTTCCTGCCTTCTGCTTCTTCCAGCTTTGCTGTTAAGGGATCAGCAGTATGAGATCATGCTTCTGTTGTACAACCTTGAGGATTTATTATTTGTCCTTCAGCCCAAAAGGACACCACCTTTCAACCACTTTATGTTCCCTCCCTCTCTATCTGGGCTCATGTTTGGATAGTGAAGAGAATGTTAGACTCTAGTAGCATCCTATGGGCTCTTAGCTCATTTAATTGCAACAGGGACAAGGTATTTACTTTGAAATAGTTGTAACTTTATCCCTTCAGAGGAGATACCAGTAGGCTAATCAGAAGTTTCATCAAAGCTTCATTGAAAGCTGTTACTTCCCACTTTCTCTACTGCTTATAGGCCAGGGTATCTGTTCCTTTTCTGGATATATAAATTCTCTCTCTCTCTTTTTTTTTTCCTTTTGGAGGGCAATTGGGGTTAAAAGTAACTTGCCCAAGGTTACACGGCTAGTTTGTGTGTGTGTGTGGTGTGGGGGGGGGTGTGTGTGGGTGTTAAGTGTCTGAGGCCGGAACCGAACTTGGGTCCTCCTGACTCCAGGCCGGCACTATAAATTCTCTTTTTGACTTTATTTTCTACTGAGTTTTATATATGTGTAGACCCAGTAGATATACAGGGAGCATGTTTCTCATCCCTTCTATACATGAAAAACCTGTGACAACCTGCTCCCCCTTCACATGCCAGGATAATTAAGCCACTCTGAAGGAAATAAGTCTATCATAGTATTGTGCTCTTTACCATTGGTATCATCAGATTAGATAGTTTTAGCCTTGTAGCAGCAAGCACCCTGGCATCCCCAGGGTGGCTGCCAGCATAGGTTCTTGGATCTGCTATGTTAAAGGAAAGCAATTCAAAATGGGTTAACAAGCTTACTTTTATCAGTCAAATATGTATCGTTTACCTAGTTCAGGGGAAAAAGGTCAGCACCCCGAACTTCAGAGTATACAGACAGAATTATCAAGACAGAGAAACAGATCAAGTAGACAGGTTTCCAAAACTGTCCAACTATTACAGCCATACCAAATCAACATCTGGGTTTTTTTTTCAAAGCCGGGGGGCTCTCAGAGTTTCATCTGATCAAATCACAGAACACTTCTCAAAGTGAGCCCCCAAAACAAAGCTACACATCAGGGCTTATATAGCCTTCTCCTGGCTCAGAGAATGTAACAACCTTATTGACCCACTGGCCAATCAAAAAGTATCTACTGAAAAACAAGCCTCCTACCCCAGGCTCCAGGTGCACTTTAGCCTAGGGGCAGGGAAGATCTTAAAAATTTACATTCCCATTACAAGCCTAAAGCATCAGAAATTGTTAAAAAGAAAATTATGTTGTCCATAATACAAGTATTTAATATTCATTCCAGGTACAATCTGTTCAGCATGTCTATCCAACCCAGGTCCAATATGTGGAAGGAGGAGATACTGTCTACACTAATGGAGCCATGTAAGTGAGTCTTTTCTTTTCAAAACCACATGTTGTGGGTGGCTAGGTGGCACAGTGAACAGAGTACCAGCCCTGGAGTCAAGAGGACCTGAGTTCAAATCCAGCCTCAGATAATTAACATTTAACTATGGGCAAGTCACTTAACCCTAATTGCCCTGACTTTTCCCCTTCAAAAAAAAAAAAGGCAAAAAAAAAAAAAACCACACATGTTGTTCATGTATCTGCATGAGATTTCTTAGTAAGTATTTATGATCATGGTGAAGTTGAATAACAGTGATGGAGCAGCAAAACTAAAGCCATAGTTTGGAGAAGATGCCTCTTGTAGCTTCCATGCAGGTGCAGGGTGGCTTTGGTGGCAGCTGCTAAGACACAGCACCCTGCTTCATGGAACTCTTGGTGGCATTTCAAAAAGTATGATTATGAGATTATAGTGGAGATCTATACCTGAAAGCTGAGAATAACTCCCAGTCTATCTTAGCTACATTGCTACCAAACTTGTTTTAAAAAATTGATAGCTTTTGTCTTTGTATCACCTTCCTTCCTCAGTACCCAGACACACATTCCTTCTATCAGAGAAAGGGAAAGAGTAAAAAAAACAGTATTGCAAAGCTAACCAATATGTCAACCAAGTCTGCCATATGTACAGTATTTCACACTTATAGTCCCCCACCAATTTAAAGAAGAAAGAGGGAGTCACATTCTAGTATCTCTTCTTTAGGGCCTATCTTCATCATCATAATCATTCAATGTTCAATTTTGATTGTTATTCTTTCCATTTACATTGTTGTAATTAATGTACATATTGTTTTCTTGGTTCTGTCTACTATGCTTTGTATCATATAAGTCTTCCAATGCTTTTTAGAATTCTTCTTATTAATTATTTTTTACATTCATGTATCACAGTGTGTTTAGGCGTGGGTTTTTTTTTTTGCTTTTTTTTTGGAGGGGGGAGGGCAGGGCAATTGAGGTTAAGTGACTTGCCCAAGGTCACATGGCTAGTTAAGTGTTAAGTATTTGAGGCTGGATTTGAACTCAGGTCCCCCTGACTCCAGGGCTGGTACTCTATTCACTGCTCCACCTAGCTGCCCGTTTTTGTTGTTTTTGTTTTTTTTTGCTTTTTGGAGGGGCACTTGGAGTTAAGTGACTTGCCCAAGGTCACACGTGGCATGTTTCAATAGATGGGCATTAATGAAATTTAATCAAACTTCTTTTGCAACTGAGATTAGATAATCATTTGGTATGTAAATTCTAATTTCTTTCATTAATTAATAAATTCTAATTCCTTTAACAGACGAACTGCCTATTCTTACAACACTGAAGCTCAGATTTATGCCCCTAGCAGTGCTGCTTCCTACTTTGAGTCACCAGGAGGTGGAGCTCAGGTGACTACTGTGGCATCTTCTCCATCAGCCATTCCTTCTCACAGTATGGTGGGCATCACCATGGACGTTGGGGGGAGTCAGATCATCTCCAGCTCAGGAGCCTATCTCATTCATGGGGGGATGGATAACACTAGACATTCTCTGTCCCATACTTCACGTTCATCTCCAGCAACGGTATGTACTATAGCTTGGTGGGACCAGGTATTCCTGCTGAGTCACTAGAAATAATTACATTCTGGACTAGACTGCTCAATGGAGGTGATAGTGTTTTGAGTAACAACTGAAGCTGGGCTGAGTTAGGAATTATGTTTTTACAGGTAGGCCTTTTTTACCTTAAAAAATAAACATCAGGCGGCTAGGTGGTACAGTGAATAGAGCATGGGCCCTGAAGTCAGGAGGACCTGAGTTCAAACCAGGTCTCAGATACCACTTACTAGCTGTGTGACCTTGGGCAAGTCACTTAACCCCAATTGCCCTACACAATCCCCTCCAAAAAGCAAAAAAAAAAAAGAAAGAAAGAAAGAAAGAAATGTATTCTTCTTTATTTGTAAAGCAAATTATTACTTGCTTTAAAGCTCTAACTTCCGGGGCGACTAGGTGGCACAGTGAAGAGAGCACCAGCCCTAGAATCAGGAAGACCTGACTTCAAATCCAGCTTCAGACACTTAACACCTACTAGCTGTGTGACCTTGGGCAAGTCACTTAACCCCAATTGCCCTGCCCTCCAAAGAGAAAAAAAACAAACGAAAAAGCTGTAACTTCCCAGATGTTTTTAAGTTCTTGATTCTATTTTCCCTTTTTCTCTTTTGTGTATTTTTAAGTCTTGCTCAAAACAAAATTCTTAACTTGCTCATGTTAAACATAATTCTAAAAAATTATGCTAATAGTGACACAAACTGGTTCAGATGCTTCTCCTTATAGAAAGACCCCAAATCTCCCTGACATACTGACAATTGGGGGGATAGTGGATTTTTCCCCCCTTAATTTCCTCCTTTTTGAAACATGAGCTTACCACTGGTATGTACTGAAGAGTAATTAACAGCGCCTGTTTAAAGAATGTGGCTGATTCACTTTGTATGAGCTCCTCTGTTAGCCACTGCAAACAAATCTGACACCTTGAAAGTTGGCAAATCAAATGGTCTTTTAGTGAGCCTTTAAAATATTAAGGGTACAGTGGCTTATGATCTCAGCCTGATAGGAAATTATGAATTTGGGAATTCATATAGTGTTTCATTTCAATTTTTTTAAAAAGTTGTTTTTGGGTAACATATGTATAAGAGAACTTAATAGTTATATGTGTCTTGTAGATATAAGGATAGTTGTAAGGCATATCTTGAGGTCACCTTAGTAATGGTGAACCAACACTTTGAAAACTGTAATGTGCCCGATTCTAAAATTTCCAAATTTTTTTTTTTTGTAAGTCACTTAAAAGATGTCTTTCTCTAAAGGCTCCATTAGTGAAAAAATAATCATGGACCAGACTATTTGGTTAAAGTTTGCAGGCTGGCATTTCTAGCTTTTATGACTAAGAATGTTTTATCCTGTGGATATTAAAGCTGGAATATTTAATGTAATTATAGGTTAAAAAGTATATTCTTGGGGCGGCCAGGTAGCACAGTGAGTAAGAGCACCGGCCCCAGAGTCAGGATGACCTGGGATCAAATCCTGGCCCAGACACTTAGCACCACACCCAGAAACACCTGGCTATGTAACCTTGAGCAAGCTACTTAACCCCAATTGCTTTAAAAAAAAAAAAAAAGAAAAAGAAAGTATATTCTTGCGGGTGGCTAGGTAGTGCAGTGAGTAAAGCGTCGGCCCTGGAGTCAGGAGGACCCGAGTTCGGTTCCAGCCTCAGACACTTAATACACACACAAAAAAAACTAGCCGTGTAACCTTGGGCAAGTTACTTAACCCCAATTGCCCTCCAAAAGGCAAAAAAAAAAAAAAGTATATTCTTCACCTGTGCACACTATTTCTGAAGGCAGGTGCTATCCTTTCTAAGTCAATTATTTGCTTCTCAACATGTACTGAAACTATTCTCTTAAAACAGTGATTAACACCTTACTGCCCTTGGCAGACTCCATCCTAATTACTCTTCATTCCTTATATCCCAAAGGTCACATTTGGGTATCATGTACATCAAAGACTGCCTTCCACCATAATCTCTTCATCCCTGCTGAGTCCAAAGTATAATTCCAGGCTCAGAGGTACAGGAAGAGAAAGCCATACACCCTCTCTTTTCCTCTATTTATTGCCTTAAGGGAATTTTCTGAGCCTCCCAAGGGCAGCATTTGCTGGTATAATCACAGCTGTGCTTATCCATGTCCTGGGCCCAACTTTAGAATTCTTGGTTAATCAGAAGTTGATCCTTTCCCTTGTTGGCTCTAACTAACATCAGAGGTCCTCCATAGCCAAGATTATTGACCCCTATCCTAAAGCATATCTGTCTCTCTGCTTCCTTTGATTCCCTTTGGAAAACAATTAATAACTGGTGACCAGGAAGCTTCCTACAATCTAAATTGAACCTTTGTGAGACTTATAGGCACAAATTTTTAGCACAGTATTTTAATTTTAATCTGATTATACATTAGAATTAGAGTGCAATCTGGCACCCACAAGAATGAATGGCAGCAAATGCCACTAATGTTTTATGTGTAAATAAAGTAATAGCGAAAACCTTAACATAGTAATAATTGATGAATTTTTTTGGTATTACTATGAACTTTGACAACTATGTTCATAAATTTGTGGGAAATGTATGGCTACCCCTATGTAATATTTCTGAATTTATTTCACAAGATTTTCACTGATCAAAGTTTCTGAAATCATAAAAAAAGGAATTCTTTCTAATGTGGCTTGAATTCTTAATCTTTATGCAGGACTCTGCCTGGTTTGTGCTTAGTCTTGGAACCTACTAGCACCATAAGAACTTGAGTCCTGTCTCTAGGAATAAATGATGAGGAATTGTCCTGAATTTTTAAGAGGAATGGGATGCCAATATCTGACAAATACCATTTACAGATTGTCTCCTCCCAGATGTTTTGTGTGTGACTTTTATATTAACACTAAAAAATGAACAGTAGAAAAATGTTATTTCAGGGTACTCTCAAAGTAGTAATTCCACAAAATGCTTTATGGTGAATAAATAGGTATCAGTTTATTTTAAACAATATTTAAAATATGCCAGCAGTTTATGATTTCATTGGTACAGGCTCACCAGATGCACAGAGCACAAATCTTTTGTGACTTAGTAGAAGATGTTTGAGGGTTATGGCTGAAGAAATTTAATACTCCATGGCCAATATGGAAAAGGAACTTCCCTGAACTTAGGCTGGTTTGTGGACCCTAGAAATAGCCCATTCCTGGACTCTTACTTGAAGTTCCATTCCATTTTGGTAGTTCCTTCTAGAGCTTAACATGGAGGTGGCCTTGTCTTTGAAAAGACAAGGGTCACCTCTACTTCACAGTGAAGCATTAGAGTAGGATCTTAGTGGAGGAAACAATACTAATTTTTTTTCAAGTTTTAATAGTTTTTCTGTTTTCTGTCTTTATATACTTTTAAAAAACATTTGCATACTTAACTTTAAGTGATACAATCACTTAATCCTCCTTTAAGAGGCTCACTAGCTGCCGCTTCTTGAGCATCGGCAGAGTGCAGTAGATAGGGGCCCGGTTTCTGAGTGGGTTTCCAGTTGTGGCTCTTGATACACTCTGCTTGTGGTGACCCTGGACAAATGACTAAGCTTTGTAGGACTCTAAGTTGCTAGACGTGTCAGACATATAGCATGTAGCTAAACCAGATAAAACAGAATTGGGAAATATTTAATGAAATAAATATAAATAAAATAAAACAAATAATATTAATAAATAGTTTTCTAAGTCAGTATGTAGCTCAAAAGGATCTGTATATGGTTTAGTGATCCTCATTTCTATTTGAGTTTGACACCTCTGCTCTAGACAACTCTAAGACTCTGAATTGCAGAGGAAATGATGCCCTAGAAGCTAGAGTGTCTTTACTGGAGAGTTTGCTATACCGGTGAAGTCACAGGTCTGGCTAGTCTCTATTCTCTGTCCTCTAATCCCCTATTTCTTCTTATAAGTGAATAAATTCTAAAACTATACTAGTGAAATTTATAACTAAAATAGGAATATATTAGCTTTCTGGATATTTTTGATTGTAAAAAAAGTACATGAAGTGAAAGCCTGCTATTGTGATGATTGTCTGTGTACTATCTTAGGCTGATACTCCTCCATCACTAGTCTAAGTGCTAACTTTTTTTTTTAAGAGCAGATAATTTTTAAATTGTTATCTGTAGAAAGCATTCAATCAATGGAAGTATTCAGCTGGATGATCACCTGTCAGGGATATTACAGAAGGTTATTAACCTAGTGTAGGGCAGGTAGGTGGCACAGTGGATGGAGTGACAGGCCTGGAATCAGGAAGGCTCATCTTCCTGAGTTCAAATCTAGCCTCAGATGCTTACTAGCTGTGTGACCCTGAGCAAGTCACTTCACCCTGTTTGCCTCAGTTCCTCATCTGTAAAATGAGCTGGAGTAGGAAATGGCAAACCACTCCAGTATCTCTGGCAAGAAAACCCCAGATGGAGTTAAGAAGAGTCAGACACATCTGAATAACAAATTCGTATATTGAGGTAGATTGGTCTACGGATGGCCCCTGAGATTCCTTCCAATTTTGAAATGAATGAAGCAGCAAACAAATTTATGAAAGGCATATTGAGGCATTTCCCAATAAAGTTGTATTTAGCAGGCTTATTCTAACTTGTGTCCATGCTATAAGGAGGGAGTCCTAGGATTGGAAATGTTATTCTGGTCTCCTACTTTGCATCATCAGCCTCTTGTATTAGAATGTATTGCTAGAGACCTAAAAATGGTTGCTTGAACATTTTGGATCCCATAATTTTCCTGTATAATATAAGCAAGATCCAAAACCTTAGAGAGGAGCTGAGTGCCCTCCCACGGGAGAGAAGCTCAAGCCGGAGGTGCAGGTGGCTTTAGCAGTGGGAGTCCCTTTCCTGTTTATCTTCCACTCATCTTCCTGCACTTTTGCCCTCCTGCCTTCATGTATATGTATGCCAATGCCATGTCTAAGGGATTCCAGACTTGTTAGTCATTTGAGTGCTTAGAGGTTGCCTCTCTTAGCTCAAATCATGGAGAGTGCCTCTGATTGTTTCAAGGTTCATGTTAGCCAGATTTTCTGCTAATGTTAATTTCAACAGCAGCTTATGGAGAGAGGCAGCATGGTACAGTGGAAGATCCCTGGCTCAGGAGTCAAAGGGCCTGGGCTCAAACCCCATCTCTGATGCTTCCTATCTGAGTGGCCTTGGGCAAGCCATTTAGTCTCTCTGGGTCTCAGTTTCCTCATCTGTAAAATTACAGCTCTATATTTCTGATTTGTTTATGTTTGCAGTAATAAATAACTTGCTATATTAAACCAAGCTAAAGTTTTTAAGGCATGTGAAGTCTTCCTCAAGTCATAACTACTTGTTAGTGTAGGTATAATCTCAACTCCAGGACTAATAAATGGAAAAGAAATGAATTTTGAATATTTGGTTTTATTTGAATATATTTATTATAATAGTATGCTCTGTATGCTCTGTGATATTTATACTAAAAAAGATTTTTGAGAAAGCTGATTGTCAGTCAGCAGTCAACAATTTAACCATGTTATAGTAAATTAGATTCTTGAGAAGTATGTGTGTATGTGGGTGTAAAGTGTATGTATATGTATGTGTATGTATGTTATATGTGTGTTTTAAAGCCTTTTACTTCTTTTTTTGTGCTTCTAATTTATCATTTATTTATTTATTTATTTTGCTTTTGGGAGGGCAATTGGGATTAAGTGACTTGCCCACAGTCACACGGCTAGTTTTTGTGTTAAGTGTCTGAAGCCGGATTTGAACTCGGGTCCTCCTGACTCCAGGGCTGGTGCTCTACTCACTATGCTACATAGCCACCCCTAATTTATTATTTATTTTACATTCTTTTATTTTTAAAATTTGTGTTCCAAATTCTCTTCCTCCCCACCCTCTTCCCCACCCCCTGAGAAGGCAAGCAATATATAGTTATACATGTTTATGTATATATGCAAATCATGCAAAACAAATTATGCAAATATGCATTTTTTTTAAATAAGAAAAATAAAGTGAGAAAATTTTACTTTGGTTTGCACTCAGTTCGTCATTTCTCTCTCTAGAGGGGGATAGCCTTTTAAAATTTTCATCATGAGTTCTTCATAATTGTCATAGATCACTGTATTGATCAAAGTAAGCCAAGTGTTTAACATTCTTACATTCGTCATTATTACAACATTGCTGTTACTGTGTACAATTATCTCCTGGTTCTTTTCACTTCACTTTGCATTAGTTCATAAGGGTTTTGCCATGTTTTTCTGAAATCATCCCCCTCACCATTTCTTATAGAACAATTGTATTTCATCATGATCATATGCCACAACTTGTTCAGTCATTCCCCAATTGATTAGCACCCCCTTGATTTCCAATTCTTTGCTACCACAAAAAAGAACTGCTTTAAATATTTTTTACATACAAGTCCTTTTTCTTTGATCTTTTTGCGATCTAGACCTAGTAGTGGTATTGTTGGGTCAAAGAGTATTCCAAACTGTTTTCCAGAATGGTTGGACCAGTTCACTATTCCACCAACAGTTCATTAATGTACCTATTTTCCCTCATCCCCTCAAGTATTTGCCATTTAAGATAGGTATGAGATCTTATTTTGGAGTTGTAAAGCCTTTTGCTTCTAAGAGACACCAGGAAACATACTCCTTTGCCTTAAGGAAAAGGTATCTAAGATAGTCTTAGTGATGAAAGATAAATGATAACTTGTGAAATAACATAGTTTGAGAGGTCACAGAACTTTTTGTATACAAAGACTAACATTTTAAAGGATGAAATTCTGAATGCTATTTTTAAAAATTTGTTTTTGGTAAATAGCTTTATGTCTTGATATTTTTATAAGATTTGCATTAAAAATTTATTTAAAAAATCTCTACTTAAAAAATCTTGGGGCGGCCAGGTAGCACAGCGAGTAAGAGCATCGGCTCCAGTGTCAGGATGACCTGGGGATCAAATCCGGGCTCAGACACTTAGCACCCACCCAGAAACACCTGGCCGTGTAAACCTTGAGCAAGTTACTTAACCCCAATTGCTTAGGGGCGGCCAGGTAGCACAGCGAGTAAGAGCACCGGCTCCAGTGTCAGGATGATCTGGGGATCAAATCCGGGCTCAGATACTTAGCACCACACCCAGAAATAACTGGCCATGTAACCTTGAGCAAGTTACTTAACCCCGATTGCTTACCAAAAAAAAAAAAATCTTAAGGAGCACTTGAAAGTTTATAAAGGGCTTTCCATGTGTGATGTCACATATGACACCCTTTCAGATATAGGTACTACAAACATTATAATAATCCCTACTTTACAGATCAAAAACCTAAGCATCAGAGAGGTTAAGTAATTGAACCATGGTCAGACAGCTTATGATGTATTTAGAAGTGGGATTAGAAGCCAGGTCTTTGTGCCCTCAGGTCCAGGACTCAATCTACTTTGTCACATTGTTATTTTTTTAAACATTCTTTTTTTTTTTTAACTTTGAGTTCCAAATTCTCTCCCTTTCTCCCACCCACTGGGAAGGCAAGCAATATGACACCCCTTATACATGTGAAGTAAAAAAAAAAAGCAAGAAAATGCTTGTTCTGGTTCTGTTCACTCCACATCAGTTCATGTAAGTCTTCCTAGGTTTTTCTGAAACTATCTCCATCATTTCTTATAGTACAATTGTATTCCAATACTTTCATATACCATAACTTGTTCATTCATTCTCAAATTTATAGAATATACCCTCATATTCCTATTCTCTGCCACCTTAAAAAGAGCTATAAGTGTTTTTATATATCCTAAGAGCAAAATACTGCAAATTTTATGCATTCATGTGTGTGAATGTATTCTTTTCCTTTGACCAATTCAGATGAAAGAGAGGTTGAAATGTCAGCAGTTTTTTCCTACCCCTCCTCCTTGCTTGTATAGAGGTCTACTTGCACACCTTGATTATGTGAGTTAGTTTTCTCTAACCTTCCCTTTTACTTCTCCATGACCTATCCCCTAGTATTCCTCTTCCCTTCTTTTTCCATTCACTGTCACAATAATAGCTCATTATGGTGGGGATCTTTTTTTTTTCCCCACCACTCTTCCACTCTACTTCTGACTTTGGACTTGAAATTAGGACCAAGCTCTTCCACCCTTCTGGAGATAAGGTCTAGGCTGGTCCTATTGCTACTTTCTTGGATCATTGAGTGCTATGTTATTCTAGGCTCTCAGGGACAGCTCAGAGTGGAGACTTTCAAGCTTTCAGTGTTCCCAAAGTCATTTGATCTCAGGCAAAGTTTGATTGCTGCCATCTAGTCCGAGCTTTTGCAAGTTTCTGACCTGGGTTTTGGTCTGAGTAACATTAGAATGCTTTTGAACTCAGCCCCTATTATTAGCCAGCTTGAAAGTTCTGCTGGTTCAGAGTAACACAATTATAAGCTCTCTTTTGATCTGGAATCCCTGCCCTGATTCTGCAGGATGGGATAGATGTTGGAACTGAGATCCTGCTGTGTTCCTGAAGTCTGAGCAACACTATTTATTCTTGTTTCTGAACTTCCTCCTTTATTAGTACACTGCCCATGGTGTCCCTACCTGAGAACACTACTTCCTGCTGGATCTATTATGCAGAACTGGGTAGTGGTCAGCAAAGCTGCCACTTTGCACCTGTCTTCATCACAGTGTCCTAGTATAGATCTGGGATCTGTCCTTGCCCTAGTACACAGCCACTCCCTGGATGCTAGAGTGCTTCTGGAGTTTCCTTCTCCCTGTCCCCCCCCTCCCATTCAGTGACAGCAGATTTCGCCATCTATCTCCTTATGCTAACCTGGCCTGCATAAATGACTTGCTGTGACATTTTTCTGGACTTCCCCATCAGGATTTGGTCTGGTGCATTTTCTAGGTCTGTTTGGAGGAGTTTTGTGGAGGGGAGCTTGGCTATACTGTTTTCTGATGCTCTGCCTTCTCAAATGATTTTTTGATCTCTTGATCAAATGATCTCATATGGTCCATAAAGCTTCATTTAATAGAGTTCTTTCCTTTTGTATCTTCTAAAATTTCTCCCTGTCAAATTCAGCAATTCTGAATATACTACCTTTAGAGTCTAGAAAAACATTTTACAAAAGTTTTGCTAAGTTAATAATATATTAACTCTAAATGAATTCTACATATTCCCCTAACTTTTTCTGTATACAATAGTTTTTATTTACAAGTTTCTTGTTTATAATATTGACTTTTGCTGATACTAATATCCAAGTTCTTTCTTTTATCGAAATTATTATTCTACCTTTTAGAATATTCTTCCCCTACCCTTAATTTGCCATTTATTCTTCTAACCAAGCTTTCAGCCCCCTAAAAAACATCAGAGAACTCTCCCCTACCCCAGTTTTAGAGATGAGGAAAATGAGGCCCAGAAATGCGAAGAGATCTGCCCAAGTTCACATGGTTATGTAATTTCTGTGCACCATTCTTAACATTTAAGAATTATCCCTTGATAATTCATTACATTATTTTGTGTGTAAAATATTAAAAAATTATTAATGAAAGGTATTAATGGTTCTATTAAGCCAAAAATAAAGGTTACATTCCAATTGTGGTAATTGTGTATCAAAAGATTTTACCAAGGACTGTGTACATCCACAATAGAAATCTTTTCTCACATTAGAACTATATGAATCTATATGGGTCAGGTAATCAAATTCAAAGCTACTAATAAGAAAGGTGTTTATTTGTTAGAGTAAGACCTTTGCTGTGTGACTCTTCATGACAACCAGTTGACCAGAATAAAAAGTGGCATAAAATGCAGAAATAGTCTGTTCATTTCTAAGTGTTTGGTGTAATTGTATTGTAGTGCATTACAAGTATCATATAAGACCATAAACTCAAGTTATTAAGTTGGTTTTTTTTTTTTGGAGGGAGGAAGGAAGGCAAGGCAATTGGGTTTAAGTGACTTGCCCAAGGTCACACAGCTAGTAAGTGTGTCAAGTGTCTGAGGTTGAATTTGAACTCAGGTCCTCTTGACTCCAGGGCCAGTGCTCTATTCACTGTACCACCTAGCTGCCCCCAGAAAAGTTTTTAATATAATGTTGATAGAAGATGCTTTGTATGAATAGTAGCTATTGTGAAGTGCGAATGGTCAGGATCCCATCCAGGAGTCAAAGATGTACCCCCTCTTCAGGCCTCCTAGTTACTCCTAATCAAACTGTTAGGCTCTGAGATAAGGTGTGCAATGACTGTATGTGGCGGAGCTTTGGCTCCCTCTACTGAATTATGGAGTGTTAGGCATACTTCTTAAATAAGAGATTTTAGATTTTAGATTTAGATTCATTTTAGATTTGCCTTTGGATATGTCCTAATTGTATACTCTATTGCCATTTAGTCTGCCGGAGCAGCCATTCTCTTTGTGGTCCTATACCTTGAACAATACTTAATTTCTATATGGGGACTTTGAAATTCCATTGGCTATAATACAAGTTATGCTCATTTTGGTCTCAGTGTTGCCTGTTTACATGTTTACTGAGATTCTTGAGCAAGAGCCAGAGGAAGTGGAAGCCTTAACATCTGATCTTGTCCTTAAACTTCTTAGCCTACTGGAGTCTCACAGACACCCTGGAATATTCTAGAAAGAGGTTATTTTCTTCCATCTGTTTCGTTAAATCCAATATCTGGTTGCTTTCTAACCTAAGGCCATTCAAGGCATAAAGCCAGGACTCTAGAAGGAATCATTACACTTTACCTTCCTTCCCCCATTTTCCACTCACTTTAATATCACATCCCCATATTAAACTGTAAATTCAATTCAAATGCTATCTCCTTCACAAAGCCCTATTTGATTATATGCTCCCACCTCACTGGTAATACCCTTCCTGTTTAGACCTCTCACTTTATTTTACCAACTAATGTGGGTAAAATGTATTTATGAGCCATTACAGTATTTTATGTGCATTTTTTTTCTCCCTCTATCAGTATAAATTGGTGGGACAGGGTCAAAAACTTGCTATCTCCTGCTGTACCTAATATAGTATTCTGCATACAGTAGTAGACACTAAATAAATGTTTAGCTGTAATAACATTAGTATGTATCCAGTGAGTGGTCTGTTTTGAGGATTAAGTGAGATATATAATATACATATGTAAAATACTTTTTAAACCTTAAAGTACTATATAAATGTCAGCTATTATTTAATTAAATTGACTAAGATACAGGGCTGTACATTATTTAAATCCTTGTTCTTAACCATTTCATGAATTATCTTGGCTTCCTGCGTTATATGGAATGCTCTCTTGATATTGCTTCTAGCATTCTGTCCCGGTGTCAATATAATGCATACCAGAGGAAGTCCCTACTCAGAATCTGCCCTATCCAAAGTTGAGCTCAGCATTTGATTGAGCTGTTCAGTTGGAAGTCTAGGCTTTCTGAACTGAGGAAGCTTGCTCCCCAAGTCTTACATTAGGCTGCCCAAAGCTACAAGGGCATATTCCGGCCCAGGTGTGGGGAAGCTGCAGCCTCAGGGCTACTTGTGGCCCTCAAGTGCAACCATTTGACTGAATCCAAACTTCCTTATTTGTTATGTGAAGTTTGGATTCAGTCAAAGGGCTGCACTTGTAGAGCTAGAGGGCCACATGTAGCCCTGAGGCCGCAGGTTCCCCACTCCTGTTCTAGCTAATTTTGGAATGATTGTACTTGAGAGGAGTTTGGGGTTACCAATGTTTAACACAGGGTTGTAGGAACAAAATTAATACCAATTTCATTGGCTAGAGTTTATAGATTGGAACTATCAAAGCCTTTGAGGGTTTTTATTTCTCTTTTGGGGACTGCCTTTAGGAACATTTTTTCTCTACTTTCCCTTTGCCTAAATTTAGAATATGGAGTCAGTATCCATTTCTAATTTCCTGGAATCAGAGTGGCAGACTGATTAGGAAAAGATATTACTACCTTGCTCCTGGACATCCAAATCAGAATTGGATGATATTTTGCCCAGTCAGGCCTCATCTCACCTGAAGGAGACCTCTCATTGCCTACCAAATAAGGTATCAAAGGAGCATTTATTAAGCTCCTATGCCAGGCACTATGCAAAGCACTTTACAAATGTGATGTCATTTGATTCTCACAACAACCCTGGGAGGTAGGTGCTATTATGATCACCATTTTACAGTTGAGAAAACTCAGGCAAAAGGGTTAAATGACTTGGCCTAGCAGGGCCATACAGGAAGTAAGTATCTGAGACTGGATTTGAACTCAGATAAGTTTTTTACTCAGTACATGCTATGAGCCAAGGACATTGTCGTAGGAACTGGAGATTCAGACCAAAGGGAAGCAACCTTTGCTGTCAGAGTCCTTATGTCGTGTCAGAGCATAAACTTTTCAGTTAATCAGAAAGCATTTATTAAGTGCTTGTTGTATGCCAGGCACTGTACGAAAAGTGGGGATACAAAGAGAAACAACAATTCAGTAACATTCTGACGGTGGCAGCCACATGTGAATGATCCTGTGCACACGGAGTAGCGGGAGGGTAATTTCGGAGGGGAGTGCTTACTCCTCGTACCTGGAGTGCTCTTCCTCCCCACTTGGTCCATTGACTTCCTGCCCGCCCTTTAAAGCTCTACTCGAATGCCACCTCCTGTACCAAGCCTTTGCTGATTCCCCACCCCTAGCTGGCAACGTTCCCTTCTCTACTTCTTACCGTGTGAGAGTAAGAACAGGCTATAGTTAGACAGCGCCTTAGGATTTACAAAGTGCGTTATGAAAACCATCTGACTTTATCCTCGCAACAACCCTGTGAGTGAGGTACTATTGTTATGCCCATTTTACAGATGAGGAAAATGAGACAGAGGCAAAAGTAACTTTGTTCAAGGTCACACATGTCTGAGGCAGGATTTGAATTTAGGTCTTCATGACTCTACAGCTGGTGCTCTATCCATAATGCTAACTGTTTCCTACTATAAGCTACCTGAAGTGAAGGGACCACATTTTATCTGAACTTTTTATCTCCTTTAATATCTAGTAGAGTACTCTGCATATTGACTTTGTACCCCAAATTATTTTGCAGACTGTATATGAATACTGTCAGAGATGGATTTACAAGTCTCATGGGGGTTTCCTCTTTAATATTAGCACTTCAACTAGGGTAAAGAAAATGTTCCAATGCTATCTACAATGCTGACTTTCCCTTAGCTTTTCCTGGTCCACTAGCTTGTCATAACACTCCTTTATTTCCTCAGTCTGGGTATGTTACCTTCACTAGGACCCAACCTATGGCCTCCCAGATTTTGGTTCTTTGTTCAATATTGTTTGCATTCAGCTGGTGTCGTGTTATAGGCATCTTACCTGGCACAGAGTCTCCTGTGAGCTCACAGAATTCTGGAAGGTTGGGAGACAGTCTGATTTCCTGTGTATCTCTTCATGGTCCCCAGAATTGTGCTTGAATGTTGTGGGTGGACAATGCTTGTGGACAGAGAGCTAAGCCTTTGGGAGTAGGTGACAATCAGGCTTTCTTCAGTGGGGGGGAAGTTGTACTGACAGGAGTGAGCACTTGTGCACACTATCACAGCTTATGACAGTCAAACCCAGCAAGGCTAAAGAACCTGACCTCACTGGGCTGCTTTATGTTCAAAAGCTCTTTGGTTCCTTTGCATGTCATGAAATAACATTTCTTTGCTACAGCTTCATTTCATAAATACTGTGCCTCATTTACCTGCCTTATGTCACAAGTCTTTTTTGATAGGAAGCATTAATCATAATTTGGATATTAATAAAAACAAATCTTGGCTGATGCTAACTCTCTGATTTCCTTTTTTTTTTTCCATTTTATTTTGTTTTCCTGCACACATTTTCTTTAGCTTGAAATGGCGATTGAAAACCTACAAAAAAATGAAGGGATTACATCACACAAAAGCAGTTTACTCAACAGCCATGTAAGTTAATGTCTAACTTTACAATCTGTCCCTACTTTGCAAATAGCATTCATAGACACTTTAAAAACCAATGAATGACACCGGATGAGCAGAACCCCTTAGCTGCTATAGGCCCATTTTTCTGAGATGACTTTTTAAAAGAAATTTGTTTGGCAAAATTTTATCCTAACGAGTTTTTATTAAAACCATGAAAATATTTTTCACTCTACTATTATTTTTCAAGCCTGGTAGGGGAATATTGAGTACATTTCTTGATAAGTATGTTGAAAAGTTTGGTTAATTTCTCTCATTTTTGACATTCTGGTATTGTTTTCAGAAGTACTATCAGAAAACTCTGCCAAGTGAATTTTTATTGTTTCTTGCTTAGCAAAAACATGTGAAATAGCTATTACTTGAATAGATAACTTACTAGTAGACTTCTTCTTTAAAGATAGGTTGGGGAAGACTTCATTCCCCATGACATTTGCCTCAGGTTCTACCAAGTTTTCTGAACTAGACCATGTGGATATGGTTGGAAAGTTCACTTTAGCAAAATGACAGACCATTGAGGTTAGAATGGGTTCTGATTTGTTGCTCTGTGGGAAAATTACTCCTTACTGAGGAATAATCAATCATTTTCTATCCTTTAAAACAAAAATAATCACCCTCAGTTTGCATTGTTTTCAGCTTGAATCCATTGCCCTGGGCAGAATACAACACACTGTTTGATATCATTGCTAGAGATGAGAAAGGATCCTATTAGATTTGAAATTAAGTGATACCTAACAAGTTAGAAAGTCTGTATGTGTGGTCAGAGGCCTGAATATAAATCTGAATACAAGGTCCTGGTACATAACTGTATTCAGGAGGGTGTTTATGTACCTCTGCAACCAATCATCATGGAAGTGCCGGACCCTTGAGAGTTGGGAGCCCTAAGGAATGTCATTACTTGCCTGACCTTCATAAGTTCCAGCCCCAAATCAAGCTGTGCTGTTTGTTGTAGATCAAAGGTAGTTCTGGGTCAGAAAGCTCCTGGCCCTGACTCATTCCCCACCTTCTAAGCTGTACTTGATCTGACCCTATCACCTTAGTTATGCAATACCTGTAGCTAAGTGTGGTCATTATAAATCACCCTCAGAGGGAAAAAAAAGTCTTCCTTCTATTCCAAGGTTATTCTTGAAGCCCTAATCTGAAAAAACAGATAGAAAAATTAAATTATATTGTGAACAAGGAATAGATGTGCTATAGTTGGCTCTTCCTAGAATTCTTCCAGTAGCACCTTATTATATCATTTTGGTAATTATCCAAGTATGGTGCTTACACAACATGATTATTTTGGGAAGAACTAGGGGAGTTATGTAGTAGTATCCTAAAAACATAGACAGGCCAGGTGTGTCCACTAAATATTAAAGTGTCTATGACAAAATACATTATTTTCTTGTCTCTCTGAATACAAATAATGCTTATGATTATCTAACCTTTTTCTTTTGAAGCAAAGCTTTCTTTGATTATTTCTCTACAAGTTTACCTCCTTGTGTTTAGCCTTTCCTTGGTTAAATTTGCTCTGTCTGTTTTCTTGCCAATATTCTGTTGTAGGTTTTTCTTCACCCATGAAGTATATTGAATAGGGTTTGGGAGTTTTGTGTCTATTTTTTTTCGTGACTTAGAAATAAAAAGAAATCACAAAAGTAGATGGGGCTTGAAATATCACTATTAAGTAAACTTTGATTTTTTTTAAAAGCGAAAAAATGTCTATCAGGGAGGAGTGTGTCATAAAATGCGGATGGTTATTAGCCCCTAGTCTAGTACTTCATAGCCAGATTTTTAGTTGCTTAACTACTTAGCCTGAATTTCCAGAGCCCACAGTTCTTTACCCACTAGTGCTAACTTGCCAGTGTTAGCATCTTGGCTTAGTGTTGTGAATAAAGATCTTTTGTAAATATGGGAAATTAAATGCCGTAGCCAGTCCTCCAGCTCCCTTCCCCCACACTTTTCAGGCACAGAGAATGCAGGTGAGGTGGATTGGGTGTATTCAATCCAGTTTAACAAACATTTCTTAAGTGTCTGTTCTGTGCAAGTCACTGGTTAAGAAAGAACCTTCAGAAGTAGAGGTAGCAGAAAGAGCCAGTCACCATAATAGGTTGGTGAAAAACAGATAGACATACACATACCCTCTCAAAAGTTTCTATTCAGAATAACATAATAATAAAAGCTGGCAGGTCTGTAGCCTCTCTCTAAAACTTAGCTAAGGTACCGTCTTGTCCATGAAGCCCTTCCTGATTTCCAGCCTTCCCTCACCTGCCAGTGCCCCCCATCTCCAAATTACCTGGTACTCATTTGGTAGATATTCTGTATATAATTATATATGTATGTGTGTTGTTTTTTCCATTAAAACATCAGCTCCTTAAGAGTGGGATTTTGTTTACCTTTGTATTTACTTTCCAGGCATTTGGCACCGTGCCTAGTACCCAGCATAGAGGAATCATTTAAATGTTTGCCAACTATATATTTCTGTCAGTCAGCAACATTAATAGAATCTGAAACTAGATCCATGTATGTATGTATATATGTAGGTGTATTTGTATGTATATAGGAAGAAAACCAAGAAGTGTATGACATTTTTTATAGGGTCAATTTAATGGGAAAGATAGGACTAATATGAAAAATATGAACACACAAGAAACAAACAGACCCATAACTAACCCAGACATATCTTTTACAGAAATATATTCTGGGGCAGCTAGGTGGCGCAGTGAATAGAGCACTGGCCCTGGAGTCAGGAGGATCTGAGTTTAAATCTGGCCTCAGCACTTAACACTTACTAGCTGTGTGATCTTGGGCAAGTCACTTAACCCCAATTGCTCTGCCTTCCCCCTCCAAAAAAAGTATGTTCTTCTGTAGTGTTTAAGCTTGGTTTTGGAAAAATGGGTTGCTTGTGTCTGTTAGTGCCAGCTCAATTATCAATAAGAATTTATTGAGCACTTGCTATATGCCAGGCACTGGAGATATGAAAACAAACATTAATTAATTCCTGATCTCAAGGAGCTTGTATTCTAGGGGTGGGGGAAACAATACTAAAGGATATATAAAATATATTCAGAATAAATACAAGATAATTTTATAGGGAAATGATGGTAGCTGGGGGAGAAGGTCAAGAAATATTTTATGTAGGAGGTGGCATTTTAATTGAGTTTTTAAGGAAATGGATTCCAAGGGACAGTGTCACCTCTGCAGAAGGAGTACATTCTAGGCATGGAAGACAACCTATGTTAAAGGCACAGAGAAGGAAGAGAGACTGCTGTGTGAAGAAGAGCAGTAAAGACAAGTTTGGTCAGACTGGAGTATGTGAAGGGGAAGAATGCTGGAATAATACCTGGAAAGGTAGATTGGAGCCAAGCTGTGAAGGGCTTTAAGTGCCAGACAGAGGAGTTTTTATTTTGTTTTGGAGATAATAGGGAGTCACTGAAATTTATTGAGTAGGGGAGAACCGTGTTTAGGAAAAGGGGTTTGGTGGCTGAGTGGAGTATAATTTAGAGAAGGAAGAGACTTGACACAGGGAGAGTGATTTAGAAAACTACTGCAATAGTCTAAGTGAGAAGTTATGAGGGCCTAAAGTAGGGTGGTGGCCATGTGAATCTCTGAGAGAAGGGGATGAATGTGAGAGATATCAGAGGCAAAAAGCAGTAAGATTTGGTTACTGATTAGACTCGGTGAGAGACGATAAGAAGTTGAGAATGACGCCAAGGTTGTAGCCCTGTGTGACTGAAAAACTAGTGTTTCCCTTGACATAGAGAGAGAAATTGGGAAGAAGGGTGGATTTTGGGGGAAAAATAATGAGTTCTGTTTTGGATATGTGTTTGAGATGCTTGTGGAACAACAAGTTGGAAATCTCTATTAGGCTGCTGGATGATGCTGGAACTGGAATTCAGAAGATAGAGAGTTGCTGGATGTGTCTAGGAGTCATTTGTGTAGAGATAATTAACCTATGGGAACTGATGATATTGGCAAGAGAGTGAGTATAGAGAGAGAAGAGTTAAGGAGATAGAGCCTTGGGATATACCTCTAGTTAGGGGGTGGGATATAGATGATCGCTTAGCACAAGAGATGGAGAAATGAGTGGTCAGACTAGGAGAAAGGGGAATCAAGAGAGGAGTGACTGTCTAGGAGGAGACGGTGATCAGCAGTGTCAAAGGCTTGTAGGGGAAAAGTCATTGGATTTGGCAATTAAAGATCATTGGCAACTTTGGAGAGAGTAGCTTCAGATGAGTGCTGAGTTTGGATGCCAGATTGTAAGGATTTGAGAAGTAAGAAGAGAAGAATCGAGGCAACAAGTATAGACATTTTTTTCTTTGAGTTTGATCATAGAAGGGAAGAGAGATGTAGAACACTATCTTGAGGGGATGGTAAAGTCAAGTAAGCAGGACAGAAGAGGCCAGGGCATGTTTGGAGCCAGCAGGAAATGAGTTAGTAGATAAGGAGCAGTTTGAAGATCCAATAGGATGATTGTGGAGTCTATCTCTCAAAAAGAAATAGGAGGATCAAGGGCATGCAAGAAAAGGTGTGAGCCTTGATGAGAAGGGCCATCTTTTTATCAGAAACTGGAGTTAACAGAAGGTAAGAATGGGGGGGGGTGATATTCAGGGATTTGAGATTTAAAGAAGAGGGAGAAGAGAAGAGGAAGCTCATGCTGAATGATCTCTATTTTCTCAGCAAAATGTACAGATTGTGTGAATTGTGAAAAAGTAATTTTGAACTTTGTGTAGTTTTGAACTTAGACAGATGAGGACCTATTCTAAGTTAAGACTAACAAGGAAGAGCTTCCCTAAATTAGCACCAATCTTTTTATTGCTTGTCAGGTAAACCAGAGTGAATAACAGAGAAGCAAAGGAATCCCAACTTATGCATACAATTTGAGAATCGTTGCAGGGATCATAGAATTTAGAGCTAGAAGGTACTCAAAACACCATTGAGTTCAGTCCTATTTTCAGAAGAGGACATTGAGACTCAGAGAGAAGGGACTTACCCCAAATTATACAAAGAGTAAGGAGAAAGCTGAGATGCAAGTGGAACCTGGTCTGATTGCTGCCAAGTCCAGCACCATGCCTATTAGATTGCTGTTAAGTCTCTTATCAAGATGTTGAAGTCGAGCAAAGGGTAAGGGGTACTAATAAGAATAACTCATTTATAGCATGTTTTTAAATTGTTTGAAAAGTGCTTTCCTTACAACATCCCATGTGAGGTTAGGAAACAAATATCTCCATTTTAAAGGGAAGGAAGCCTAGAGTACAGAGAGGCTAAATGACCTTATAATTAGTGAAAATCAGGACGACCAGATGTCAAGTCTAGTGGCCTAGTAGGTATACTTGTCTGATGAATACTCTAATGTCAGTAGCTCACGTCTTACCTGAGAATTATGCAAATCAATGATTTCATATCCTGAATTTCTAAGACTAGGAGGGACTACAAAAACACCATCATACTATTTATACCTTAGCCATCCCCATAAGGGCAAAAGCTTATCCTTCATTAAGAGACAGGAAAAACTATGAAAAAAAGTAACCCAAGAACTCAAAAAGCACTATAATCTGTGGTCATTTAGTATAGAATTAAACAATATTACTTTAAAATTTGTATTATAGGCCAGTGTAATAATGTTTCTCATAATGATCATGAATCATCAAGACAGGATTAAAGTATGTTCAATATATTCTGTTTAAGAAGTCTGAGAAATTTATAATACATTTTAGAGAGATTTTCATTAAAAATGGCTAATGCAAATAATTTCATTACTTAATGAGGCAATAGTATTCAGTTATCTGAATAAATAAAATTCCTTTATGTGGGACACTTTTTTCTCATGATTATCTAGATCTTTGTGGTTCTCTCTGTAGATATTCTCCAATTTGTAATTTTAGGAAGTATTCAGAAACTTATTTTATCTTCTAATTCTGTGATGGTTTTGAATGTGTAACATATTTTTCCCCTAGAAATAAGATGATAAATTGTGGACAGTTTCCCAGGTTGGTCCACAAAAACCTACTTGATAACGTGCCATAATTAAGCTAGTAGGAATAGTGGTGGTGGTAGCAATAGTTAGGGTAATGCTTACCTTCTGATAAAGTCTCAGTGGTCAGTAACTATCCAGCTAGAATGGGAGTTCTGTGGCTAAACTGGCACTTTTCTCACTCTAGAGTTATGGGGCAAACTACCTCCTAGCCCCGTAAGTCAGTTATTGAAAGGCCTTGGGCTTTCATGAGATGTGTGATTAAATAACACCTTCCCTTTTACAGGTTAAATAATGCTAGTTCTTTTTACCTTTCCTCAAAGATACTGAATTCTTATTTTTGAATCAGTTATTTAAGTGGTATTTCACATGGCTTTTGATGATAGTTTTCACAACTTGTTTTTTATACCCTGGCACTGTTTATTTAATTTTCTTTTGTTTGAAAGCCTTTTTCTACTTTCTATGACCTTATGCTTTCTATTCTTCACAATATTGTCTATGTTTCTGTTGTCTGATTATTGTCATCATTACAAATATGAAGCATCTACTTATACATACATACTGTTTGAGGCTCTTTTTGGAGTGATTTAGGTCAATATTGTGCTTGCTTTCTAGGGTCTTGCAGTCAAAGACTGATAAGACTTAACAGAGATAAATATGTTTAGAACATACAGGTTTCTGCAATTTCAGATATTATCTTCTTGAATATTTACCAATTAATAAAGCAGAAATTCTGTCATCATTTTAAAGTTTATGTGCATAAAAATAAATGGGCCTAATCTTTATTAAAATACTTCAAAAGATCTATTTCATCATATCCACTGAAGCACCAGATCACAACCCCTTCACATCACAGGGGGATAATCACTACTTGTTGTAGACAGAAAAATGTATTGCCTGGTGGCTAGCCTCTTGGTAATTAGCCTCTACACTCGTACCCTATCTGATCTTTAGATGACAGAATCCATGACTGGGACACATATTTTAGCCATTTCTAGCTTTGTTCAAATCTACCAGAGTCTATGCTCTGCTGGCATAGCTACTGAGAATCCAAGGTTACTTCCATGGCAGGAAATGACCTTAGAATAAGATTTTAGTGGAGAATACCTTAAAATATATTTTTAAAATTAAGGGGGGAAATGATTTTAAAAGTTTAAAAATTAGATTATTAGTCTTTGTACTAGGAAAAGATGCACAGGATGAGGTGAGAACAAGGACAGACAATAAATTCTTACTCCCTTCTTGGTTTATAAGGCTTTCTTGTCTTCCCATTTTGACAAGATAAGACTGATCACCTGCTTAGACAGTAATGGGAGTTACCATCAGGGTTGTCTGGTGGGAACTTGTGGGTAGGAACCTCAAACACTCAGCCTGTTAGGAGCACATTACCTTTTGTACTCTTTCTTACCCTCAAGAGCCATGGTATATTAGCTGGAAATCTGGCCTCAAAACCCTGGCATTCTCAGCTCTTGTCCTGCCTCTGACTCATGCTTGTCATGTGGCCTTAAGCAAAACATCTGACCTTGGCCATGCTCTAGGCAGCTCTCTAAACTGTACATTGGAGAGAAGTTGCTAATCTGCACTGGTAGAAGGAGTTTCCTTACCTGGGAGTTCTCTATGTCAATGAAATCATAGGTCTAGTCCCATCTATACATCCTTATCCTTATCCCCTCCTCCCTTTGGAGGTGGCTCAGCAGCCTAGCATCAAAACAATCTGATCAGTCTACTTTGTGTATGCCATCGAACCCTGAGAGTATGCTGGACTTGGAATCAGGAAGACTCAGGTTCAAATCTTTGACATTTATTAGCTCTGTGACCATGGGCAAGTCATTTAACCTTTAAGCGTCAATTTCCTTATCTGTTAACTGGGGATAAGACAGGGTTGTTGAGAGGCTCAAACAAAACAGTCTGTACAATGCTTTGAAAACCTTAAATTTAAGCATTATGCATTATAATTAGAATTATGAAATTTAGCAAAGGTAGGAAAAATTTTAAATCTCTCTATGACTGGTTTTGTGTTAGTGAGGCTGGTGTGGTGGTGGGTATTCTCTTATTCTTATGGAAAATTTAATCAATAACAATTTTAACTAAAGGACTTGATGCCTAAAGAAATACACTTTCCTTTCAGGTTACATAGAGTTCAAATGCTGATACAAATGAGGGAGAAGATTGAAATCAATAGGATCCTGCATTGGTGGACATTTCATAATGTTTACACACAGGTTTTGAAAAACTTGTCAAGATAGGCCTGAGCAGAAACATTGAACAAATATTAATTGTGATGATTCAGTGAGAGTTCTCTTGTGGAAAACTATTCTGGGAGTTGTCTGGTTGGCATACCATGTTACAATGTATTCTGTGTCCAGCCCCACTAGGAGAAACTTGGCTGAAAATTGCCCTGCACCTTATGTTCCAATGACTTCTTTTCTTCTGGTCCATCTTGCACACTACTACCAGAAAGAAGAATCTACAAAAAAAATAACATTTTGACCTAGTTATGCCATTGGTTTAAAAAAATGCAGTAGATACCTACTGTTGTGGAAACAATATGATACTTAGAATCAAAAGACCTAGGTTCTAACAGTAATATTACCATTCATTAATCAGGGGACCTTGGACAAATCACTTAACCTTTAAATTTCAGTTTTCTTACCTGTAAAATGGAGATAATAATGTCTGCCTTCCTAATCTACCTCATTAGGAATGTTGAGAGCCTCAGTGAGATAATGAATGTAAAGGGGATTTGAAAACTGTAAAGCAGTATAATCAGTCTACAAGAAGTGATTAAATATCATTTGCTATGCCTTGTGTTAAGTGCTGGGGATACAAAGACAAAAGATGGGCCATGTTCACAGAGGAGTACAATTTAGGATACATACAAAACAAACAGTGATGGGTGGTCCCTAGGGACTAACAAGTGGAGGGATCCAAAAGGCCATTTGAGCTGGGCCTTGAAAGGTGAGGAGGGAGGATATTGCAGGTTTTGGGAACAGCTTGTGCAAAGGCCCAGAGGTAGGAGATAGAATGGCCAGTTTGGCTGGAGTGTAGAGAACATAAGGGGAAGTGACAAATCAACCTAGAAAGATAGGTTGAAGCCAGATTGTGAAGGACTTCAGATTCCAAGAGGAGAAGCTTATGTGATTGGGAGGGAGGGAATGAGCATTTATTAAATACCTATTATGTGCCAGGCAATGTATCAAGCACTTTACAAATATTACATCTTTTGATCCTAACAGTAACCCTAGAAAATAGGTGCTATTATGATCCCCACTTTACAGTTGAGGAAACTAAAGCAGACAGATTAAGTGACTTGCCCAGGGTCACACAGCTAGTAAATATCTGGGGCTGGATTTGGACTCATCTTTTTGACTCCAGGTCCAGAATTCTATCTACTGTGCCACCTAGCCAATTGGGAGGTGAGGATGTGGAGATGGTTAGTGGAGACAGCTTGTTCTAGGAGTCTGGCTGTGAAAGAAAGGAGAGGCAGATGGTAGGATCAAGCAGAGGCTTTTAAAGGTTGGAGAGCTCTGGGCATGCCCCACTTGCAAACATTTTTATTAACTACCTGCTATGTACCAGGCTCTGTGCTAGCTGTGGGGATACATAGAAAGGCTGACTGGTCCCTGCCTTCAAGGTGCACTGATCTAATAAGGGAGACAATGCAAACAACTGTGTAAAAGCAAGATAAGTACAGCATAAATTGGAGATAACCTCTGAGGGAAGGCAGCTATCATTGAGGTAGGCTGGGAAAGGCAGTAAGAGTTTAATAGAGAAAGCAAAATAATTAGGTTCTTGTTAATCTTTCTTGCTTCCACATATCTATGTTTCATGTTCTTTTAGCACCAGAACTTAATCTTATTCTAATAAGATTAGAAGTAGTGGTTTTCAAATAATATGGCTTTAATTTCTTTTTAAGTAACTGAATAGAGAACAGACCCTGATGGTCACCTCTCATTAAAATTCAGATTTTATATATTAAAGGAGAAGAAAAATTTAGGGTAAACTATTAATTATCTTTGTTAGTGTTCTGAATGTATATCATACTACAGATGGATCCCCTGATTAAGTTTATTAACAATTAAGAAAAAACAAAACAATTTTAAATAGGCCTGCTTAAATGTTATTTCCAGTATTTTTAATAATATATATATATAACACATTTTTTCTTTAGCTCCAGTGGCTCCTTGATAATTATGAAACTGCTGAAGGTGTGAGCCTCCCAAGAAGTTCTCTTTACAACCATTATCTTCGGCACTGCCAGGAACACAAACTAGATCCTGTGAATGCTGCTTCCTTTGGAAAACTAATTCGGTCTGTGTTTGTGGGACTGAGAACCCGAAGGCTGGGAACAAGGTGAGCACAAAGGAATTTGACTAACTATTTACCTGACTTCTTTCAGCTCCTTTTTTCCCTTATGCAGACATGTATCTTAGGAACTGTGGGGCTTCTATCCCCTGCATAGATATTCTTCCTGAATTAGAAATGACTCCTCCTTGATTCAGGCTTATTAGCACACTAGGGACCACAAGAGCTAGCAACAAGAGCTGTGATGGTATTGGCCCTCTTGTAGGGTCGTGGTATCATTTAACAACTATGGACCACTTTGGACTCTGCAGGAGGTGATTTCAAAAAGGGAATTTACACCCCAACTCCTAAAACCCCATCCTTTTCGATGTTTAGATCATCCTTTGCTTCTCCTCTGCATTTGGTTTTAATGCTTCTTGATTTTTCTTGGGATAACTTAGTTCACTGTTGAAGTTCCTTAGTCCTCATTGCCATAAATGTTATATTCAACCAGGAATTTTCTATTAAATGCTTATATCCCCATCGACAGGTTCTTCTTACCTGGAAAAGATAAGCATTTCTTTAAAATAAAATAAATATTGCTGCCAATACTAATTATTGTGGTAGTAGGCTTTTGTTTGTTTTTTTATTCCTACCTGTGATTTCATGGGCAGGTCAAGTTCAACATCACTATCTGCCTACAGTCTGAACTATAACCAAAGTGGATGTCGGCGTTTATTCACAAAGTATTAGATTTTTAACATTTTCTTTGAATCATTGTCACAGGTCAGGGGATGGTTTTAATTATCAAAACCACAAAGGCCTCCACTAAAGACCTCCTCTGATGCCTCAGAGTGGCATGAAGAATAGCTCAGGGTTTTCAGGTATAGGTCCAGCAGCAGCCTAGGCATTCTGTTGTACAGTGACTATCCTGGATAAATCATTCTAGCAGTTAATCACTGTGGGAAGAATTTTTTCAGCCACAGTGACTCTTAACAACTTTGTGAGGTATGAAGGGACTATTGTCTGCATCAGCAGAGAGAGGATAGCCACACTGATGTTATCACATCCTTGAAGAAGAAAAGCAAGCCTTTCTTTGCATAGCTATCATCTTAAACTTGCAGCAGTTAATTTCTCTAAAACATGGAAGACATAGGGAGAGAAGGAACTAGAAAAGTAAAGTATTATAAAAAGGAAAAAAATCAAGTGGTAACAAAAGTGATAACACTGAAATCTCCAGAAGATACTAGGACCATATTGCCCCTCTCCATCACTCTCATCTTCTCCAGCTTTCTCCTGTAGTGGTACCACAGAGTCTTTCAAGGGTGTCCTGCCTCCATGTTCCCTGGTGACACTTTAGGGTTTTGCTTTGGTTCCCTTTTTTTCTTCCTTTTTTCCAGTATTCTGTTGGAAACATACTTGGTTCACCATGATGCAAAGGGGATTTTTGGCAGCAAGGAGACCCCAGGCTCGGCCTGTTTTCCATTGCTCTTGGCTTTCAGAGTGGGCCCCATTTGGGAAGGGAACTAGGGCACAGCACTCCTATGACACTGATATATTCATGTATGTATCTTGCTATATTCAAACATTTAACTCTTTATTTTGATTTTTTACTTCTTATACAGCTGATCTCTTATGTTGATAATTTTGACTTAACTGACTTGTCAGAGAGTTTAAAATGTCTTTGACATTATCTTTTTCCTGAGTTAACTAGGGAATTAAATAATCAATGGATTACTGAGAAGGGTTCTAAAATTCCTTAGATAATTTTAAGAATGGGAGAAATAGTAGGCATAGTCTATCTAGGATGGCTTGTTTGAACCTAACTGGAGGCGAGAGGTATGGAACACATGGCCTCTGCATGTCACACCCTTTCTAATTTTTTTTTATGATTTTAATATGTAAAGTGCTTTGCAAACTTTAAAGCTCTATTTAAAAATTATTATCATTACTATTATTTGTCAGTTATCTATTAATGAACAGACAGAAATTCATTTAAACAGTAAAGATATCTGGATAGTAAATGTTTTCTTCCTAGGGGAAATTCCAAATATCATTATTATGGGATTCGTCTAAAGCCAGACTCTCCATTAAATCGACTACAAGAAGACACACAGTACATGGCAATGAGGCAGCAGCCAATACACCAGAAGCAAAGGTAAGTGGCCACTCCTTTTTATTCTGCCAGCCAAGACCCTGGACCAGTTCCAAGTATGGCTTTACCTTGACATGTCTTTTAGGTAAACTCAAAAGATTTCATTGCTTTCTTGAAAAATTGACCAGGAGCCAGTAATATTTAGAATTAAATATTTATTGAGGGCCTTTTTCTTTTGTGCAAGGTATGTGTTAGGCCCCATGGGAATACAGAGAAGGAGGATACACTGTTGTTGTTGTTGTTGTTGTTGTTTAGATGTAGGTTAGTAAGAATCAAGATTGTCAGACTTAGAAGCAAAAAGGAAGAGTACAAGACAGGTTATACACAGAGAAAGCTGTAGCCCCCAAAACAGACACAAATCCCAATACACCCTTCAACATTCTTATCTCTTAACAGATAAGACTCTTAGAAAACCTATTTTGCAAAGATGTGATTAACTGAATTTTCCTAAAATCATATTCATTCAAAGCAAACATATCAGGGAGCACCAATACAAGAAAGTCAAGGGAACTTTGAGGGCAATCTTTGCCCTCAAAAAAGCTTACAATCTAGTTCAGAAAATGACATACACATAAAAAGTTATAGTATCAATCAATTCCACAAATATTTATTGAGCACCTACTTAGTGCAAAGCCCTATGCCAGCCTCTGTGGGTGATACAGAAGTAATTATACTTTGTGTTTTATTCTTATCCTGTTCTCAAAGAATTTATAGTCTAGTGAGGGAATAGGAGTACACAAACAACAAGGTAAGATATAGTCATCTTTTCTGTGTGTTGTGGTGTAGTAGAAAGAGTTCTAGATTTGGAGCCCAGAGAATCTGGGCTTATCTTCCTGCTCTGCCATTTACTAGTAAGTCACTTAACCTCTCTGTCTGACCTAGGGCTAGTGACATAACCTTTCTGAGCCTCAGTTTTCTTCTTTATAAAATGAAAACAGTATACTAGATGACCTTGAAGGACTCTTCTAACTCTAAAATCTATGATTCATAAGTTATATAAAAAAAGGATCATACATTTGGAGCAGGAAGGGACCACACAAATTCTGATGGGGTTCTTAGTACAGAATGAGTCTTTTTAGATCATAAAGGAAAGGGGCATTTGATATGAGTCCTGAAGGAAGCATCGGATTTTGACAGATGGAGCTGTCCATTCTAGGTGTGGAGAACTGCTTGAGAAAAGTTAGGGATGTGAAGAAGAAAAGCACAGAAGCAAGGAAATGGATGAGTCATCTAATATGGCCGGTGTATAGCACACATATAGAGAATAGTGGAGAACTGGGTTCAAAGGAGAAGTCAGGGTATCATGGGGGGTTGTAAATACCATTATTGAGAAATTTGTACTTTTTTGTAGGTAACAGGAAACCACTGAAATTTTTGAGTGGGAGAAAGAAAATTAGATAAATGCTTTAGGAAGATTAATATAGCAGCAATTAATGACTGGAAGAAGGAGGGACAAGGAGGAGACAGACCAATTTGAAGGCTATTGCAATAATCAATGCAAGAGAATTATACAAAGCAGTGTATATGGATAAATTGTCATATTTCTTCCACAAGGTTATCAGACAGAATTAAGATAAATATAATCTCAATTTTTAAAAAATAGGAATTTAAGGAAGGAAGTAATACTGAAAATAATCTTAAGAAGTTAGGAAGAAGACTATTTGTAGACTTACATAAATAATAGAGATGTCTCTTCCCTCTTTGGGGCATGTGTACAGAATGAGATAGCCTCCTAACAACAATGCAGTTTGACAATCACTACCCGCTTCTGTCAGCTCACGTGGGAACAAATGATGTCATCAGAAGAAACCTAGAAAACATTGAGAATGATTATGAAGTCCTGGTCAAAAAACCTGAGGACTTTCCTGATTCTTAGGGGCACAGGTGATATTTTTATCAGTATTCTTAATTGAAGAGGGAGAGATTTGGAAAGTAAACAGCTAGCTAACATGAGAATTTCTAAGAAGAGTAGAAAACTGTTCTTTGTGTACTCCAAGTGTCAAAGACAGAAAGGTCTTGTATATATCCAAATATTCACAGCCAGACTTTTTAGGATAGCGAGAACTGGGGGCAGTTAGGAGGAGCAGAGAATAGAGCACCAGCCCTGGAGTCAGGAGGACCTGAATTCAAATTTGACCTCAGACACTTAACACTTACTAGCCATGTGACATTGGGCAAGTCACTTAAACCCAAATGCCCTGCCTTTCCCCCTCCAAAAAAAACCCAACAAAACAAAAAGGGATAGCAAGAACTGGAAACAAAGTCACTGACCACTGACTGAAAAATGGTTAAGCCTGAAATATTGCTGTGCTGTAAAAACACCACCACCATGATTCCAGAGGACTTTATGATAAAGAATGCTACCTATATCCTGACAGAAAGTTAACGAACTCAGTATTCAAAATGAAACACAGATTTTTGGACACAGATACCAGAAGAAATTGCTTTGTTTGACTATTCATGTTTGTTATAAGGACTTTGGAGGGGGATTTCTGGGGAGGTGGGATTGGAGAAAGAAATAAGTGCTTGATAATTGAAAAAAAAAATGAATATGAAGGATGTGGAAAAAACATGGTAAACTAATGCAGATTCAAGTAAGCAAAGATGGCAGAGTAAAAGGAAACAGTAAAGTCCAGCTCCCCTTTACAACTACTTCATAAAAACCTACAAAATATACCATATTATCTTCTGAGGGGGAAATCCAAAAAAATCCCCCCCAAAAAAACCCACATTTTTTTTGGTGTCATTTTTCCAGTCAAGGGTGGCATAGGGATATGGATAGAGAAGTGTTTGAATACTAGAGGCATGGTTTAGCCAGGAGGGAACCTCATAGATACTTCCAGTATATGAACTGAATGAGAGCCTGTATCTGTGTACAAGGGTAACAAATAAGATTCAGTACAGAACTCTGTGATACTGTAGGGAATAAGAACAGGTGTCAGTTGGCAGCTCTTTCTCATCCTTCCTTGTCCTATACTGCTATATAGCAACTGGTATATACTAGAAGTATCACTGTACAGGACAAGGAAGGGTCACAGTCCAAGGCTTTGTACTCAGCAATAAGCAGCAACAGAAGGGACTAGCAGCTATGTAACTGTAGCAGCAAGCACCCCAGCATCCCCAGGATGGCTGCCAACACAGGTTTTTAGATCTGGAAAGCAACTCAAAATGAGTTAACAATCTTGCTTTAATCAATCAAACATATCATTTACCTAGTTCAGGGGAAAAAGTCAGCACCCCAAACTTCAGAGTATACAGACAAGTTACAAGCAGAAGTTACAAGACAGAGAAAGATTTCAGATCAAGCAGACAGGCCTCCAACTGTCCAGCCATTATATCCATACCTAGTCACAGTTACCAGAGAGGGAAGCATCAACATCTGGGTTTTTCAAAGCCGGGGGCTCTCAACAGCTGCCCAGAGTCTTGTCTGGTCAAATCACATAATATTTCTCAAAGTGAGCCCCAAAACAAAGTCTCACAACAGGGTTTATATAGCCACCTGGCTCAGAGAATGTAACAACCTTCTTGACCCCATTGCCCAATCACAAAGTATCCCCTGAAAAACAAGCCTCCCACCACAAGCTCCAGGTGCACTTAACCTAGGGGCAGGGAATATCTTAAAAATTTATATTCCTGTAACAGTGACTATCTCCAAGGGGTGAATGGGACTCACTTATCTAGTCTCCCATCCAGCTCGAAGTCTGCAGCAGAATAATCAGGACAAAGAGCTTAGACTGAAGGGAGCCTTCAGTTCTGATGCTCTGAAACTGCAGGGCATTCCAGTGACTGACAGTGGTTGAGTGTCCAACAACACTCTACCACCAAAGGCAAACCCAGAGTCATGTTACTCAGACTCCAACCTAGCTCTGGAGTGTGCAAAGCTCAGACCAAGAAGGCAGTAATCAGACTTAGCTCTGGATCAGACCACTTCAGGTACATTGAAAACTTATAGATTCTCAGGCTGAGCTGTCCCTGAGATCCTTGAATAGTTTAATATTCAGAACTCAGAGAAAGCAGCAACAGGATCCAGGAAAACAAAAAACATCAACAAGCAAAACTCAGATTTTCCCTCCAGATACATGCAAAGCCTGGTTCCTAATGCAAAGTCTGTGTCAGGAAGTAAGGCTAGAAGAATGAACAAACAAGCAAAAAATAGAATCTCAGTATAAAGAGCTATTATGGTATTGGGGACATCCAGAAGACAAATCCTGAAGAAGATAATTACTCCAAAAAATCTACAAGAAAGACATAAAAGAAAAACATAGCTTGGGCACATGTTCAACTAGAATTCCTTGAAGAAATGAAGCAAAGGTTTTCAAAAAAAGTTTTAAAATGATTTTGTAAATTAAATGGCAATTTTAGAGGAGAGAATTAGAAAAGAACTAAGAGCTATGGAGGAAAGAGTATTATTAAAGATACAAAAAAAAATACAAAAGATACAAAATCTTATCTAACCATGTAGTTGATTGACTGCTTGAACATTAGGTTGATTAAGTATTTACTATGTGCCAGGCACTGTGCTAAGGTCTGGGGATACAAAAGCAGGTAAAAAACAATTCATGCCCTAAAGAATCTCATATTTTAATGGAGGAAACAACATGCCAAAAATTGTGCATGCACAGACACACCTGTATATACGTAACATATATACATATGCCTGTATATATATATATACATATATAAATATGTATATGTGTGTGTATACACACACACATACATATATAAATATGTATATGTGTGTGTGTATACACACACACACACGGGAGAGCATGCCAGATAAAAGGCAGGCAGACTGATCAGAAGAACATTGTATATAGTTCAAATGTGAGGTAATGGGGGCCTATCCCAGGTGCTGGCAGTATGAGAAGAGAGAAGGGTAAATATATGGGGAAGGAGAAGAGAAAAGTAGCCAGGAAAGAACTTTGAGGGATACTACTGGTTGGTGGGTATGACCTGGATAAAGATCCAGCAAAGGAAACTAAGAAGGAGTGGGCAGGCAGGTAGGAGGAAAACCAGGAGAGAACAGTACAGTACCATGAAAACCTAGGTAATGGACAAGCTTGGCAACAAAGAAGAGATTTTTAAAAATGAATTTACCTCTTTTCTTCAAAAATTATAGGCACAGAACACCACACATACTATCAGACTCAGGTGATGTGTTGGTTAGTATGACTGAACTGCTTTTTTTCTCTTTAAATCTTTGTTATGATGGGGTTTGTTGGGGAGGGATAGATTCAGAAAGGGATGCAATGTGAAAACAAAAGGCATGAACACAAGTAAGGTAAACTTTAAAAGAAACATTTGTTGGAGTCATAATAATCAGATTAAACTAGAGATTCTAACAAAAGGGTACAAATTTGTGTTCTTAAGTATCATTGACACCACAAAGAAAACACACAAACCCAAATGGAGACTTAATGAAATCCTACAAGTTCATAATTATGGAAAAGAAAATTATCATGATGAAACATGTCAAAATTTCTAGGATGAATCTAAAGCACTCCTCAGGGGGAAAATTATATCTTTACAAAAATATACTAATAAAATAGAAAAAGAGAGAATTAATGCACTGAATATGCATTTTTTAAAAACTAGAGAGCCAACAACAGAGGAGAGATTAAAAATTAGAGGAGAAATTAGATAAACTGGAAGCAAAAAAAACCCATAGAAATAACTAAAACCAAAAGCTGTTTTTTGGGGGGAAACAAATAAAATCTAGTAAAAGCAATTAAAAACTTTTAGCTAAGAAGAGGGAAGAAAATCAAATCAATAAAATAACAAATGCAAGGTGAAATCATGACAAAACCAGAAGAAACAAAAAAGAATAATTGGAATCTACTATGCATAGTTATTTGTTAAGAGAAAATAAAACACAAAATTAATAGAGAAATAACTCAAAAAATAGAAACTACTCAAACTGACAGAAGAGTAAATAAAGATTTTAAATAACCCGATCTCAGAAAAGGAAATAGAACCAACTTTAAAGGAACTATGAAAGAAAAAACATTTCTAATCCTGATGGATCCCAAGGAGAATTATATTAAACTTTTAAAGAACGTGTTTAGTACCTCTATATAATACACATTATTCTCAAAAATGGAGAAAGCACCTACCAGAATCTTTTTTATGTGATAAATATAGTACTAATACCTAAACCAGGGAAGGATAAAACACAGAAAAAAACTATAGACCCATATCATTAATATCACTTCAAAAAAGTTAGATAAAATCCTGTTAGATTTCAGACTGCAGTAATTTATACCAAAAAATCATTCATTATGACCAAGTTATAAATTATTTCAGAGGTGCAAGGATGGTTCAGTATTAAGAAAAGAGTCAACATAATTAAACATTAACAACAATGTGGGGGCAGAGCCAAGATGGTAGCGTAGAAGCAGGAAAACTCCATGACCTCCCCCCATAATCACCTCAAAAACCTATAAAAATAAACAGATTTTAGAGCTACAGAACCCACAAAGTGACAGAGAGAAACAAATCTTCTGCTGAAAGCAGCCTGGCAGGCAGACAGGAAGGGTCCATTGCAGCATGCTGGGAGCTGAGCCCAGCCCTGCCTGAACCCCGAGTTTTAGCCCCAGGGTAGCCCCAACCAGCAGCGGCTGGAGCAGACTTCAGAAGAGTGAATCACCAGCAACTGTGGTGGTTTCCAGAATTACCAATCCATAAATGCCAGCAACAAAGTGAGAGGTCAGTGTGGAACTCTGTTGGAACTGGAGGGGATAGATCACAGTCTGGCTGTTGCTCCCTGGGCGAGAAGTGGTGGAGGCGCTGCGGCCATGCAGTCACCGCCACGTGGCTGCTTCAGAGCTCCTGGCCTGCGGATCATAGGGGGACCAAGTGACCATTCAGAGGGTAATTGCTCTTGCTTTAACCTGCTTGGATCTGGATTGCTGTCTTGGGTGGAGGTCCTGGGGTGTGTGACCAGTGAGCTAGAGCTAGTGGGGGCTACAGAGAGGGTACCCAACTAATAGCTCTGGCAGCTGCGAAAACCCCAGTGATTTGGGACAAAGTTACCCTCTCTGGAAGCAGAGTTCTACTGTGGCAAAGAGCTCAAAAGTCAAGTAATTGAGTGGCAACATGAGCAAGCAAAGGAAGCAAAGCAAGCACAGCAATCAAACCTTAGATTCCTTTTTTGGGGACAAAAAGGATCAAAGCAATGGAACAGGAGGAAGACAATGAAGTCAGAACTCCTGCACCAAAAGCTCCCAAGAAAAGTATGAATTGGTTATAGGGCATGGGGGAGCTCAAGAAGGATTTTGAAAATCAAGTAAGAGAAGTGGAGGAAAAATGGGAAGAGAAATGAGAATGATGCAAGAAATTCATGAAAAGAGAGTCAACAACCTGACTGAAGAAAAACTCAAATGGCAAAAGAGGCCCAAAAAGCCAATGAGGAGAAGAATGCCTTAAAAGGCTGAATTTACCAGATAGAAGAAGAATTTCAAAAGCTTAATGAAGAGAATAATTCCTTCAGAATTATATTGGATTACTAGCCATTACTAGCCATCACTAGGGACTTTGGGCAAGTCACTTAACCCCAATTGCCCTCCAAAAAGCAAAACAACAATGACAAAAAACAGGATTGGAGTAAATGGAAGCTAATGACTTTATGTGAAATCAAGATACTAGTAAACAGATCCAAACAAATGAAAAAATAGAAGGTAATGTGAAATATCTCATTGGAAAAACCACTGACCTGGAAAATAGATCCAGGTGAGATAATTTTAAAATTACTGAACTATCTGAAAGCCATGATAAAAAAAAAACAAAACCTAGAAATTATCCTTCAGGAAATTCTCAAGGAAAATTGCCCTGATATTTTAGAACCAGAGGGCAAAACAGAAATTGAAAGAATTCACCGATCACCTCTTGAAAAAAATCCCAAAAAGAAAACTCCTAGGAATATTATAGCCAGGTTCCAGAGTTCCCAGATCAAGGAGAAAATATTACAAGCAGCCAAGAAGAAGCAATTTGAATATTGTAGAAATACAATCAGGATAACACAAGATTTAGCAGCTTCTACATTAGGGAATCGAAGGGCTTGGAATATGATATTCCAGACGTCAAAGAAGCTGGGATGAAAACCAAGAATCACCTACCCAGCAAAAATGAGTATAATTTTTCAGGGGAAAATATGGTCATTCAATGAAATAGAGGACTTTCAAGCATTCTTGATCAAAAAACCAGAGTTGAACAGAAAATTTGACATTCAGATACAAGAAGCAAGAGAAGCATGAGAAGGTAAACAGGGAAAAGAAATCATAAGGAACTTATCAGAGTTGAACTATTTACATTCCTACATGGAAAAATGATAATTGTAACTTATGAAATTTTTCTCAGTGTGAGGATAATTGAAGGGGAATATAAATGTATATATATATATACACACACACACACACACATATATATGTATACGTACACATATATGTCTATATAGGAGGGTATATGTACATATGAATATATATGTGAGTGTGTGTGTATATATGTGTACTGGTATACATAGACAGAGGGCACAGGATCAATTGAATAGGAAGGGATCATATTTTAAAAAATAAAATTAAGAGGTGAGAGAGGAATATAATGAGAGGATATAGGGAGAGACAGAATAGAGTAAATTTTCTCATATAAAAGAGGCAAGGGAAAACTGTTACAATGGAGGGGAAGAACAAGAAGGCAAAAGGGAATGGGTCAACCTTACTCTCATTGAATTTGGCTTAAGGAGGGAATAACATACACACTAAATTGGTTATCTTACCCTACAGGAAAGTAGGGGGGAAGGGGATAAGAGAGGGGATGATAGAAGGGAGGGCAGATTTGGGGGGAGGGTAGTTAGAGGCACACACTTTTGAAGGGAGAGAGGGTCAAAGGAGAGAATAGAATGGGTGGGGGGTGGGATAGGATGGAGGGAAATGTGGTCAGTCTTTCACAATATATCCACTATGTAAATGTTTTGCATAACTACACATGTACAACCTATATTGAATTGTTTATCTTCCCAGTAAGGGTGGGTGATGAGGGAAGAAGGGAAAGAATCTGGAATTCAAAGGTTTAAAATCAAATGTTTAAAAAAATTATTATTATTATTATTTTCTTACATTTCCATAATAGAAATGGAAATCCCATTCCAAACAACTACAAAATACATAAAGTATCTGGGGACTAATCTACCAAAGTACATAAAAGGCTTTTATAGATTCAGTTATAAAAAGTGCTCCTTAAAAGAAATAAATAATGAAAATAGCTGGAGAAATATTTAGTGCTTATTTCCTGGCTGTGCCGATATAATAAGAATGATGATACCACCAAAGTTAAGGGAAATAAGATATCTAGGCACTGGGGTATGGAGATCCATTTTGTTCTTTTTTTTTTCCAAATGCTTTATTAACTTCTGATTTACATCATTCATTTCTGCCAGATTTTGAGTTACAAATTTTCTCCCCATTTTTCCCCTACCCACTGCCCCAAAATAGCAGTCCCATAGGATATCCCCTCCTCCAGTCTGCTCTCTCCCATATTTTCTCCCATACCCTTTTCGACTTTTCCAGTGGATCTCTATGCCCCAGTGCTTGTATATCTTATTTCCCAATTACATGTAAAAATAGTATTAATAATAGCATATATATATATATATATATTTGAGTATTTGATTTTAAAACTTTGAATTCCAGATTCATTCCCTTCCTCCCTTGTCTCCCACCCTTACTGGTAAGATAAGCAGTTCAGTGTAGGTTGCACATGTGTGGCTAATGCAAAACAATAACATAGTAGATATATTGTAAAAGACTGACTATATTTCCCTCCCTCCTATCCCACTTCCCACTTGTTCTATTCTCTACTTTGATCCTGTCCCTTTTCAAAAGTGGGTGCTCCCAACTTCCCTCCCCCCCAGTCTGCCCTCCCTTCCATCATCCCCCCTCCCTTCCCCTTCCCTCTCCTCTCCTGTAGGGTGAGATACCCTATTTAGTGTGTATTTCATTCCCTCCCTGAGCCAAATTCAGTGAGAATAAGGTTGACCCATTCCCTTTTGCCTTCCTGTTCTTCCCCTCTATTGTAACCATTTTCCCTTGCCTCTTCTATATGAGATAGTTTACCCCATTCTGTCTCTCCCCATTGGAGATTCATTTTGCCCTACTGGAAAGTCGGAGTGGGGATGGGGGAGGATATAGGAGAGAGCAGATTGGGGGAGGGGGTATTCAGTGGGATCGCTCTTTTGGGGTGGTGAGTAGGGGACAGACTGGGAGAAAATTTGTAACTGAAAATCTTGTGGAAATGAATGTTGTAAACTAAAAGTAAATATAAAATAAAAAAAACATCTCAAACCCTACATTATTATCTTAATAGATGGAGAAAATACCTTTGACAAAGTACAACACTCATTTATGCTATAATCTGTATAAAGTATAGGTATAGAGGGACCTTTTTTAATATCATAAAAAAGCATCTTATCTAAAGTCAAAAGCAAGAGTCTTTTACAATGGGAATATACAAGAACTTTTCCTAGTAAAAACAGGAGTAAAGCAGGAAGGCCTACTTCCTGCTATTATTTGATATATTTTTGGAAATGCTAGCAATAATAAGATGACAAGAGGAAGAAATTTAAAAGATAGGTAAAGGAGAAAAAATACCTATTTGATGATGATATTTTAAAAATCCGCAGAGATACTGATTAAGACAATAATAGCTTTAGCAAAGGCTCAGGCTACAAAATCTGCAAAAATCAACCACAACTATTTATAAAATAACAAAATCCAAGAGGCCATAATAGAAATGGAAATCCCATTCCAAATAACTACAAAATATATAAACTATCTGGGGATCAATCTACCAAAGTGTATAAAAGGCTTTTATAGATTCAGTTATAAAAAGTGCTCCTTAAAAGAAATAAACAATGAAAATAGCTGGAGGAATATTTAATGCTTATTTCTGGGCTTTGCTGATATGAAAAGAGGTAGAGATACCATTTTATTTAATGGAAGGACACAGTACCTGGCCTGTAGTGATGAAGTTTCTTGATCCCTCTAGTAAAGGGTACACTCTTGTGAATGGATTTTCTAACAAGCTGTTTCCTAGGAACTTACCATTAAGGGATTTATGGGCAGTTTGCTTTAGTATGAGCCATGTTGCTGAAAATTTCTCCTTATACATTTCCCCTTCTCCCCTTTTTGCTTTGGGCTTAAATAAGAGACATCCCTAGAAGTAGAGCAACAGCTGTGGACACAATTGAAAGATGATCCAAAAGATTTCACATGTTAGAATGATGAGCCAAATCTAATATGGTGAAACTTAATACAGATAAATCTATGGTTATACCCTTGAGTTAAAAAATTGGCATCTCAAATGTCAAATAGGTGGAAGCATGGCTAGACAACAGTTAACTATGAAAAAGATTTTGAGATTTTAGTAGAGTACAAACTCTGTGAGTCTACAATGTAAAACTGAAGCCCAAAAAAGTTAAATCATTAAAACCTATTCTAGGCTACAATAAGAGAGGCATAGGAAAGAAATTAAGGACCTAAATAGATTTTTAAAAGTTAAATATGATAGATCTCAGATAATTATTTAATGGGAATTGAAAGAAGTATAAATATTTCTTAAATGCACATGGTACCTTAAAAAAAAACTAACCATGTGCTAGAGCTTAAAACCCTCATCACCAAATGCAGAAAAATTAAACATATCCTTTACTGATCATAATGTGATATAAATTATAATCAATAAAGTCTTTGAAGAAAGAATTCAAACTTAAATGGAGAGTAAATAATTTAATCCTAAAGAATTGGTGGTTTAAAAAAAATCATAGAAACAATAGATAATTTCATCAAAGAAAGTGATAATACTACACCAAAACTTTTGGGTTGCAACTAAAACAATCTTTAGGGTACAGATTATATGTATAAATACTTCCATCGAGAGAGAGAGAATTAGGCATGTACCTAAAAAAATATAATTAGCCAGTATTTTGGGAAAAGAACTAATAAAATAGATAAACCATTAGCTACTTTGATTTTAAAAAGACAGAAAAAAATACCAATATTAAAAAGGAGAAATCAGCATCAGAAAAAGAAACTAAACAAGCCATAAATAAGCTCCCAAAGAAAACTCAGCACCAGATGAATTTATGAGTAAATTTTATCAAATATTTATAGAATGATGAATTCTAATATTCTATAAGTTTGCTAAAATGGGAAAAGCAAGTATCTTACCAAATTCTGACTATGATATAAATAATGTCTTAATACCAGGGAGAGACAAAGCAGAGAAGGAAAGCTACAGACCAATATCACTAATGAAAACTAAAACAAAAATATTAGATATTAGCAAAGAGAACACAGCAACATGAATTAAAGAGATGTACTATGTTCAGGTTGTATTTAAACCAAGAATGAAAGTTGGTTCAGTATCAGGAACACCATAAAAGTAACAGACTATATTAATAATAACAAATAAATGATAATAATAATAACATTATTATTGCTTATAATAATAGCTAGCATTTATTTAACCCTCTAAGATTTGCAAAGTGCTTTATAAGTATTATCTCATTTAATACTCAAAACCCTAGGAAGTAGGTTTTCCTATTTTTATTTTCTATTTATTTCTATTTATTTCCTATTATTATTTTCCCCATTTTACAGATTAGGAAACTGAAACAAATGTTAAATGACTTGCCCAGAGTTATACAGCTAGTAAGTGTGTGAGGCTAGATTTTAACTCACGCCTTCCTGACTCCAGGTCTATCACTTTATCCAGTGTACCACCTAGCTGCCTGATTATATGAACAGAAAAAGAAAAGACATTTTATAAATATAATTTTGTTGTTGTTCAGTCATTTCAGTAATGTCTGACTCTTCATGATCCCATTTGGGGTTTTCTTGGTGAAAATATTAGAGTGGTTTGCCACTTCCTTCTCTAGCTCATTTTACAGATGAAGAAACTGAGACAAACAGGGTTAAGTGACTTGCCCAGGTCAAACAGCTAATACATGCCTGAGGTCAGATTTGAACTCAGGAAGCTGAGTCATTCTGATTTCATGTCTGGTACTCTATATTCACTTAACCACCTGGCTGCCCTATAAAATACAAAATTCATTTAATATAAAAAGTTCTAAAAGCATAGGAATAAATGGACCTTTCCTTATTATGGCAAATAGTATTAATCTAAAACCAAGAGAATATCTTTCCAAAGGTATGAGTAGCTATTGAAAATCAAGGGCCAACATAATAGGTAATGTGGGAATGCCAGAGGTCTTTCCAGTATGATCAGGGATAAAGCAAGAATGTCTATTACAAACACTATTTGATATATGGCATTGAAAACTTTAGCTATAGCAAAAAAAAAACCAACCCAAAAACAAAGAAACCCATAAACAAATGAACAAATAAATACTGGTGAAGAAGAAACAAAATTGTAACATTTGCACATGATATGATGAACATAACAGACTCAACTTAAAATTAATTGTTATTAATTTTATAAAGTAGTAGGATATTAAAAAAAACATAAATTAGCAGCTTTTTTGCATATTACCAAAACCCATCAGGAAGACACAAAATAACTATAAAATACAGTTAATGTGATACATTTAATGTAAAAATAATATAATAAAAATATTTGGGAGTCCACCTACAAAGACAGGAACTATGTGAACTCAATTACCAAACATTTTTTATAGAAATAAAGGCAGACCTAATTAAAAAATAATTGTTCTTGGTTGAGCCATGCCAGTTTAATAAAAATGACAATATTACTTAAATTAATTTACAGATTCAGTACTGTACCAATCAGACTACCAAAGGATTACCTTGTAGAGTTAGAAAAAAAAATAATAAAATTCAGTTGAAGAAACAAAAGGTCAAGAATCTAAAAAGAAATAATTTTTTTTAAGTATAAAGGAAAGTAGCCTAGCACCAGATCTCAAGAGCCCCAGATTTCAGAGCAATAATCATCAAAATTATTTTGCACTGGTTAAAAAACAGAAAAGTTGATCAGTAAAACTGATTAGGCACAGGATTTATGGAAGTAAACAAACATAGAAGCACCGTCTTTCATAAAGCTAAACATCCCCAAGTGCCAGGATAAGGACTCCATTTTTAACAAAAACTGTTGGGAAAATTGGAAAACAATCTAGCAGAAGTTAAATTTAGACCAACATTTTATACCATATTCCAACTTCAAATGAATAAAATACATCATCTGCACATAAAAGGCAAAAAAAAAAAAATCAGAGTTAGCAAGAAAGGAGATATTTTCCACACTTATAGATCTAGGGAAAGATTTCATGGCTAAAGATACAGAGGATCACAAAAGATGAAATGGACATTTTTCATTACTTAAAAATTTTAAATTATAAGGGAAATGGTTGACTGGAGTAAAATCTTTGCAGCAAGTTTCTCTGATAAAGGTGTGATATCCAAGAGAGATAAAGAACTGGTTCAAATATATAAGAACAAGAATGATTTCCTAATAGATAAGTAGTTAAAGCACATGAACAGGCAAAGAAAAAAAAAAGCAAGCTGTCAATGTGTATTTATCTTAAGGGAACTTAAGTACTTATGAAAAATGAAATGAGCAGAACCAGGTGAACAATTTATACAATTACTATGACATTATTAAGAAAAATAATTTTGAAAGACTTGATAATTCTGAATAATGCTATGACCAATCATGACTAGAGAACTATATTAATACACTGCTTAGGTGCACCTCTCTATAGAGAGATGGGAGACAAGATGAAGACTGAGATATACGTTTTTAGTAAAGGCCAGTATGTGGTTTTGTTTTACATAATTATGCTTATTATACAGGCATATATATTTTTATCATATTGGAGGAGGGAGGGAAGAGAAGACTAGTGATGGTGATCCAAAAACAAAAGAACAAAAAGAGGGTCATTGCAGCATTTTTAAAAAGATTCACAGAACAGGAGAATTCAGAATGATGCACAAACAGATGTTTTATATATGACCATTTTATGTTCTATATATTTGGAAATTCTCATACTTAGTGGTGTTAAGTTCAGAATACAAATTTTTTTTTTGTGAGGGGGCATAGAACAAAGAGACAGTATGTTTGCTATAATTTTGCCCTGATCAAGCTATAACTTCAGGCCTTTGTTCAGTTCTTGTTACTTTTTTAAGAAAGACGTAGTCAAACTGATGTATGCTTGAGAAGGATGCAACTAGACAAGTGAAAGGCCTGGGGAACATGCCATATCAGGATCTGATGAAGAAACAACTTTGGATGTTTAGCCTGGAGAAGAAAGGACTTGATAGCTACCTTAAAGTCTTTGGAAGGCTGCCATATTGGAAGAGAGATCAGACCTGTTTTTTTTGTTGCCAAAGAACATAACTAGGAGCAATGGATGGAAGTTGCAGTGATGAAGACAGTGTTGATGATTTTGGTGTTTTGTTTTTCTTAAACTTACAACTAGAACTGACTAAACATAGAAGGGACTGCTATGGGGATTAGCATATTTCTTTCTCCTGGAGAGTATTCAAGTAGAGGATGTTGTAATGGGAATTCTTGATGAGATACAAATTGGATATGATGGTCTCTAGAGGCCCCTTCCAACTCTTAGATTCAGTGAAGGAATTTAAAATTAAAAAAAGAAAAATTTTAAGCAGCACACTTATAGCAGTTTATATAACTGCTTCTAACTCTTTGTAGTAGAGAAAGAGTATTAGTCCACACTGTTGTGAGGATAAATGCAACGATGAATACTTTTTGTATTTTGTTTACTGTGTTCCAGTGACTAATATTTATGGCCACATGGTTAATTATGTTGACTAAAAAAGTGTAAGGAAATCTTGCTTTTTCTTCTTAGTGAGCAGATGTCAGGATCAACAATGTGTTCTTTATTGGTTTTTCTGTACAAATGACTTTAACTTTCCTTTCAGTTCAGGGCTTCAAAAACGCAAAACGATTATAGTAGAACCTACATAAACTTTTTGTCAGACAAGCTCCTATAGAACAAATCAAAAGTAATAAGTTTTCTATCAGTAAATTTCAACAAAGATCAGAGTCCTAGCAATTGACCAAATATAATTTTCAAATAAATGAGTGTCTGTTGTTGCTCTGAGTACTAAAGGATAAGTCACTTCAGAAATCATGACCTTTAGTGATGTGATTTTCTTCCTGGTTGCTGTAGCGCCAATGCAATATTTACAGCGCCCATGATCACAGCTCCATGTGACTTTATTTAGCCTATTGGGGGCAGAGTTTACTTTCAAAACAGGGAAGGACTTCAAACTCCCCCCTAGATCTAGTCTGTTGAGGGGCAGGGAAGATCTTCAAATCCCTATTCCCATTAAACTTGTCTTCATCCAATCTGTTCATTTTCTTCTTTTCTAATGAAACATCCCACCTTCTTTTCTAAGGAAATGAGACCTAAGGGTCTTGAGCAAGTGACTCCACCTCTTAGAGCCAAAGTTCCTTCCTTTCCAGCTCTGATCCTGTGATCCTATGAGAAATCAGGGCTGATGGGTCTACAACTTTTGCAGTTTCCCCAGATACCATACTCATAGTTGTGTGGTGTGTCTTGTTAAAATTTTTTTTAAAAGATCTTGTTTTGGGTAAGAAGCACGCTAAATTTTTTTTTAAGTTCAGTCTTTGTGCTCACTAAATTCCATAGACATGCAAGGAATACAAAATTGGACCTATCAGCTGTAATATCAGCCTATCAAGACCCATTTCAAATATTGTCTCTTCCATGAAAATCTCAATTATTTTCTAGTTGCAAATGATCTCTTCTCTGAGCTCACATCACACTATGTACTTTTTATATGCACTGACCACATTCATATATATCAAATATATATGAATATATATTTTCATATATATAACAAATATATCATTTGTGTCTGTGTTGTATCACTACTGAATTACATCTCTACCAGGGCAAGGACTGTCTTAATTTACCCATTGGCCAGATAGCCCTCACAGTCTAGCTCAGTACTGTGCACATTTTAATATGTTTGCTTGACTTGAATTAATATGGTGAAATATTTAATATATGTGGTTTATCTTTTTCCTCCTTTAAGATACAGGCCTGCACAGAAGATGGATGGCCTTGGGGAAAGTGGCTCTAACAGCAATTTGCACACCACACCCGAGCAGTCAGTAGCTGCTCAGAGCCAGCACCATCAACAGTTCATAGGTGATGAAACAGAGCCATGTGATCTTGACTGTTTCTATTTCCCTTGGTTTTATAATGTGTCACTGATTTCTGAGTTGGATGACTTTCACTTTGTCTCCTGGGAGTCCAGGGTTACTATACTTTATGCTTATGGGTTTCGTTGCTTTATTGTAGAAAAAATAAGCAGTTGGTAGCTTTCTTCCAATTAGTAACTTTTCAGCTATTATAAATTCTTCCCTTTTGGATTTCACCTAGTTCCTTAAGTACTTATGGACAAACTATCTGATTCATCAGAAGTTTACACTACTAGTATAAGTATACACCAACATAATTAATGATCCTAAGAAAACTACCAGAATTCTGTGATCAACCTTAAAGCCCACAGATGTCTGTAGTGGACACCTGGGTTTGTCATTTCCTGAATTTCAGCCCATACCTGCCTTACACATTTCACTATCACATTTAAACATTCATAGAAATCTGTCTTTGTTCCATTATAGGCACTTAAATTCCTAAACATCTAGCAGCAGCTTCACCAATTTCTTCTGTTTAGGACTCAGTAAGGAGGAGGGGACCCTTCTATACTGATAACTGACACATTAGTGATAATCAGCTAGATAGTGATACTAATTTTTAAAGTTTACATATATAGCATATTGTACACACATATATGTATATATGTGTATATATTCAGAATTTTCATAGGCTGTATTAGTTGATCATAAACCCTGGAGGACCCTACTAAAGGTGGGAAGGCTTCAAGTATAATGGTGGAAGGCATGTCTGTTATATAGGGGCCTGCCTAGTTGAGTTTAAAGTGGCTCAACACCAGGTTGATCACAGTGTAAATTTTTTAGCCACAGCAATCAATGAAGACCATCTATTGACTAACAGAGAAGCTGCAGTCAGTGCCAATGGAAAAAGCTATTCATATTCTCAAAGTCCCAGATTCTTGAGTTATTAATGTATGTGTATATACATATTCATAAGCATGTATGTGTATATATTTAAAACATTGGTCCCAAACATGCCTTTTGTGAGCTTCAGGAGAGAGAGAGACAGCTTCAGATGGCCTCCAGAAAGCAGTGTGGATGTCTCCTAGGCAGATGAGCTATAAGCAGTGACCTATCTTTTGGAAAATGGTGACATTCATTCTTGGAAATTTACCCAGTCTTCTTGATAAAACAACACAGTTTCCTCATTGTCATCCAAAGGAGATGCCTGACTACAAGTAAACTAATTATATGCTAGGTGTTGTAGTCCTAGTACCTATTGTAGTCCAGGTGCCTAGTACCTGTAGTCAGGTTACAGGAAGGAACCAGAGATGTGGGCATTAAACCCTTAGGGATGAAAATGAAAAAGACCATGTAAAATGCTAGCCCTGAAGTCAGGAGGACCTGGGTTTGGATCTGGCCTCAGACGCTTAACACACACACACACACACACACACACACACACACACACACACACACACACCCTAGCCATATAACCTTGGGCAAGTTACTTAACCCCAGTTGCCCTCCAAAAGGGAAGAAAAAAAAAACTTGAAGAAGACTACCCTTTAGGACCCCCTCCCCACCCACTTTCTTGCCATCACAGTGAGGACTTTCTTGACTAAAAATAGATCTATCTGCATGGCACCTTTTGCTCTTGTTATAAATTTCTTTGCATTCCTTTGGATATATGAGCTTAATAAAGATCTTAGATCTAGCTGCCATATTTCTATATCCATTTGCTAACAGTACTAAGCAACTATGATTTCCAAATACTGTTTCTGGTCATATGCTTTGACCAGGCCTTTGTTGTTTTTTTTCTCTCTGTATTCTGATCTAACTTTTTGGTTTATCAGTCATTTTTCTAATATTCCCTTTGCTATTATTTTTGTCTTTTCTACTCTCTAGACGTTTCCCATGTCTTTCCAGAGTTCCCAGCTCCTGACCTAGGCAGTGTATTCTTACAGGAGGGGATCACTGTGAACGACATAAAGACCCTACAAGTTCTTTACAGAAGACATTGCGAGGTGACTGCATTACTTTCTGTGTGGTCTTATTTTGTTATCTGTGCCTTAGTTCTAAAAAGTAGTTAATTCTCTGTTTGGGAATTTCATTGCCTAAGTATTCTTATAATTATTATTAATGAGTAATTCAGCAAACATTTATTGAGTGCCTAATATGTACAAAGTACTGTGATATAAATACTGGTGATAAAAAAGTTTTGAAGAAAGGAAACCTTTGATTTCAAGGAGTTTGTGATTAACTTTGAGGTGGCACAGGGCAGATTTAGTGTGCTTTCAGTAGCATGAGATATTTATGCTGTAAACATTTTATCATAGTAATCAGTAAGCAAATAAATCCCTATTAAATGTCAACTGTATGCAGAGTGTTGTGCTAGTTTTGGGATACAGAATTTAGATAAGATGTGGTTCCTTCTTTCAAGGAGCTCACACTCTTTTAGGGTAGCAAGTACAACATCCATCCAGACCTATGATAAATAATAAGTGGATCTCAGAGTTAACAAACAAAATTCTATGTGAGGTCTGAGGGGAAATGTCATTAGCAGTGAAGAAGATCAGGGAAGCAGTTGAGGGTAGTTTTAAAGGATAAGAAAGATTTCAGCAGGTAAAGGGGGGAAAGGAGCAACTTAAATTTAAGGAATGAAGAGCAATGAACATTGCAAGTCTAGGGATAGAAACTAGAGAGCCCAGTGAGGAGGGTAGAGGGGACATAAGTGTTAATAGAGCACCTACTCCGTGCCTATGTGCATAAGAGAGATAGGGCCTGATTCTGGCTTACATAGTGGTTTCTCCCTCTTTGGGCAAGCAGCTGAATCAAGACCTCTTGTGCCTTTTGTTCATCTCATTCCCCATCTAGTTGAGTAGCACTGTGTATGTCCCAGACATTGTGTGCTCTCTTTGGTAACAATAATAGCTTGCATTTCTTTAATGCTCTTAAGATTTTGCAAAGTGCTTTGCTTACAGAAACCTCCTGAAAAAGATAAATGCAGTCTAACTGCCATAGGGCACGATGTTAGTCCAGTTCATAAAATGCTTTGCCAGTAAGGAAGCACAACTTAATGTGATAAGCACTATTTTTAAAAAGTCATCTTTATTTTTAGGCAACTTTGGATGTTGTAATGAATCTTCAGTTTCATTACATTGAGAAGCTGTGGCTGTCATTCTGGAGTTCAAAACCGCCTTCAGGTGAAGGTTCCACTGCTCTGCCTTCCAGGTGAATGACTGAACTATGGTCATCTAACTCAGGAGATGGTAACCTACGCAAGTTTCGTCTCCAGGCTAGATTCTGCCCCATGACCTCTAGACCTTCTCAGCCTCTGAGAAACATCTGTCCTAGCCAAGTTCAGGGCTGGATTCTAGGTCTTTAAATCTCCACCTGTGCCTGCTTCATAGAGAATGCTTTTTAGTTCAGATCCAACCTGCAGGCCACAGGTTGCTGACCACTCTTAAATAATTAAATGACACAAAGTTGTAGGAAGGAAGGAAACAAGCATTTATTAAGAACCTGTTATGTCCTTTACAAATGTTCTTTATAAATATTGTCTCATAGGTAGGTGAGGACACTGAGGCAAACAGAGGCTAAATGACTTGCCCAGGGTCACATGGCTAGTAAGTGTCTGAGGCTGATCTTAAACTCAGATCTTCCTGACTCTAGGACCACCCAGCCTCCTAGAGAGAACCTTAGAAAGAACAAACAGTATTGTTTTCTATTTAATTGTCATGACGTATACTGATGGGTTCAGGTTGCTGACCCTAAAACTTTTCAACTTGAATTAAAAATATATATGTATTTCAGAGAGCTCCATGAAACTGAATTAAAAATACTAGAAATAACTTTTGTATGCAATTTGCTAGTTAGTGAAGTTAGCTAAAATATATCCTCTAAAAAGTATACAGCTTCCTGCAAAGTGCAGGATGAGACAACAGCTATTTATAAACAGGTAAGAAGCATCACTGTAACACGAAATCTGAACCAGGAGAAAAACAGAGGAGTGGGAGGGGCCTGGTAATAGAAAAATAAACCTAAAAATATAGATTTTTCCGAATTCCTGGGCATGTTAATACTTTCTGCTTATTTCTAGTGTCTTTCAATAGATTTTCATCAGGCAACCTCTCCTTGCATTAGTTTGCAGAATGGTATGGTTTAAAATAGCTACATGGAATGCAAATGATGTTATTTTGCCCATTTCCATACAGTGAAGAAGAACATGAAGTTGCTGCCATCCCAAAGGAAAAGCTTATTACACTGTGTAAATATGACCCTATATTAAAATGGATGAGAAATTGTGATCACATACTGTATCAGGCTCTGGTGGAGATTCTCATCCCTGATGTGCTGAGACCGGTGCCCAGTAAGCAAATTCTGTTCCAAATTCTTATTCTAGCTCAGCTCTAGTCTTTTGATGATAGAAACCTGTCTTTGTGTCCTTATGTATACTAAGCTACATAGTACAAAATATAACTTATGACAACAACATCTTAATATAGTTAGTGCCTAAGATATTTTCTCTGTAGTCTAGATGTTTTTCCTTATTACCAAATGTAGAAGAGAAAAAGAATGTCATTACTGTCTGAGGCTATTAATTCCTATGCTGGCAAAAAGAGGTTGACTGCACTAAGAAGGCATTTTAACTAAAGTTAATCTTTCCTGAGTGTCTTCATTAGGATATGTTTATAAACTGGCCATGTTGGTAATTGGTAACCACATTAGTTTTTGTGATCTTGGAAATACTGACAGACATATTTGTGTCAAACTTCTTGGGAAAGATCATTATTTATTTGGTTGGAGTAGAGCTAGCTACAATAGACTTTTTTAGAGGTGACACTTCTGGTCCTTACTTCATCTGGACCATCTAAAATAGATGCTGCTGGAATATCTTCATAAAAATATCTGGTGGCATATTCTACACCCTTCCTTGGTAACTTGTTTTAATATCTGATCATCCTGTGCACCAAAGCCTCCTGGTGGAATGGAGGTGACCTGGGGTTTTATAAGCTAAAACTCTTGACATGGACACTTTTCCAGATGTTGAGAGGCTGCATTCATGAAGGGAGTACCTATAGAGATGATGCCACCGATTCTTGGAATATTGAAGGATATATCAGTCATGGGATTCACAGGTGTATACTGAGTACCCACTATGTGCTATACACAATTTTAAATGCCATAAAAGAAGGCTTTTTTGGTGGAGATTCATTAAGTCAGTCATTCAAGAAACATCCACTTTAACTGTGCCCAAGGCAGTGTGCTAGATACTGGTGTAGGAACTGCATACATAAAACATAATGTCAGACATTATATGATTAAGTACCAAATGGTTTGCAAACAAGCAACAGGAATTTAGACAAATTCTTCCTTCTAATTTATATCTTTCTTGACACAAATGAAATGCATTTTCCTCTAATTCTGTTCTCAGTAGAGAGAAGGAATAACTTTCCTGTATGCTATATATTGTTCTTCCCTTCTGAAGGCCAGATTTTTATCTATCTTTCTTAATCATCCTTTGTTACATCATTCATACTACTTTTTCTGGACTTTATAGTTTTAACATATCATTAAAAAAAGGTTGTTAAGTAGCGAATAAACAGTACAAAATGTGATGTGCCACCCAAAAGGACATAAAGTATTAAGGGACTTCAGAGGACGGGGAGATTACTTCAGTCTGGATGAATCGAGGGAAACTTCATGGAGGAGACAACAGTCAAACTAGGTCTTGAAGCATGGGTAAGATTCTGTTAGGCAATGATAGTGGATGGTTGAATGAACAGCTTGAATAAAGATATGGAGATGGAGAAGTTCCAGCTCTGCTCAGGAATTGTCAGATTGTTCAGTTTGCCTAGAGTATATCGTGAATACAGTGAAATATGTGATAAGATGAGCTATATGGTAAAGGCCTTGGATGCTAGGTGTAAGAGTCTGAACTTTAATTGGTAGGAAATAGGAAGTTAAGGTTTTTGAACAAATAATGATACAAATAAAATTATGTTTTAGGAAGACTGATTTGGTGCCTGATTACTGGGTCATATAGGTTAAGTAGATTAAAGTGAGATATCAAGAGGGACAGAAATGAGATGGAAAGTAAGAGAGTGGCATGAGAAAGATTTACTTGTAATAAGTTATTATACAAGAAAATCTACTGTTAATATTTTGGTTTTTCTTTTATAGGTACCTTGACACAGGCAATTCGAAATTTTGCAAAGAGCTTAGAAGGCTGGTTGACAAATGCTATGAGTGATTTTCCCCAGCAGATCATTCAAACAAAGGTAATTGGAAAAAAGAGTCAATAATAGGTTATTTGTTGGTACTTAAATTATAATCAGAAAATCTTGATTGGAACACCAAGTCTAGTCAAATTCTGTGTTCTAGGGAGTAAATCCCTCAGTAAACAATGACTGAATGAATTACTCTGGATAGACTGCTGAGTGAGAGGTAATGATTTAAGTCACAAAGCCAAGTATGAATGTACACTATCCTAATATACCATATCAAATCAGAATATGAGAATAATGTGAAGAAGGTGGATATTGTCCTCTAACCTTGGAAAACATGAATAGTTATTTCCATCAGATAGTCAAGTTCCTTCTTTTATGTAATTAGAATAATTATTCTCCGACTTCATTGATAGAGGCATAATCTGAGAATGAGGGAGGTCTACCCTTGGATAGAACACATCTGGAGTACTGTGTAGTACCCCACCTTTTGGCCATAAAGGAGGTACGTTTCATTGTTCTCTCAGAATTTCATTGGCTTTTCAGTTACTCAGAATTCAACTTCCCTTCAGTGATCTTTATATTTATATTGTTGTAGTCTATATATTGTTCACTTGGTTCTGTTTATTTTGATCTGTTTCAGTTCATGCAAATCTTCCCATGTTTCTCCAGTCAGTTACTTAGTAAATTTATTAAACAGGAACTATGCTAAGTGCTCTGGATACAAAAAAATGCAAAAGGCAGACCCTGCTCTCTAAGAGTTTATAGTCTAATGGGGGAGACAGTATGCAAATAATGTGCATACAAGATATATACAGGATAAATTGGAGGTAATCAATAGAAAGGATTAGCATTAAGGGTGATAGGGAAAGGCTTCTTGTAGAAAGTGGGATTTTAGGTGGGACTTGAAGGAAGCCAGGGAAATCAGGAGGTAGAAATGAGTAGGGAAAGCATTCCAAGCATGGGAGACAGCCAGTGAAAATGCTGACAGTTGGTAGACTAGAGGAAGAGTAAGAAGGCTAGGGTCATTAGATCTTGGAGTTTGTGTGTTGGGGGGTGGGGGAACCCATATATATACAGAGCAAGGTATAAGAAGATTGGTAAGCTAGGAGGGGGCCAGGTAATGAAGGACTTTTAATGTCAAACAGAGGATTTTATATTTGATCCTGGAGGTGTTAGGAAGCCACTGGAGTTTACTGAGTGAGGGGAGAAGGCTAAAGGGTAACAGTCAGATCAGTGAGACAGCCAAGCAGAAGATATACAGGAATGAGGAGAGACTTGAGGCAAGGAGAGCAACCAGAAGTCTTTTTCAGTAGTCTAAGTATGATGTGATAAAGATCTATGTCAGAGTGGTGATAGTATCAGAGAAGAGAAGAAGTATTATTAAGGTAAAACAAAAATTGGCAACAGATTGGATGTGAGGAGTGAGAAGTTGAGAATGACACCTAAGTTGCAAGCCTGGATAGTCAACTAGGCAGATTTAGGCGTAAGAGATGTTCTAATTTGGACATGTTAAATGAAAGATATCTATGGGACATCCTGTTTTGAGATGTCCAATAGGCAGTTAGAAATGTAAGACTGGAAGTTAGAAGAGAATCATCAGCATGGAGATGATAATTGAATCCTTTGGAGCTAAATTGTATGGAGAAAAGAGAAGAGGCCTAGGACAGAGCCCTAGAAGATAGCCTCTCTATAACCTAGACAGAGATACAGGAAATAAGATAGAAGATGTGATCACATAGGTGGGAAAAGAACTAGGATAGAATAATGTTATGGAAACCTAGAAAGCAGAGGGTATCAAGGAGAAGATGATTACCAGTGTCAAAGGCTGTAAATTCCATGTGTCATTTCTTACTACACAATAATATTCTATTACATCCATATACCATCGTTTTTTCAGCCATTTTTCAATCAGTGACCACTCACCTTATTTCTAGTTCTTTGCTACTACAAAAAAAATGCTGCTAGAATATTTTGTTGTATAGTAAACCTTTGTTACTTATACAGGATATATGCCCAGTGGTAAGATCACTGGGGCAATGGTTGTAGATAGTTTAGATACCTTTTTTTTTTTTCATAATTCCAAATTGAAATAGAGAATAACTGGACCACTTTACAGTTCTGCCATTGGTGCATCAGTCTGCCTATCATCCCATATCCCCTCCAACAGTGACTGGTAGATAGGTTACAAACATTTATTAAGCACTTATATGTGTCAGGCACTGGGGATACAAATAGAACAAAAAGAAAAACAGTTCCTTCCCCCAAGGAACTTATATTCTAGTAGGGAAGACAAAACAAAATAACAGAGTTTGGAGGAGTGAAGGCAAATAAGATGGGGACATGATGGCAAGATTTTGGAGTTAGAAGCGTGACCAGGAAGGGAAAGAAGCAAAGTTGGTCTGAGTCCAAAATGGAGCCCCAAATGGAATTCTCCAATGAGAGAGGGGGGCTGGCATGGCAGAGGGATATTGTAGGGTGAGAAGACTGCAGGTACTAAGAGAAGTTTTGAGGTAGAAGGGAATCTGAGTCATGGTGGCAAAGTTCTTAGGGTCAAAAGCACAGCTAGAAGAGAAATGACTTCCCATCTTTTGTCATTAATTCCCATTTGTGCTGGCTAGCCAGTTGGTGATGAATTTTTTTAACCATGGCAGCACATGAAACAAAAGGATGGAAATACATATATCTGTAGTTATATAACTGGGTATCAGCACAACTAATTAAACTTGCTTAGTAATGATTTACATGTAAATTAATTTTAGTGTAATAAATATAACAGGTCCTCATCTGGATTCTTTATTCATTTATCCTTATTCCCTTTTCTTCTCATATAGATAGGTAAAGCAGTTATTTAGTGCTTACTATGTGCTAGGCACTCTACTAAATTTTGGGAACACAAATGTATGACTAAAAAGATAATCCCTCCCCTCGAGGAACTTCTATTCCAATGGAAGGAGACAGCATATAAAAGGGAGCTGAAAGCAGAGAAGTCAGGGAGAGGGGGAAATGGTGGGAAAATCCTACAGGCATTGGTTGGGTAAGGATGCTGTTGGTATGGAGGCAGAATAGAATCATATAGCCACAGTGTGTACTTTTCTAGCTGGTTTTGTTTTTAACTTTGTGTTATTCAGTAAAAATATTTCCAGATGTATTAATGTTCTTCTATTTGCCTTAATTGCATTATAATTATATCATCAAATCAACAAGCATTTGTCAAGCACCTACTATGTACCAGGCCTTATGCTAAGGATACACTGGAGATACTCATCAGAAGGCACTAGCATTAAGGGGGATTAGTGCAGCCTTCTTACAGAAGATGGAGTTGAGGAGGGAGAGAATTCTAGTCATGGGGAACAGTCAGTGAAAATAATGCCTAGAGTTAGGGAATGAAGTGCCTTGTGTGAGGAACAGCAAGGAGGCCAGTGTCACTGGAGCACTGGTCATGTTGGGGAGGGAGGGACAGAGTAAGGTATAAGAAAACTGGAAAGGTAGGAGGGGCTCAGGTTATGAAGGCAGGTGAGTGTTGCAGTGCAGCAGTGAGTGATAGCCTGAAAGAATTGAGGAGCAGAGAGATTGGAGGTTTTGTTGAGGACAAAGAACAAATTTTGAGTTTGCAAAGCGCAGAGGGAGAGGTGGAATGATAACAGACTGGGATAAGGGAATTTGTAAAGCACTTAGCAAGGTGCCTGGCACATAGTAAGCCCTATACAAGAAGTCCACACTCATTATTCATACAGTATCCTCTGTGTCACAGGTTGGAGTAGTGAGTGCCTTTGCACAAACTCTGCGGAGATACACATCCCTGAACCACCTTGCTCAGGCGGCCCGGGCGGTCCTCCAAAACACTTCCCAGATAAACCAGATGCTCAGTGACCTAAATCGAGTGGATTTTGCAAATGTGCAGGTGATTTCTTAATATTTTTCCTTCTAAAATGAGTAGAAATGAATGAATGATATTTTACTCTCTATTACTTAATGGTTCTAAGATTCCTAGATTCTATGGAATGACTGGTGACGGAAATGAGGAAGGGAGAATATAGGTTATGAGTAACTTAGAACATTTGGCAGGTATTGACCATCTCATGTCATGTTCATCAGTAGTTCTTAATTCTCTATTCTATGCTGAAGTCTGGGGATATTGCCTCAGAATTGTAGGTCCTGTCCCCCACACCCCCACCCCACACCCACTTATTTTCTTGTAGGGTAAAATGGATTTCTCTACTCCATTGCCTGTGTATCTTTATTTCCCAGTTGCATGTAAAAACAATTTTTAACATTTCTTTTTAAAATTTTGAGTTACAAATTCTCTCCCTTCTTCCCTCCCCACCCATCCTCATTGAGAAGGCAAGCAATTCAATATAGGTTATATATGTGTGCTTATGCAAAACATTTCCATAACAGTCATGTTGTGAAAGACTAACTATATTTTCCTCCATCCTATCCTGTCCCCCATTTATTCGTTGAATGACCATATCCTTCCCTGAAGCATTATACTCAATTTTGCTGGGTAGGTGATTGATTCTTGGTTCTAATTCTCGCTCCTCTGACCTCTGTAATATCATATTCAAAGACTTTTGATCCCTTAATATAGAAGATGCTATAGGTCTTGTGTTGTCCTGATTGTATTTCCACAATACTAGAATTGTTTCTTTCTGGCTGCTTGCAATATTTTCTTCTTGTCCTGGGAACTCTGAAATTTGGCTATAATATTCCTAAGATTTTTCCTTTGGGGATCTCTTTCAAGAGGTGATTGGTAGATTCTTACAATTTCTATTTTACCCTCGGGTTCTAGAATATCAGGGCAGTTTTCCTTGATAATTAATTGAAAGATGATGTCTAGGCTCTTTTTTGATCATGGCTTTCAGATAGTCCAATAATTTTAAAATCATCTCTCCTAGATCTATTTTTCAGGTCAGTAATTTTTCCAGTGAGATATTTCACACTGTCTTCTATTTTTTCATTCTTTTGGTTTTGTTTTATGATTTCTTGATTTCTCACAAAGTCATTAACTTCCATTTGCTCCATTCTAATTTTGAAGGAATTATTTTCTTCAGTGAGCTTTTGGATCTCCTTTTCCATTTGGCCATATATGCTTTTTAAAGTATTCTTCTCCTCATTGGCTTTTTGGACCTCTTATGCTAAATTTTTCTTTTTGGAGGGGAGAAGGCAGGGCAATTGTGGTTTTGACTTTGTAATGTAATACCAAGCAAAGGCAACTTCCCAGGTTCAAAATACCAGCATAGGTGCTCTCTATTTTATTCAGTAACAAACCCAGAACAGAGAAGATCAAAACATGACATCATTCAAAATACAGCATTTACTAAGTGTGATTAAATCATCTCCAAGGCCTACCCCACCCCAGGACTTTCCAATCATTCAATCAATTACAAAGTCTCTGTTCCAAATACTTCTCCACCCCTAGGCTATACCTTAATTAAGTCCACCACAAAGCCCCTCTTCTCAAATGGAGATTAGTTTCCAAACATAAGTAAAATACATTCATTTGCTCAACCATAGAACACAAAAAGGTCAAAAGTTCCCCACCCCTGGATCACAATTGAATCTACCCCAGAGTTACATCAAGTTTAAACACAGCACTTAATACCCAAATGGAGGTCTTTTCTTCATCTTGACACGAGGCAAGTTCTCAGCAATCTTAGTTCCTGGGGAGACAAGGCTTAGCAAGGCCATAAGATACATTGCCAGTCCCTTCATGAATTTATCCTCTGTCTGTAGAACAGTCCTAGAACCCCTGAACACATTAGCAAAGCCCTCTCCCAGGATTTCTGTAAACATACAACAAGAAAATCCTTCTTCAGGGCTTCTAAACCAACAGAAAGGCTCCCAGACCCCTGCAACAACAGCACTGTCCTTCACCAGTGGACAGTATTCATTCTGTCTGCCGGACAGTCTCCAGACCCCTGCAACAACAGTACTGTCCCTCACCAGTGGACAGTATTCACTCTCAGTACTGTCCCTCACCAGTGGACAGTATTCACTCTCTGTCTGCAGGACAGTCTCAGGCCTTCTTAACCAAATGCCAGGTTCCAGGACTTCTTCAACAGGACAGTCTTTCACCAGTGGACAAATCTGGCAAAATAACATCAAAACAGACAGACAAAGTACCAGCAAAACAGCCATGTCTCCTCAGTCCTTGGCAGCTCAGGGGGCAGGTCTCAAAAGTCCAGGGCAATTCAAAGCGGCCACCAGCAATCTCTTAGTCTCTCCCTCTACACGAGGTGCTGCTTCCAAAAAAAACTTCCGCCTCTCTCTTGTCTCTCCAAATCTACGTCACCAGCTCCTCCCAGTCAGGACTTTCTTTTCACATCAAAAAGTCCATCCCACAGGTGGGATTAACAAGCTCTGGGTTTTAATACAATCAATTTGAAAACCAAGCCAATACAGGGGAATCTTTAATTGCCATTACTATCACAGACTTGCCCAAGGTTACATGGCTAGTAAGTGTTAAGTATCTGAGGCTGGATTTGAATTCAGATCCTCCTGACTCCAGGACTGGTGCTCTATTCACTGTGCCCCCTAGCTGCCCCAGTCTATTTTTAAAGATGTCATTTTCTTCAGTATGTTTTTGGGTCTCCTTTAGCAAGCTGTTGACTCATTTTTCATGATTTTCTTGCATCTCTCTCATTTCTCTTCTCAATTTTTCCTCTATTTCTCTTACTTGATTTTCAAAATCCTTTGTGAGCTCTTCCATGGCCTGCGCCCAATTCATATTTTTCTTGGAGACTTTGGATGTATGAGCTCTAACTTTGTTGTCTTCTTCTGAGTGTGTGTTTTGATCTCTTTGTCACCAAAGTAAGATTCTATAGTCTGACATTTTTTACGCCGTTTACTCATCTTGCCAGCCAAATATTTGACTTTTTAACTCTCTGTCAAGGCAGGATTCTCCTTCCAGTGGGATTGGGGGTAGGTGTACTGTCCCAGGCTTCTGGGGTTTTGTATCAGCTTCTGGATCCTTCACTGTCTGTGGGCCCAAAGCTCTGGAAGCAGCCACTGCTGCTGCCACCTCTGCTGCCCTGGGCTGGGGCCAGACTGTGTGCTTCTCTTTCACCTAGGTCCCACAGAGTTGCCCCACTTATCTTCCATGCTGTTCTTGGCGTTTATGGGTTGAGAAGTCTGGAAATAGCCACAGCTGCCAGGAATTCAGTCCACTGAGGCCTACTCTAGCCCTGTCTGTACCTGACACAGCCCATGCCAGACTGCACTCCACTCCAAGCCTGGTGTGATATACACTTCCTATTGGTTCTTCCAGGATGTCTTGGGCTGGAGATGTGTTTCACTCTGTCATTTTGTGGGTTCTGCAGCTCTAGAATTTATTTAGGGTCATTTTTTACAGGTATTTGGAGGGGCTTGGGGTTGAGCTCAAGCAAGTCCCTGCTTTTACTCTGCCATCTGGGCTCCTATATGTAATTATTATTCCTCTATGCATTCTCTATGTTGGTTAAACTGGACTATTCTCTGTTCCTCAAATACCTCCTTTGCTCCATGCTGAGGTTCACATTGTTACTTATGTTTGAAACTGTCTATTCTTTAATTTTCACTGAATTACTGTCCATCCATTGAAAACCAACTCATAAGTAGCAAGATCCCTTCTCTATCTTCCTTCCACTTCCTTCCATACTCTGTTAATAATTTCCCCCCTTGAATCTAATGTAATAATATATAACTAGAGATTTCTGGAATGGCATGAGCTTTCTCTGGAGGTAGTGAATTCTCCTTCACAATAGATTTTCAAACAAAGACTAAAATGATCACTTGCTACCAATGTGGTAGAAAGGAGATCAGACTAGATAACTCTAGGGTCCTCCTCAACTCATGAGATTTTTTTTGTATTATACCTATGTATTGGAAGGCTTTATGAGGTAAGGGGCTATATTTCATATAAACTTTGTTTCTTCTCCATCACAAGGCTCTGCAGAATACACTCATTCCAGTTTGGGGTTCCTCCATATTTTTCAGCTTTCTCTTAACTTCTAGTTTACCCTTTTATGAAGTTGGTAAAACAATGACCTCAAAGATTTTTATTGTTTCTTTATTGTCTCAAGGACAAAAATATAATTTATTTAGTCTGCAATTTAAGACCCTGCAAAAATCTAATTCCAAACAACTTTTTCAGGCTTATTTTACTCTATTCCTCTTCATACTGTCTATATTCCAGCTGAGCTGCACTTAGCTATTCCTTGGACTTGACATTCCATCTTCTGCCTCTGTGCATTCACACAGGCCATGTCCCATGCAGAGAATCAATCATTTCTTCCTTATTTCTGCCTTTTAGAAGCATTATCTTCCTTCAACTGCTTCAGCTCGGGAATTAATTCCTTTTTTTTTTTTTTTAAATAAAATATCCTAGGGTGCTTTGTCTTTTTTCCTTGCTCATTACTCCCTTTGTATTATACTTTTCCTCGTCATATCCTCATCCTCTCCCAAGTGAAATATAAACTCCTTGTGGGCAAGGACTGTGTCATTTTAAAATTATATTCCTAAAGCTAGCACAGTCTTTGCACATGATAAGCATTTATTTTAAATGTTTGTTGAATTTTGAGTTTTATGAAAAAAGCTCTATACTGTGTCCCAAATTTTATACCATTTCATAGAAAGTATTATTAGAAATGGAAGTGAAGAAATTATCAATCATTCATGTTTTCATATACTTTAGAGCCACTTGTTTCAATTCTGTTATTGAATTCTTTCCTGATTTCCTTGTGTTCTTACTCACAGGAACAAGCCTCATGGGTGTGCCAGTGTGAAGAGAGCGTAGTACAGAAGCTGGAACAGGATTTCAAGCTGACTTTGCAACAGCAGAGCTCCCTGGATCAGTGGGCCACATGGCTCGATAATGTTGTCACTCAGGTTCTAAAGCACCATGCTGGCAGCCCCAGTTTCCCCAAGGCAGCGAGACAGTTCCTGCTTAAATGGTCCTTTTACAGGTAAGTCCCAGACCTAGACATTGTCTTTTCGGGGGTTATGTGACCATCCTCAGCTTCTGTAGTTCTGGAGCATTCTGATATCTGTATTAGTGCATATACATTAGAAGGTAAGGGAAAGTCTGAATTAGAGGGATGGCTAAGTAACTGGCATAGGCATCTTGTGCCAGTTCACACCAAGTCATGAGCTGCCTCTAGCCTGTGCTCTTAATTGCTGACACAGCTCTAGGGCTTCCCAAATTGTGCCAGGCAAGCCCAGAAGGCCTCTTCTGGTATGAAGCTATATTGAACTTCTTAAGAACAAAGGAGCATTTTTCCTTCATTTTTATTTCCCCTGATATGCCTAGCATAAACATCATCAATATTTATTGAATCGGTGATTTTCCCCAAACATAATTAATCTGGGAAGACCTCCAGTGGCAAGGGAGTTTATAGGTGTACATGGGGCCGAGGGGTGAGGAATCTGTGGGCTTGAAGCCACATGTGGCCCTCTAGGTCCTCAAGTCCAGCTCTGTGACTGAATCCAAACTTCACAGAACAAATCTCAATAAAAGGATTTGTTCTGTAAAATTTGGACTCAGTCAAAAGGCCATACCCAAGGACCTAGAAGGCCACATGTGGCCTCGAGCCCGCAGGTTCCTTACCTCTGGATAGACATTGCCTGGTGAATAGATGCAGAAGAGAAAATTGTGGACAGGTTTGGTGGGAACAGCATTTCTCTATCTACAGCTTGATATGGTATTGTCAGTACAGTGAAGAAGAGCCAAAAGGCTGAAAAGCAGAACACATATATACAGAATAATGAAAGATTTTCAGTGCTTTTAAGTGAATAAAACCAACAGTTCCTTGCTCTAAATATACACACAGAGCTTAATGATTTTAGAGTAGTAATGTCCTGGCTGGCTATGGTTTCTTCTCCACAACTGTGCATTTTTGTAGCTAAATTAAATATGGAAGAGAAAATACTTGGCACAGTGTTTGAGAAATTAAATGTTGCTACCCTGCTGTGAGAGGATGTGGATCTACATTTACATGGCTCCCTTCCAGATTAACCTAACTGCATTAGCCCTTGGGGGTGCTGGCAATGTAGAGCAGCACATAGATTTTTTAAAAATAGCTAATAAACAGAAAACATCCAAGACTAGTCCATATTATTCCCTTTCCCTTTATGTGGCTTTCATGTTGTTGAACATTTTTTAAGTCGCTTTTTTCTTTCTTAATTGTCAGATTCAAAATGGGTGATAACAGTTAAGTGTTTTCAGAGCAGCATCAATTTCCTTAATTTCTTGGCTCCTAGGAGATTTCAAATACACACTTTCATTAACTCCAGATCTTTTTTTCCTTTTCTGAACAAAATCACTTGTCTCTGGCAACATCTATAGATACTGCTCACCCCTGGTTCTTCTCTACGCTAATGTATTCTTCCTTTAACACTCCCTTCTCTTTCCCCTCTTTAAAAACCTCAGAAGAGAATTAATCTACCCCCAGTCCTCTGATTATGCAATTCATCTTTTAGTTACCTTTTAAAATAATAACGTTCTGAAGGAATACTGGTTTCTTTTCCCCATTTTAGAATAGTACATCACCATAAAGTGCTTTCCAATTATTCAGAAAAAAAATATTTATTTTTCTTAACTAATGATTACATTTCAGAGTTCCTACTCAGTTCTTTTTTTTTTCATCAGAAATTCTTGAGAGTCTTTTATTCTATTAATACATTTTCCCCCCTGTAGGATTTACCCAGCTTTGCAGGGTAAGCTATTTTTGGTTGTAAGCCTCTTCCCTTTTGGAATATCATTCTAAAATCTCCTCATTTGTATTTGAAACTGCCAGGTTTTGTATGATTCTAACTCTGGTTCATTCCTTGGAACTTGAATGCTTCTTTCTGGATGCTTGCGTTATTTTCTTTGACCTGGGCATTTTGGATTTTGGCTATGATATTCATTCCTGGGACTTTTGCATTTGGGGTTTCTTTCAGGTGGTGATTGGTAGATTCTTTCTAGCTTCACTTAGGCCTCTAGCTGGAAGAGATCTAGACAGTTATATTTTTTCAGTTATGATTTTTTTAATATGTTCTCCAACCTTGTCTTTAATCATTGTTTCCAGGAAGTCCAAATATTCTTAAATTACCTCTCCTTGACCTGTTATCTAAGGCAGTTGTTTTTGAGAGCATTTTGTTCTCATATTTCTTGCTCTTTCATGGAGTCACTCATTTGTTTGGCCTATGGTAGATTTCAAGGAACCTGTTTCTTGAGTAAGGTTTACCTCTTTTTTTTCTAAGCTACTTATTAATTTTTGTCTTGAGCTTTTATTTCATTTTTTTATCTCTTGCTTCACTTTCTCTAAGTATTCATGTAGTCCCTGTAGTAAATACTTTCTTCTTTTGAATCCCTGCTTGAAGTTGTTACTTTATTTGGGGGGATCTCTAGATTTGCAGTAATTTTTTATACTGTTTATTGTCTTTATTACTTTCCTCATCTCTTCAGCTTTAAGCCTTGAATTGGGGCTTTGTGCCAGGGTGAGGATTAATACTCTGTTCCATTTTTGGATGGGAAGTTGGGCCTGCTTGGTCTCACCTTTGGTTACCTAAGGTTCCTGTGCTGACCTCCCCCTTCCTCCTAGGATTAGGCTTCCCTTATCTTTTGAGATTCAGAACATGGGATCTCCCAATGGTATGACTATGGGTTTACAATTCCTGGGACATTCTAGGGGAAGCCCTTTGCTCTTAGTGCCCAAGGACAGAGAATCCTACATGTTCCATGTGTCTGTTTCTTCTTGGAAACTACAGTCATATTTGCCTATGCTGAAAGCCCCTTTTCCCATACTTGTGGGGCTTTTGGCTTACTATAGTTCTGGGGTAGAGGATATCACTTACTGTAGCTTTTATTTTTTCTTTTTCAGAAGGGGGAGGGCAGGGCAATTGGGGTTAAGTGACATGCCCAGGGTCACATAGCTAGTAAGTGTTAAGTGTCTGAGGCCAGATTTGAACCCAGGTCCTCCAGAATCTAGGTCTGGTACTCTATTCACTGTGCCACCTAGCCACCCCTTTGCTGTGTGTGTGGTTTTTTTTTTTTTTACTGGATTTATTAATAAGTCTGGCGAGATTATCAGGTTTTTGGTGGAGGAGGTGTGGGACTATTCTTTTGCCCAAAAGTTCCATTAGTTTGCCCAAAAGTTCCAAAAGTTGAATTAAGTTTGCTTAATTTCATGAGAATAGGAGATGAGCATTCAGTATCGGGTTGAACTCTGATCAATGAACCAGTGTGAGTTAATATTCATTAAAAAGAGCTTAAACATCATTTTTGCATTTTGCCCACTGACCTTAAAGAGGAAAAGTATTTAATACTGGAGGAATGAATAAAAAGGATTAAGTGTTGAGCACTGTGTAGTGCCTGCTGATACAGACACCAAAATTGAGACAGTCAATCCCTGACCTCAAGAAACTCCTGCTGTGCTGCTCATGGTTCCTACCATATGAATGTTACCATCCTCTCTGTGCTCTGGCTCTTCACCACCAGATAACCTGTATGGTGGGTGTGACTGGAGAGGGCACTTGTTTGGAGGCCCAACCAGGTAAGCAGATCCTAAGGGTCATAAGGGCATTTGGAGACCATAGGAAATTACATGTGTGAAGATTTGATACTAAGTCCTCATTACAAACACTATAGAGAAATGTGTTTTTAACATTTTCCAGAACTTTTTAAATAGCTTTTTGTTTTCAAAACTTTTCTAGCTCCATGGTGATTCGTGATCTCACCTTGCGTAGTGCTGCCAGTTTTGGTTCCTTTCACCTGATTCGTCTGCTGTATGATGAATACATGTTTTATCTGGTTGAGCATCGAGTCGCTGAGGCAACAGGAGAGACACCAATTGCTGTAATGGGAGAGGTGCGAGCTCTTTCCATTAAGGTGCTAATAACCTTGGACATAAATAGGAAGGACTAGTGTGTCTCTGCTGCTATTCCTGTGATTGGTGCTGCATGGAGTACTTGTATCATGGAGACTTTAACTTCTAAAAGAAGTTGGGTAGAGACTAAACATGCATTTTAAGCAAATCACTCTTAGATAAAGAAATGGCTCATGCAAGCCACAGGTTGATTTTCAGAAGGTCCACAGGGCTGCAAATGGCTTATAATTACTTGGTTAGAGACCAGAGCACTCCCAGGCCCTCAGTGTAAATACAGCACAGAAGATAACTTAAGTATTTCTACTGGAGTTCACATTAATGCACTGGTTCTTTTATTTAGCCAAGTACTACTTCTTTCACAGTGACAGCAACACCGAACCCAAATGAAAATCGATTGTATTAGTTTATTTTGGTACTTGTCCCATGTATGCCATGCTAGATTATGTGAATTATCAAAATTACCCATTGGTGAGGGATCATTTTCTACTGAAGTGTCCCTTCCTGGTTTTAGAAAACACTTACACACTCTCTTTTTCCAGCCTAGAATTCCTTCTTCCTTTCAAACTGAGTAAAGATCCTGGTGTATTTGGCAAAATAAATATGTAGGCAGACATAACCAAAGATCTAAAAGTATCACAGCTTTTACAAAGTGATAACAATGGCCATAAAACAACTGTAGGACGTTGAAAAAAACAAAACGAAGTTTTGCTCATGTCCAAGTCCTGTAAGACAAGCTCCTTGATGGCTGGAACTGTTGTTTAATCTGAGCTTTCTATACTCATTAGCCCTAATACTATATCTTACATGAAGTAGTTGCTTAAGAAATGTTTCTAGTATTCTGTGATAAATTTCATTGACATCAATTTGAAGCCCTTTATTCATCAGAAATGTTAAATTTTCTCTTCCAGTTCAATGACCTTGCCTCCCTGTCACTGACACTGCTAGATAAAGGTGTGTACTAGAATTATTTGCTTGGTTTTGTTTTGTTTTTTTTTTTGGGGGGGGAGAATCTCAGATCCATACTGCTCTAGAGTGGGGTCTAATATTTATGTTGTTAACTTAGCTTCTTTTATCCTGTCTATAATCAATAAACAGCAACAGGAACGGGATTTGGGGGAAAATGGTAATATTTGCTTTACATATGTTATTTCTTTTGGTTTTCACCCTAACTCAGAGAGGCAGGTCCTGTTATTATCCCCATTTTATAGATAAGGAAACTGAGGCTAAGTAAGGGTGAGTTGCCCAGGGTCCCACAGCTAGTAAGAAACTAAGGCTAAATTTTAACTCAGGTCTTCCAGTCTAACACTCTATCCATTATTCCCCCCAGCAGCCTCCCAGAATTTAGGACCAATAGATGATGAGAATCTAGCCCACTGGGAAATGTGGCTATATGCAAAGAGATGCTCCCTACATATTCAGACCCAGCTGAGACAGGGAAAAGAGAAAACTCTATTCTCACCACTGGAAAATCCAAATATGCTGCACCTTTAGCTCATTTGATCCCTGGGCCCAGAGGAAAGCCAGGCCTCCACACACCAGATCTGGTGTCCAGTCCAGGTGTAATCAACCTAGTGCAATCATCTTTAGTGGGCATGCTGAAGACCCACCCTTGAGCCAAGGAAAGCTGAGAGGCAAGGTCAGAGAGCTTTGTAGGATAGTAGAGTTGTCACTTTCCCTCCCTATTCTGGTGTGGTGAGGGAAGGAGGAAAGAAATAAGCCCATATGCCAAGGTAGTACAGACTACATATACATAAATGAGCCCTAACCAATTAGCCATTCATGAGGTTCTCAGAATCAGGCTATTCTCAGTGGGTCACATACTTCAGGAATCCCATAGAGAACTGGTAGATATGAGGGCTAAACCGTTGTCAGTAATCTTGAAAAGATTGTAAAAACTGGAAAAGTGTCACAGGGTTTAAGAATGACAATGTCCTAATTTTCAAATAACGGAAGAGTAGTTTGCAAACTATAGGCCAGTAAACTTGACTTCAATTTCTGACAAAATTCCAGGCCATGTTATTAAAGAGATCAGTGGTGAACATTCAGACATAGAAATGGTGATCACAAAAATGAGTGATGGAGTGCCCGTATGTTAAGCCAGGAGAGAAGGCTTGGGTGGGGTGGGTGTGGGGATTAGGGGGACACAATAGTTATTTTCAAGTATCTGAAGGACTGTCTTGTGGAAGAGTCACTAAACTTAATTCTGCTTGGTGCTAGGGACAGTGGGTGGAAGTTGCCAAGAGACAGATCTAGGCTTAATGTAAAGGAAACATTCCTAATAATTAGAGCTACCCAAAATTCTTATGGGTTGACTTGGAAGGTAATGGGTTCCCCTGGAGTTCTTCCAACAAAGGCTTGTCAAGTCAACAAGCATTTATTAGGCATCTACTGTGTGTTAGGCACTGATGACTTCTGTGCTGCCTGTGTTAGAGGGGATCCTTGTTCAGGTATGGATTGGACCAGATGGCCTGTAAGGTTCCTTCCAACTTTGAGATTCTGGGATACTTAATTATTTATGGTTTAGCAGACTCGTTAAATACACATTATCCTTTTTTCTTTCTTGTTTCCTCAATGTCAATCTACTGTATTAACTGTCGTCTGCAGATGACATCAGTGATCTCAGCAGTGAAACAGACACAGATGCCCGTGGTCTGGGTGAGCCATTGGTGAAGCGGGAACGTGGTGACCCTAATCACTCCCTACAGGACATCTAGCACTTTGACTTGTTTTTGAACAGAAGAAATTTCACAGGATTTCAAAGGATCTGGGTTTGGAATTCCTAAAACCTGGATTTTATAGGACTCCACTCTATTAGTGCCTCTTAGATTATGTAAATGTTTACTTCTACTCAAGGAAGGGCTTCTGAAAAGGGGTCTGTACGTGTATAAAGGATGCAGTATTTTTTACGAGGGAAAGCAGTTTTTAACTATAGAATTTCAGATTGGGAAGATGCTTCCTTCCCACTGGATAAAAATGTACATGTAGTACATTGGAGAGAGAGAATGGATTCTGAGTTAAGTAGTTCATACTTCTGTTACTTCAGGTAATGTTTCCATCACTGTGAATAAATTGCTTCCTCTGTTGGCATTCTGAAATGGCGGTGCCCAATCCCGGCCAGAGTGACAGTTGCTTTAGGATGACTGTTTTGGAGCCTGGGGCATGGTGAGTTGGTCAGTGCCCTCTAGCGGTTTTTATTCTTCTGTGCACACATTCTGCTGCAGCCTCGACTAGTTTTCACTGTGGTAGAAGCAGCTCAGGCAAAGTGTGAGATGTGACAGATTTTCTGGTTTCTCTACAGGGCCTGTAAGGAGAGGTTCTCTGGCCCACATTTGGGAAGCAGAAGCATACATTTTATTGTACTTATGTGGGTTAACAGAAGGCCCTGGCCTCTCTGTTTCCTTACTGAGTGATTTTTTGGGGGAAGAATTAATCTGCCTATCGGGCTGCCTTTTTTTTTTTTAACTGGGCAGTTTATTTTGCTGTAGAAGAGGCAGGCAGACTTTCTAGAATTCGGATAGCCTCAACATAGGTACAAAGGGGTTTCTGTTTGACTCTAGATACCAAAGGATTTTCTAGAAGTAGCAGCTAACCACCAAGTCCCTGTAGTTCCTTTAGCAGCTCTCAAGCCAGGTGGCACAAAGAGAAAACTAAAGAATTAAAGTACATTGATTTTTCTTGTATCGAGAAAAAGAGCAGCCTCTAAGCCTCAATTGTTGGTTTTATTTTATTGGGAAGTGATTTTTTTTTAAAATTTGTTAAAGGTCATATTTACCATCATGCCAAATTGCTGAGTGTCTGCAATGAGATTTTTACCAAATCTGTGAGCTGAGAGGGTGGTGGGTGGGGGTGGGTTATCAGTGTTACAGGGCAGTGCCTTAGTGAGGACCAACTAGCCTGCTTTTTTTCCGTTTCTAGGTGATATTCAAACAGATGTGCCTGTTACTCATAATACAAAATCTGAATCTATCTCCTTTCCCCTCATTAATTGCCAAGGACTGCTTTGAGCTAATGACACTGTAGCAATCTGATGTGGGGGAACAACCATCCTTGTGTTGTCTCAGTACATAAATATTCTCCTTTGTGGAAGAAGAACACAAATGCCTTTGTGGTCTTGAAGTTCAAATTTTTGTAAAACATTAACCTTTGCATTATTGGTTATCTCCATGGTAACAGTTTTGTGCCAAAAACCAAATTGCAAACAAACAAACAAAAAGGTCAAACCTGGTTTAGCATTACATTATGAAAGGTAATAGGTTTTTTTTCCTGGAAATATGTTTATACTGATAGTTTTGTGCTCTGATGATTTTCAGGATTTTCTTATAAATGTGTATATTTGAGTATATTCTGTCCCAATATTCTCCCATTAACGCAGAAGGTACTAAAGAAACTCAGATGGCCTTTTTAAAGTGACTTCATGAGAAGTGGAAGATGTGTATGTTGACCTGGCTCTTTACATTCCTAAGTCTATGTGGGCTTGTACAGGAAAAGTAGGGGGTAAAGAAAACACATTTTTATTTCAGAAAATCTGTAATAGTTACAGGGTTTGTCTGCTTGGATGCTTCAAGATCTATAATGAAGCAAGGCCAAAAGAATGTTTTTGGTTTTTTTTAGAAATCTGTCCCTTTTCCTAGAAGAAATTTATGCTAATTTTTATGGAATGTGATGAATTGGTTTTTCTTTCATGTGTGGTAACCCAACAAAAATGAACTTCTGCCTTATGATACATCTATTCTTTTGCAAGAATTCCAACAAGCAAAGATTAAGAGTCAAGTACAGGTGTATACCACAGTGACATATATTTGATTAGCTCTTTTGATAAATGCCAAAACTGATATGCACAAAAATCTCATTGACACCTTCATTTTTAATAGCAATAAACATATTGAACGTGCCCATCTTGGAAATAATCTTCCATGCTTTGGACTGTGGCTTTTTCTTTCATTATCTTTTTACTCTCCCAGACAGCCCACTTGGACCCCTAATGCCTGTGGACAGACCTCTCACTCCTACTGGTTTTCACAATAAAGCCAAAGTGGGATTAGAATTGAAGTACAAGGTGCATGGAAAGAAGAGCACTGTGTGGTTTCATAACCAGGCTGCTGCACTTATGGTGTCAGAGTACTGGATCCTTGCCATGGCCAAGAAATAGGAGGCCCAGTCTCCTGCACTTTTGTCCTTGGCCCTACTGATGTGGCACAAGGACCTTTCAAACATCCGACCTTACTCCAGTTCCTAGCCATCTTTGACCAGATCCACCCACTGTGAAAATTAACTGTATGTTCTTGGGCTTTTGAGAAGTGCTCAAATGTGGTTCTAGAAACTGGTCTCTGAGATGTTGATAAAAATTACACCAGCAAAAAAACAGTGCCTTGGACCCACAAGGAGCCATAAAAGGACTGTCTCAGGAAGAAAATGTTCGATGTCAAAACAATTCAGAAAGAACAAAAAGGAGCAGAAACGATTGATGTTTCTGTAGCACTTTCCATACGACAACTTTGTGAGGTTGTATTAATACAAATAAGAAAACTAGAGCCCAAAGAGATTAAGTGATATGCTTAGCATCCCACAGCCAGGAAATGACAGAATTAGAATTCAGACTCAGGTTTCTTGACTGACAACACATGGTTTGGATGACCCAGGGGCTGTACCTGTTCAGGCTGGTCCTGCTGGATATTTCATTTTACAAACTAAGGGAATCTAGAGAGTCACTACTTCAATGAACCAGAAGCCCAGTGTTCGGAGATGCTCATCCACCAATCTAGTAGCATCATTTTGAGATGTAGTGCCAAAACTACCCACCCAGTCACAAGACTGTCCCTCAGCCCACAAACTGGATTAAAAGTCTATTATGAGGGGCGGCCAGGTGACTCAGAAAGTAAGAGCACCGGCTCCAGTGTTGGGATGACCTGGATCAAATCCGGGCTCAGATACTCAGCACCACACCCAGAAATAACTGGCCGTGTAACCTTGAACAAGTTATTTAACCCCCGGTTGCTTTAAAAAAAAAAAAGTCTATTATGTAGGATTTTGAGGCCGGTTTTAATCTGGTACACAAGAACAGCACAAACAGTTCAAATAGTCAATAAACATTTATTAAATACCTATTACATGCCAGGCACAATGCTAAACTGGGAATACAAAAAAAAGGCAAAAGACAGTCCCTGCCCTGCAAGGGGTAGGGGAGAAGGTACTTGATATGGTGCTGGGGGAGGGGAGGGGAGGCAGTTGTGATGGAAAATGCTTAGTTGGTAGCACTGGACTCCCTCCTGAAATGGAGAAGGAAGGAGTTCTGACTTCCATCCTCCAACCTTCTCCAATCTTAGGGTTTCCAGGGCCTTGATGAACTAAGAAGTGAAATTCAGAGTTGATTCAAGATTGCCAGACCTACATAGACTTCTGACCCTGAAAGCCAAACCAGAGGTTTTGCATTTGATCCTGGAGATAACAGAGAACCACCACTGTTTATTGAATAGGGAGTGGGTGATGTGGTCAGACCTGTGCTTCAGGAACATCAGTTTAATAGCTGAGTGGAGGGCAGAATGAAGTAAGGAGAGCCTTTAGGCTAGGAAACCATTTAGCATACTATTTCATTAGCCTAGGCCTGAGGTAATGAGGGTGACCAGGTTCAAAAGGGATATGTAGGAGAGGTGTGAAAAGTAGAAAAACAGGACATAAATTCTTAATGTTTTGACCTGCCATTCAGCATGATCATGACCACAGATCACCATTTAAGACAAGAGTTTACGTGTGACCTTGGGCAGGTCTCTTAACCCCAATTGCCCTCCAAAAAGCAAAAAAAGAAAAAAAAAAGACATAAGAGTTTGGAGTTATGTATCATTCCCACCTCAGAAAACTACATAGTGTGGGACAGCTAGGTGGCACAATGAATAGAGTACCAGCCCTGGAGTCAGGAGGACCTGAGTTCAAATGCAGCCTCAGATACTTGACACAATTACTAGCCCTGTCAGACTTTGGGCAAGTCACTTAACCCCAATTACACTCCAAAAAACAAAAAGAAAAGCAAAAAAAAAAAACCTACATAGTGTTTTAAGGATTAACAAAGCACTTTCCTCACAATCCTGTAAAAAAAGAATATTAGAAAGCATTCATTCCAAGTAGGAACCTAGAGGAATCTCTTCCCAGAACCTCAGAATGAGAAGAGGGTTCCAAGGCATTTAGTTCAACCCATGCCCTTCAATCAAGAATCCCTTCTACCACAGATTATCCAGATTTTGCTTGACCTCCACAGAGAGGGGAAAGCCACTCCCTTTCCAGGCAGCCCCTTTCATTTTTAGATAACTATATTCCCAGAGTACATACTCCTTTCTCCTGGAGTTTGTTTTTATCTTGCTGCACCTCTTCCTTTTTACAATTAATGCTTTCCTCTAAATGCTTCCAGTTCTGCAATTTAGGAGTCAAGTAGAACAAATCTGAAAAACCTTCTATGTAGCAGCTTTTCGAATACTTGAAAGTAAAAAAGCTAACGAGGCTCTGAAGTCTTTTCTAAGTGACAGCCTAAGTGCCAATGATGGGGTGCTTGGGATCTATGTTTGTAATATTAGTTTGTAACATCAGTTGTAAAATCACATTTCCCCCTCCCCAGCCTCAGAGCATTAACTCTGCCCCTTCCCTCTGCCCAGCAACAACCCATGAACTGTTTATTTCTGCTTGGAACAATAACAAGCTACACCTATGAATCCTCCACTAAACCATCTATAAACATTTTAGCTTAGGCAAATGTTATCTCCCCTTAGTAAGTGGCCAGCTGCACCTATGAATCCTTCAAGGCACTATCTATAGGTTAACTCCTTAGCCAATTATACACATACCAAGTCTCCGTTAGCCTTGGTTCCCAACATCCATCTTGTCAAATATGACACTGATGGGTGGCAGATTACGCACTTCTCAGTCAGCCCTGGACCGCTAGCTGACTTAGTGATGATTCAGGCCTAAAACCACACCTCCAGGTAGCCCTCCCTTGGGCTATTTCCCAGTGAATTATGGGCAATATGCCTGCACAGTTGACATTAAAAGTGTATGTTCCTTTAAGCACTGACGACTCCTTAACTGCTCCCTAATCCCACCCTTACTCACCTAGTTAGCATAATTGACACTTGTATTAATTGCCTAGACTCCTTAAAAACTATGCCTATGTCTTCTTTAAGTTTGCAGGTTCCCTGAGAAGCCCTGCCCACTGTAAAGGGTAACAATAAACTTTTACAATTTTGACTTCAAAGAATGCTTGAGCCTAGTGAATTCCTTCCAGACTCAGGGACTCTGGTCATCAATTAGAGCCCCCCCATTACCTACTGCCCCCCCCCCCCCATCACCTTCACCCAGTTCCCTATGACAACCCACTCCTTTCACCACCCAATTTACTCTCCTGTGGACACATTCCAGCTCACCAGTGTCTTCCCTGACATGTAGTCCAGATGACTGGGTCCAGGGCTCCAGAAGTGGTTTGACCAGGGCGCATGGTACAGCGCAGCCACCACTTTCTATAGTCCCGGAGAGTCAGTTTCTCAATGCAGTCTAAAACAAAGTTAGGTACATTTTTATGTTTTTTACTGCTATAACCACACTCTTGACTCACATTGAGCTTAGTCTATTAAATTCTCCAGATCTTTTTCAGGTGAATTAATGATTAGCAATGCTTCCCCCAACCTTAGTTTTCTGAACTCTTAAGACTTCATATTTATCCCTATTAAATTCTTCTTAGATCTAAAATCTTATTAGATTTAACCCATCCTCGATTATCAAGAGCTTTGTATCATCCATAAATCTGATAAAACATACCACTAGTGCTTTTAATTGCTAAAAATGTTAAATGGAGCAGATCCCCATAAGACCAGTTGGTGTCAAGTAGTAAATGTTCATTAGCTTCATCCAACCAGTTCTGAATTTACCTAACTATACATACTGTCCTCTAGCCCACCTCTCTTCCTATTTCCTACTAGAGAAAGAGAGGCTTTGTAAAACTTTTTTCCAATTTCCAACTCAGATTTCCAGTCTGTTTTCCTGATGATACCTCTTGCTTATCTAAGTGTCTACTAACTTACCATGTATCAGTAAGTAGCACATGCCTCTGTAATCAGGCTACTGTGGATACTGAAAGTGGTGGATCTCCTGAGCTCAGGAGCACTGAGCTGGTAGTAGGCTAAACCTACTGGGTGTCTTCACTCAAATGCTAAGTTCCCCACAACAGTGCCAGCAAGTGGCCTAAGGAACCATGAAGAGACCCAGGTCAAAAGCAGAGTACAGTTCAGTGCAATGTGACCAGAGCAGAGCAGAGCTCCCATGCCAATCAGAGTACAACCAGGGAGCAGCCCTGCACTTGCACCCTGGGCAAGATAGGGGGGCCCAGTCTTTTTAATAAAAACAAACAAAAACTCCATTCCTTCTTGAAAAATTGGGACATTTACTCTTCTCCAGTCACATAGCACCTCTTCTGTTTTTCAGTACAGCGGCTCAGCCTTCACCTTTCCCTGTTCTTTCAGTAATGTGGAAAGGAGTTCATCTGTGCCTGGTGACTTCACTCATCCTCAGCAGTCTGAGACTCTCCTACTTCCTTCTCTTGGGGATGAACTCTGTCAGTCATTCATTCTGTCCCACCTGTTCTAGTCTTCAGTGATCATGCCCCTTGGCAGAGAACCAAAGCAAAGCAGGAGCTGCATAGCTCTAACTTCTTTCCCTTGTCAGTTATCATTGAATTTTTTACCTTGAGCTTAGAAGCCTTGTTCCTTTCCCCAATACATCCCGTTGTTCTTAGCTTTCCTTCATGGCTGTGGTTCATTCTGAGCTTTAGGACTTTTGATGTGACTCTTATGGGACCATGCTACAATTTTATGTTCATCCTGTTACCTGCTCCTTATTCCATCTTCCATACTTGTTTGTTTTACTCATCTAACTTCCCTGTGTGTCTACATTGATGCTTAGACAACTGAGATTGTTTTTTCAATGAAATTATTTATCTTCAGAATTTCATTTTCAAGTTTCCTATCCTTTCTGGGTTGATTTCCCTTAAGGAATTTTAGTCTGTGGGATCCTCCCTATCCTTTTTTTTTTTTATTTTAACAATTTGAAATCTACTATCCAGAAATCTAGGCTATTTGCAGATTGCCTCACTTTCTTCTCTAAAGCATTGAGATGGAATGGTGTTTTCCATGATTTCCACTTCACCATCCTGTTCTTCCTTGTTGAGAATTAGCTCCAGAATTGCAGCTTTTCTTGTTGGTTTCTCCAACTTGTGAATTATGAAATATTAAAGCCAAAAAAAATTACTGGCTGTTCTCTTTTGGTAGCAGGCTTTGGCAGAACAACTGAAGTCTTTTACCACTACATATCATGCCTCCATACAAGGCTTATGTGATGTGCTTCCTGAATTCATCTATTTCTTCTTTTATCCAGTTGGCCTTTGGTATATTTTGGTGACAATATATTTCTTTTCTTTTCTTCCTCTTTAACCAAGTGTTCACCACAGTTGTCTCTGGCTCCTAGATTTTCTTACCTAAGTGTATCTTCTTATGATAAAACTATTTTGCATCTTTCCCCTACTTTCATCTATCCTGCTGGGAAGGTACTCCCTTCTAGAGCCATCTCCCAGTCGTAGGTGCCATCCCAATGAGCCTTAAGGATGTCTATGAGGTAAAAACTTCATCCTCTCTTCAAGATCTCTGGTTTGCCTCATGCTACCCATACTTTGTACATAGATATCTAAAACCAAGGATATTATAGCTGGCCCCTTCCTTAGATTTTTTTTATCCTGTGCATTTCTGTGTCTCTACTGCTATTCTTCTTACATTGTAGCTACTCTGTAAAATATTTAATTTGGTTGTTAGATGCAGATGGTTTCTCCCCACCCCCACTTTTTTATTTTAAAGGTCTTTAAATATATATATATATATTAGATTTGCACAGCTCTAAGCAATACATTTTTACTAGCCCTTGTTACAAGTCTGGCCAGGAGTCAGACTCCTATATTTTAAACCACATTCCAGAAATGCCAGTCTTGTTTTTAGATACCATAAAACTACCCAGGTCTTTACTTCCCAGGTATACCTTTCTCTTCTGAAACCTGTACCTTGTACCTGTGCTCCAAAGATATTCAAGCTCTTGCCCAAGAAATTAAGCTTAAATTTTCTGCTCTCAGTTCCTTCATCTGCAGGATGAGGGGATTCAACTTGATTGTTTCTTTCCAGCTCCAAAGTTCTAAGCCTGTATAACTGCATTATCAGTTATTTCATTTGGCCCTTTGAATTCAATGCCTTTGGGCCTTAGGTTTGTGTTGGACGTTGTGGAAGAGAAGATGTATGAAGAGGGTTGAATTCTTTTTCACCTTTACAACATCTCTTAAATATGTCCCCTTCTCTCCTCTGACACTGCCACCACTCTGGTGCAGACCCTCATCACCTCATCCCTGGATTATTACAATAGCTGAGGGTGGATCTGCTGGCTTCTCTCCACTCTAATTCACCCTCTATCCAGCCACCAAAGGGATTTTCCTTAAGCACAGATTTGATCATGTCAACCCTCTCCCCACAAAAATCTCTAGTAGTACCCTATTGCTTCCAGGATCAAATGCAAAATGCTCCAATTGGCATTCAGAGTCCTTCATAACCTAGACCCTCTCACCTTTCCAATCTTCTTACACCTAACGTACTCTTCAAGTCAATGACACTGGGCTTCTCGCTATTCCAGTGACACAACAGTTCATCTCTTGGCTCCAGCAATCTCCTCTGGCTGTCTGTCTGTCATGCCTGAACTGCTCTTCTTCTGTTCCACCTCAGGGCTTTTCTGCTTAAGTCCCAACGAAAAGCCCTTCTTCTACTGGAAGCGTTCCCCGTCCTCTTAATTCTGGTACCTTCCCTCTGTTAGTTATTTCCTATTTATCCTTTGTATAGCTTATCTGTTTGCATGCTGTCTCCCCCATTAGACTGTAAAATCCTTGTGAACGGGGATGATCTTTTATCTTTTTTGTACCCCTAGTGTTAGCAAGCTGCCAGGCACACGGGGTGCTTAATAAATGTTTATTAATTATTAATGTTTGTTAACTGATGAATCTGAACTTCATTTCTAAAGGTAAGTTCAAGCTGCTGAAGGTTTCCAAGCAAAGGGGCCAATGTGTGTCAGGTAGTGTTTTAGAAAGAAAAACTCCTTCACTATAGTCACAGGAAAACATGCTATGCACAATGACTCTTTGGAGAACACTCAGGCTTCAGACAAAAATCACTGAGATCACAGCCATGCAGTTTCCCATATGATGTCTCTTTTTCTAGGAAAGCTGGAAGGTTCAGGAGCTTCTCAGACTAAGGAGATAACCTTAAAGTTCAATTGGCCAAGTTTCAATCAGACAACCATTTACTAAGTATCTGTGTACAGAATACATACAAATGTTAAAAAAGACATGTTCCTGTCCTTATGGAGCTTATAATTTAGTAGAGGGTCCTCACGGACAGATAACTATGACACAAAATAATACACAATGAATGAATGAATGCATCAGAAAGATACACAACACACTGTGGTCTAAGGTGGATGATCATATGACTAGGAAAATCAAGGAAGGCTTCATGGAGGAATAACTATTTAGACTTTAAAGATTGCTAGCAATTCTACAGAGATGGAAAGTAAAGGATATTTCAAGAATTGGGAACAAAGAGTGAAAACAGAGAGGTCATAAAGCATAAGGGCCAAAGAATGGTTTGACTTCTTTGGAACATGAAGTATGTGGAAGAGAGTAATTCAAGATAAATATAGAAAAGCAGAGTAACAGAGAGGTTCAACGTTGTATGAGAGGTGACAAGGAGCAGAGGGAGGTGACACGACTGGATCTATGTGTAAGGCAGATTAATCTGGCACTGTGTGAATAAATCAGAGGGAGCACCAAGGGGACAGGGGCCATGGACCACTGGGGCCTGGACCAGGGGGGCAGTGGCCATGGGCAGAGAGAGGAAAGCTTCTCCCTTCTCTGAATAATTCTCCAAACGAGCTCAGAATTCTTCCCCAGAAACATTTCCCTGATCACTCTGATTACACTGGGGTTGGTGTGTCTCTAGTTGCCCTTGAAGTTGTCCTCGTGCTGTTTTGCTTTTCTTTCCCCTCAGACCTGAAGTGCCTCTAAGATCAGCCCTTTCATCTCCCCCCACTGTGGCTAATGCTGTGCTTTGTGTATAGTAGGCTCTCTACTTGTCAATAACTGGGTTACCTGTCTCTGCCTGTGTGACTATCAGCGCAGAGCAATGGGAAATTCCACATGGAATTACAGAAATGTGACACAAACACAAAGGAGTCGGACCCTAATTCAGCTCCCCCTAAGAAGACAGTGACAGCCAGTTTCCCAAGCCCTCCAAGGCTGTGTTGTCCTGTACCAAAAGTCTCACCCTGCTGCTCTGTCACTCTGTGACTTGGCCAAGCTGCTTCTTCTCGTTAGGCTTCAATTTCCCCATCTGTAAGATGTAGGTGCTGCACTAAAGGATGTTCTAATAGCGACTCTCCAAGCTTTAGGGCTCTGAGCCCAGACATCTGGTATTCCTGATCACCTGCTGTCCTCCAGTGGCCACTGTGTGACAGCACGGTCTCCCTCCATTCCTGGGATGGAATGTCTCTGAAGACATTCTAGGAAGGTGCATTTGTTTTTTTTTCTGAGCATAAGGGTCCTTTTAGTGAACTACATGCTAGAGGCCATGGTAAGGCAGAGTACCAAGTACTGAAGTCAGACCCAGCCTGTTTCCACTCTGGAGAGGAGTTGCTCCTCACTGAGTAATGCCAGGCAGCCTCCCCAATCAGCATCAGCACAGCGACCAGTCACACTTGTGTTAGCACCAACACTGTCTCCTCCACTAGACTGGTATATCTTCCATGCTGGGCACAGTGCCTGGCACAGGGTGGGTGCGCACTGCCAGTCAGGGATGAGAAAGATGGGAAAAAATAACTAGCCCATGATTTCCTGGACCACAAGAGGGTCAGCCTGCACTTCTACCTCTGGAATAAATCTACCAAGTAACCTTGGGCAAATCCCTCACCCTAAGGCCCTGTGGTGTCATGAATAAAAATGATGGCACTGAGCCAGGGGGATCATCCTCCCAGCTTTCATTTCTGTAACTGTGATGAAGTCTTTGCTGATCATGTCCTCAGTCTAGGGCTTCATACTATGTGGGAAGACAGTGCTTGCTTTGAGTTTATACACTAATTGGGAAAACTATAAGAAACAATTTCAGGGTAGAGAGATGGTGGTAGAATAAGGTGGGGACCCAGAGGGGTCTACAACATATGGGAAGGAGAGGGAACATAATTAAAGCTAATGAAGACCCAGAAGTGCTATTTCTTTCTCCCTCTCCAGTCCAATTGCCCTAGAAGGTCTCTGAAGAGCTCTACCGTGAAGAGTTATGGTATCCATAAGGCCTAAGTCTATTCAGTCTATTGCTAACTTATTATTACTGACCACAGAACCAAAGGATTTTTATTAGAACTAGGAGTGAATTCTAGAAATTATCTAGTTGAAATCCTCATTTTACAGAGGAGGAAGCTGAGGCCCAGGGAAGGAAATGGACTGGCCCAAAGTGACACAGCAAGTCACACATCATGAGGCCATTTCTCCTGTTTGCTAGAAGAAACCAAATAAAGTAAGCAAAGTTTAGAGTCTGGCATAATGGGTAAGCATACATTCAGTATGATAAGAACTGTGAAAGGTTAGTGGAAATTTTGGAAAGTGTAGAATTGCCCAGGTTGATAGGTTTTGTCTATAAAAGCTCACCTTAAGAAAAAAATTTAAAAAGTACAATTCTAGAAAACTTTGTACGTGTGTACATTCTTTTGACTGAAGCCCAGTTCAAGAATGGCAACCCAGATTTCCCTGGGGCTACTCCAATTTTAAGAAGTTTTTAAGTTTCATAATAGGAATATACTGACCACTATCTTATCTGGCAGACCATGAACCCTAATTTTTTAAATCCTGAAACTGGTAACTCAGTTTGAAAAGCCCTGACATAGGGCTCAGGAGACCTAATTTCTAGTCTTAGTCTGTCTACTAACTTAAAATATGAACTTGGAGACATCACTTTACCTCTGTAGGTTTCAGATTCCATCTTGAGATTAAGGGTGTTGGGGTGGCTAGGTGGTGCAGTGAATAGAGTACCGGCCCTGGAGTCAGGAGGACCTGAGTTCAAATGTGACCTCAGACGCTTAGCACATAAAAAACTAGCCGTGTAACCTTGGACAAATCACTTAACCCCAAGTGCCCTCCAAAAGGAAAAAAAGGAAATTATGGGCATTGTCTGAGATGACCTCTTAGGAGTTTCTGTAATGCCATGGAATGCAAAGCACTCACTATTATAAGTTATAAGTTATAATATATATAAGTTATCTGTTCCTTGGGTGGCCTAGTGGAAATAATATTGTTACTTAGTAGATTACTGTGTCAAAAAGCAAATCACTAGATCTTTCTGGGCTTGTTTCCTGTCATAAAATGAGACGGTTGGTTTAGATAAGCCCTAAGGTCTTTTCCAGATTTAAATCCTAAAATCAAAACAACTTATGTCTCAGGTGCCTTCCCACAACTTTTGTCACTGAGTAAACCTCAGGGGGCATCAGCTTACACTAAAGTCCTCCCACAACCTTATCTCCAGTACTGTGTATAAACAGGTAAATTCAATAAATGCTTTTCCTTGATGGTAATTATGAATTTTTAGCTTACTACTGAAACAGGAGGCCAAGAACTGAGTTGTATGTAGAATATCAGAGCTGGAAGAAACCTTAAAAACCATCTCAATCTTTTCACAGGGTCACAGAACCCTAGAGTTGGAAAGAATTTCAGACGCCATTTAATTCATAACTTCTCTAATACCCAACTAGCAGTTCATTGAGCCTTCCCCTGAAGCTGTAGGGTGAACCCCAAACCTCTCAAGGCAGATGAGCATAGACTTCATTAATTCTCCCCTTTCTTTCGCATCTTTAATATCTCCTGTTCTGTTGACTTTCTCCTAAGCCTGCAAACAATTGGATTTGGTCCAATTCTATTGGTCTTAAATCTCCTAAACTTCTAGGACATGCATCCTCACACCTGCACTCTTGACTCTTCTACCTCCATCATCTTAAACTCAGAAATTCCTCTTCCTGATCATTTGCTGTTCTTTTCTCCCTCCCTCTGGTCCTCACTTCCTTTCTGTTAAGCCAGTCCACCATCTGGGGGGCTGGCCACATTTTTCTCCCTTGACCCCATACTTAACCATTCTGGTTTCAAGCTACATACTATTCCTTGCCCTAGAATCTCTTGCTTCCTTGTTTAAACACTGTTTACACCATGCCAAACCCCGTCCTTGGGGAGAAAAGTCACACAATTGGGTTGGTTGGGTTTCTCCACAAATTCATTACCAAATCTCAAGTAAGCCTTCACCGTTATGTGACAATCATTTTATTTTGCCCTGACTCCTTTGTACTCACTTAAGGACCTTGCCTTCTACTTTACTCTTTCCTCCCTATCGTGCTGCTAATTTCCTTTGTTCTTGAAGAGGACCATGGCATCAGGGTGGTGATTCAATGACATGCAAGGGAATTGGAGAATTGGATTTAAGTGAGGCAGGGCTGTGCAAAGTCACCAGCCTCACTTTCTCCTCTAGTCATTTGGGTCCAGTGGCCAGATATGGATCAGGACAACTGGAGATGGCCCAGGATGCAGTGGGGTAAGGTCTTTAACAGGTCTCAGTTTGACTGAGGTAGCACCCATTTAGTGATTAAGGCTTAATAAAAAATGAGGCAAAGAATGGCCTCTTTAGAAAACAAACAAACAAAAAAAGACCTGGGAGGGGAAGACCCTTAGGGTTTTTGACCAAAACAGAAACAACTGTTATTTACATTCATTCGGAGCCAAGCAGGGCTAGTTCTGGGACCAACTCCATACCTCAAAACCCCTCTCCTAGTCCACATCTTTGTTCTAGTCTCTGAGGAATTTATCTTTTTTTGTCAAGGCAGCAGACCCTCAGCCTATATGCTTGATTCCATCCAATTTCATCCTATCCTGTCTTCTTGGGGAGCTTATCTCTTTGATTATCCTCTTTCTCTTAACTTTTTCTGCCCCACTGTCTATACATTGTACATTGTACCTGCTTCTTCAATCATCAAAAAGGTTTCACTTTAACTCAACTATTACCTCATTATCCAATATCTTTTCCTTCCCTTCATTCAAACTCCTAGAAAAGCAGTCTACACTCTTTATATATATTTCTTCTTCCACTAGCTTCTCAACCCCCTTCAATCTGATTCTTTTTTAAAATTTTTTGCTTTTTGGAGGGGCAATTGGGGTTAAGTGACTTGCCCAAAGTCACACAGCTAGTTAAGTGTCTGAGGCTGGATTTGAACTCAGGTCCTCCTGACTCCAGGGCCAGTGCTCTATTCACAGCACCACCTAGCTGCCCCTCTTCAATGTGATTCTTAAAACCATTACTCAGCTGAAAAGCTCCCTCCGAGGTTAACACAATTGCTAAATTCTGCATTTTCTCAGGCCTTATCCTTCTTGTCCTCTCTCCAGCTTTTATTTTTTAACCTGTCAACCACCACTCTTTCCTCAATACTTTTCCCTTCCCTCCCATACAACTGCATTCACTTGGAAGACAGCACAGTACAGTGAAGAATGCTGGCTTTGGAGCCAGAGGTTGTTAGGTTACAGACACTGGCAGGGGCAAAGAAAGCATCCAACTTCTCTGGGACTCAGTTACTCACATGTAAAATTAGAGGCTGGACTAAATGATCTGTCAGGTCCTGTCCAACCTTAAATCTCTACTCCTCCTTACCTAACTGTTTCCTCTCCATTTTATTTGCTGCATCATCATCCAGTCACTGTAAGACAAGAATTTATATAGCCTTTACTATGTGTTTGACATTGTGTTAGATAGGCACTAGGGGCACAAAGTAAAAACCATGGTCCCTGCCCTCAAGGAGCTTACAGTCTAATGGAGGAGACAGCATGGAAATAACTATGTCAATATAAGATGGAGACTGTAAATTGCAAGGAAAGGCCCTGGGGTCCAGTAAAAAGCCTCCTGTACAAGGGAGTATTGGAGCTAAGTCTTAAAGGAAGCCAGGAGGTAGAGGTGAGGAGGGGGAGCACTCCAGGTAGTCTCAAGGCCATATAAATGTCCAAGAAACAACAAATAGATCATGTGGGCCTTAGCTCCAGGAGGCCCCTCAGAGACCCCCCAGCTGCGTCCTGGGCTCTCTTCTCTCTACACTTCCTCTTTGGTGACCAAAGAGAGGGACCCAAGCTCCAATGAATTCACTTATCATCTCTATTTCCAGCTATCACCTCCCGACATGTTCCATATCTGTAGCAGCAAGCACCCCAAGCGTCCCCAGGGTTTGTTGCCAACACAGGTTCTTGGATCTGCTTTGTTAAAGGAAAGCAACTCAAAATGGGTTAACAAGCTTACTTTAATCAGTCAAACATATATCATTTACCTTGTTCAGGGGAAAAAGGTCAGCACCCCGAACTTCAAAGTATACAGGCAGAATTATCAAGACAGAAACAGATCAAGTAGACAGCTTTCCAAACTGTCCAACCATTACATCCATACCAAATCAACATCTGGGTTTTTCAAAGCTGGGGGGCTCTGGACAATGGCTTCCCAGAATCCACATCAAATCACAGGACACTTCTCAAAGTGAGCCCCAAAAACAAAGCTACACATCAGGACTTATATAGCCTTCTCCTGGCTCAGAGAATGTAACAACCTTTTGGACCCACTGACCAATCAAAAAGTATCAACTGAAAAACAAGCCTCCCACCCCAGGCTCCAGGTACACTTTAGCCTAGGGACAGGGAAGATCTTTAAAATTTACATTCCCATTACAAT